>NW_027526422.1:48806850-49222349 GCF_048455015.1 Haemaphysalis longicornis
TATGAACTGCAGTCACGTTCGTGGCTCCGTCTGAAAGCGCGCGACAAGTGGGAAAACGTCAACCGCCGCGACGCGCAGCAACGAGCTCGTCACCGCCGCAGCACAGGTCCTGTTTCTGTTGCAGTTCTCCACTGCCCCTCGCAGCTTACAAGATGTGCAGGGCACGTATAAAACGTACAGTAAGTGCGGCAAACGTTTTTAGTAGCTGTTTGAGAATTTGATCACCACAATGCGCCTGACGATCCTTGTGCGTTGCATCTCGCCCTGTAGAGCAGTGCTCGGGAGGCAGATGTTTAAGTAAATTCCCTCGAGGACACAAGATCCGTGGTTCCCGGTCTGTCTATAGCTACTTGCCAAAATTTGGGATCCCGTCAACCCCTGCAGCCAACATGTATATAACTTTTGTCACCGCCGAAAAGCACCCAGCGCTGTTTTCGAGCGTCAGTCTTCTTCCAAGGACGCCGCGCCAGACACCTTTCTATGTCATCGCGGACATTCTTTGTATCGACGCCATCGCACGCTTGCACTTTCACATCGACGGTACGTCGCTGCAATGCGTGAGCGTTACGCACGCTTGCACTTTCACATCGACGTTACGTCACTGCAATGCGTGAGCGTTACGACGTGCCACCAGGTCTGGGGCCTGTACTGTGCCGTCCCCTCTCGCACATGTGTGACGTAAAATTGGGGCTGGAGGCAAATTTTGTCCACGTGAGGATACCAGAAGGAATCACGCCTCTTAAGTTGCGCCAGTTGCCATTTCCGATGAGAGGCCGCTTACAAGAACTACAACGCTTTGAGACCGAAGACGTCATTCAAAATGCTGACGCCGCTCTGTGGGTGACGCTGATTGTTATGGTGGAAAAGAAAAATGGTAAATTTAGATTGAGCGGACGGTTGGGTTAATTACGACATGACACCCGATAACGGCATTAAAAGCTTGACACAAGAAGAGAGAAGGGCACGAACATGGCGCTTGCTAGCAAACGAAGGTGTATTATCCTTGCCAATTGTTTAAATGCAAACCTAGACAACAACAACACCAAGCAGAAGGTAAAGAAGCATACGAATCAGCACGTAATCTCATGGCAAGATAGAAACAACCCGTGGCTCTTTTCGTTAGCGCGTGTTGCAAATTTACCTTCCGGTACATGAGAGGAGAGGAGTAAAGAGTGAACATGCCATTTTAGGTGGCCATCAATCGTATGTCAACCCGTAAGAAAAGATAAACCTAGCGCCGATAAGGTGAACGCGGCTTCCTATAACGCTCCAATAAACTCTGTAAGCTTTTCATGCACAGAAAGACGTATAAAAATAATTTTTAAGCACGGATAATATTGAGGTTCGGGTCCCTTCGCAACTTCCCGGTGGAGTCGGCTTGGCACGACGGATTCAGCAGTGTGTGCAGCCGTCGAAATAAGGGATAGAATTTTAAAAAAGTACGAAAGGGGAATGGCTAATCAAATTGTGACTTCTACTGCAGCGTAGCATCCAAGTGATACAATCAAACGAAATTAGAGGCGCCATTACAATTGCGCAGTTATGTTTCTTGGCAATGGCTATGGGTGTCCGGAAGGGGGGCTCCCCTTCGAATTTGAAACCTTTTTTTTTAGTTTTACCATTCACTGCTAAAAGGTCGCTCAATTTGTAAGGACCCCGCCATCGATAGTTGAGAATTTGAATTAAGCGCGCGCGGAAGCTTTCACTGTGATGGGAAATCAGTGGTTGCTCCACCCTTACACCTCCCCCCTTCCCCAACCCCCAGGGCCCTGTCTATGGACGTGTCCCCCCCCCCTCCTCCCCCCTTCTCGGAATAAGTTCTGCGGACACCCATGGCAATGGCTTTGGTGGTCTGCCGCCAGTCGCACAAACAACTCCCTGCGACGTCGTAAGGTATGACGAAGAAGTGGCCGGTGAGTCACTACTGCTTCATCTGCTTTCTAAATATGTAGAATTTAAGATTTCCGTTAAGTTTGGTATCAGTATTACTGAGACTACATAGTATATTTAATAAACCGAATTTGTTTTGTCATTATGAGCCTGTTAGAAAAACAGTGAAAAATACGCAAAGCACAAATACAAGTCCCGCAGAGTGCGGCTAACAGGAACAACGGCTAGTCTCCTTAACCTCTGCTTAAAAAACACAACTGCAGGGTCTGCGATCGACTAAGAGGCAAGATAACCGCTCAGTCACAGGGATTTTATTTATTAACGTGAAAGCCTTATATTCCCGTCGTCCACTCGGCCTTCATCGTGCCTGAGCAAAATCCGGTTACCATAATGTAAAAAAATTAAAGCCGTTCCCCTCAATGTGGAAGCTGACGGAAGTGCAGAGCAGTGATTCGCCATAATTGGCTGTGGTGCCGTTATCCGCTCACTCTCACCCCCCATCACGCTCTTTGCCGCCCTGTCTCATTCCTCTCCTGATGAATTCAACGTTTGCCAACGCATTTCAAGTTTGCCGCCTTCGCAGTGCTCGCGCGCCTCCTGCCTGAAACTGTACCAGCGGGAGCTCTGTTCCGTTTGTGCTTGCTTTTCCTCCCGCACGTGCTGGCATTAGACTGCCACTTTTTTTCGCTTACTATCGTAAAAACAAATCCAACGAGTGTTCCTAACTAAATAAACGCGGGCGCTGCCGGTTAATTACGTATAATTTGCCTCAAATGTACCTGCAGTTTTCTTTGCGCTAACAACGGGGACATGTATGACAAGCGCGAGAGGTTCATGAGTTTCGAACGCTTATGACTACATAAACCGCTTGGCTTTCGAAGCCTCTGTGGGACGTCGTGACGACAGCCGCTACGCCGTGGAGCTCTACTTGGGTCCAGCGAGCGAGCTACGACGAGAAGGCGAGCCCCTAAAGTTATTCGCACTTAAAATATTCTCTTTTCCAAGCATTGCATTCCACAAGGCGTTCCGTAGCACGAGCCTAAACGAATTATCGACCGGTGGCCGTCAATGCCAGTACTCCGTAGATGAAGCGAGAGTCGAACTAGCTAACGTACAAGCAGCGAAGCAAAGATGACTAATAAAAGCTGGAAAATCAAGATTACAAATCGAACTTGTGTGGCGTCGATATAAGGTTTGCGGTAGAATAGTCACGCCGGAGGAAGAAGAAAGATATGTCGACGGTGGACCGGGAATATGGAGAGAGAGAGAGAGAGAGAGAGAGAGAGAGAGAGAGAGAGAGAGAGAGAGAGAGAGAGAGAGAGAGAGAGAGAGAGAGAGAGAGAGAGAGAGAGAGAGAGAGAGAGAGAGAGAGAGAGAGAGAGAGAGAGAGAGAGAGAGAGATCACTTTATTTTCCAAGCAAGTTGGCTAGGAACGCGTGGCGGCGACGGTGGCGGCTCGGTCAACCAGAAGTAGCTGCACCCCCGGTTGCGAGCTGCCCAGCGCGTCTTCCCACTGCTCGGCGCTAGAGGTGGAGGGGGGAATGGGTTATGAGGACAGGCCAACATGACGTGGGTTAGGTGTGTCCAGGGAGTCACAGCGGGGACAGTTGGGTGAAGGGAACTCAGAGGGATAGATTTTGCAGAGGAGGGAACGAATGGCGAGGGAGTTGGTCTGAAGGAGTCGCCATAGGCGCTCCTGAGCGTTGGTGAGGGATGTGTGGGCACGGGGATAGCGGCGGCGGGAAAGGCGGTAATGCTCCATGGTTTCTTGTTACGGGAGCAGCTGATCGCGGGACGACCGAGCACCGTGGTAGGGAGCAGGAGCGAGCCCAGCACGGCTGGTGAGTTATCGTGCTGCTTTGTGGGCCGCCTCGTTGCCTCTCACCCCTGTGTGTGCCGGGGTCCAGACGATGTCGACTGGTTGAGTAGGGGATTTTGGAGGATAATTTTGGGTGCCGTAGCCGAAATGCTACCGCAAATGAAGTTTTCAATGACCGTCTTCAAATCAGTGATTATAATGTGTGGTTGAGGCCTAGTGATAAGGGCCTAGGCTACAGCCGTTTCTTCCTCCGTTGCGGGGTCAGATGTCCGTACGGTGAGGGAAGTGACCGGGGGAGAGTTGGGGTGAGTGACTACTGCCAGAGAAAATCCCTCCGCGTGTCGGTACTCTGCGGCGTCTACATACATGGTGGTGGGGGAGATGGAGTATTCATCTGCAAGGGCACGGGTGCGCTGACACCTGCGCTCCGGGTGGAGGCAGTCTCGGATTTCTCGAGGCAACGAAGCTTCGTTCTCTACCATTGCCGGGATGCCAACTAGTAAGCGGTGAAGAATGTGCCGCCCTGTGTAAGTGGTAGAGAGGTGGCGTAACTGATTAATACGATGGGCAAGTAGTAGCTCGTGGGCAGTATTGCATATTCCCAAAGAGGCGTGAATGGGGAAAAAGACAGCGTAAAACAAAGGAAATCATGTGTCTGCCTTCAATGCGTCGCCAATCAGGCTTTCGGCTTCGAGTTGTCTTAGGTATGACGTAAGAGACCCTGTGAATTTACTGCGAAGCATTCTAGGCTACTTACCCTTTGCGGTATTTGGTTATGACACTGCCTAGCCTGTTACGCCGCGCCTTATGTATAGTTCCCCAGTGCACTTCCCATTCCCCCGAGCAGTGGGAGACGCTGGTGTCCAGCTCCCTCTAATGCGATCAGCTCCTGCTGATTGAGAGAGCGGTAGCATATCAAGGTGGTCAAATGGCTACCTGTAAGAAGGCTCCACTTCCGCAAGGCTCTCCAAACAAAGAAGTTTTTCTCTCTCTTTCTTCCTCTCTTCCAACGAATAACTTCCCTCTATCTATCTATCTATCTATCTCTCATGAATCGCCGATGCGCATGTAAATGGTGCTCCTTGGCACAAAATTCGTTGTGGCGGTGAAGCACCCGCACGCCGCGGGTCGTTTGTGTCGTCGATTTTCCTGTAAAAGGTGCACCACTGCACAATGGGTGTCGTGGCGGTGAAGCACCCGCGCGCAGCGCGTCGTTTGTATCGTCGATTTGCCTGTAAAGGGTGCACCACTGCACAATGGGTGTCGTGGCGGTGAAGCAGTCCCACATTCCGCACTACTCGCACTAGCAGTAGTCACAAAGGCCCAGGTATCCTTCACCCGTGGATGCATGCGTAGTAACAGCGGGTAATTATCTAAAGCCAAATAACGCCTCGCATTTAAACACAATCCCCGATTATCAATTCTTCCTGCAAAGACACTATACAAACATTATATGTATACAATAAATCAGAAAATCGACGAGTTCGGCGCCCGTCTCAGGTTTAGGCGTTGATAGTAGGAGACGACACGATTGGTGTCAACCGGAAAACGAGTGTAGCTGGAAATTGCACCTCAACGGATTCTCAACGGATGCTCAACAAACATGGCGGTGTAAACACCACATATGTTATGCTACGTGCCCTGCGGGAGGTCTTCATTGTTTCTCCGCCTTGTTGCTACACCTCCGGGGCAGAGGGAAATTTTCTTGCTGCTAGATGTTGTCATGTTTTGACGAGGTAGAGTACGAGTACTGAAAGGACAATGAGTGCCTAACCTGCTTAGGCGACGCGAAATAAATGTTTCGACGAGCGATCCGCGAGAGCCGCCTGCCGCCAGATCGACCACGACAAGCTTGGTCGTATGGGGGGATCTGTTCAAGACGAACGAAATTGATTGCTTGTAAGTGCAATAAATTTTTACCTTGATCAATTATATATTGCCTTGAGGAAGCGGCGAAAGAGAGATGGTCGCCGTGCTAGCATGTAGCATTGTGCCTTCGCCGCGAGATGGGCCGCTCACGCGTCTCGAAAAAACTCGAAAAATCACTTTGCCCTAAGCGAACGGACCCAGTTAATGTATTCTTTTGTTGCGGCCTCCCGACGCTGGCGTATGCAGCGGGCTGCAAGGCCGCTAATTCTACCGTGAAATAATGACTACCGATACTTATTTCAGTGCCACTGTCGCAAGCTATACGCACTAATCATATCTGGCTACTATGTGCACTTTCACAATGACGATGAACCGTTTCGGGATTTCACTGGGGAAAACGGTAACAAAACAATCGGTCACTACGTAGAGCACGACATCATCGCAATTTTATCATTGGAATAATTTCCGGTTTTGGCTTTCTACATATTTGTTTTGTTTCTCTAGCTGTATTTTACCTTTCAATCCTTTCGTGCTTTACCTTTCCTTTTCCCCCTCTACATGAAATCGAGCGTACGCAAATGCCTCCGGGCGACGCAGATACCAGAACAGGGAACGTATACGCTGCCTAAGGCACCGCGTTCAGCTTAAGCGAACCTCGAAAACAACAATGAATGAGCTTTCCTTGGTATGTATCCAAACACAAAGCATCTTAAAAAAACTTGGAATACATAGCAACATAACCGCACCAACCTTCAGAATGGCTCGTTTAGGCTGTTGTGTCGCGCACTGATTATCCGCAAGAGTCACAGTTGGCAGTACGGTAAAGTTACAATAGACGTTCCGAACTAACGTGTACACAACTGAACGGCATAGAGCACGTCGACGCTGCGAAATCCTGCTGTCATGTATTTTACTGACATATCACAATGGCTGATTGGCACGAACGACACTGCCACTTATGTGACCCTATTTGTAGAGCCATACCCAATATTTTGTGAAAAATTAAATCACAAAACGTATATAGATTCAACGTGAAGTGAACGGAGCACGAGAACAGTGGCCGATAGCTGACAGGATCCCTGCACCACCAAGGAAGGATGACGGTAACCAACCTGCGCATCTTACGTACGTTCCTGTTGGATTGCTGCTTTTGTGTGGAGTCCCCAAACCAACTACTCCTGCAAAGTATTTCTCCGTATGACATCAGTGTTGACGTCACAAAAACAGTCGATGCAGTGGGAGAATTTGAATTTTGTAATTGTTAAATTTATCAGAGAATGAAGCATCGTTTGGTGCCCGATGAGCACCGGGGGTATTAAAAAACACATCTTTTGAATAAAACTGAGTCGTTTGCAACGCACAGCGGCCTTTCCCTTTTCCGAAGATCGAAATTGAGTTCAAGGGAGGGCCCAAAATTTCAGCGCAGTATCGAAGACATTTATGTTGCAAGAATTGAGAGGTGGGATATTCCGTATGCCTGACATATTTTTCCTTTTACTGCGGCCCGGGAAAATTGAAAATTTTGACCCCCCCCCCCCCAAAAAAAAAAAAAAAAAAAACACACGCCACGAAGACTGAAAAGTGAGTTTACATTACATTTTTAACATACACAATACAAAAGCCTGAACCTTACTCAATACGTCCGTAGAGTACGTGAAATGCGCTATTTGCTTGGGGGAACGCATGAAAGGTGACTTTAGTTAACTCTGGCTGCGATAATCAAACGGGAAGGCAGTGCTGCATGGGCTTCTTTGATTTACTGGTAGCACCCAGCGCGGTGCCTCAGTGGCTAAGGCGTTGCGCTTCTGAGCACGAGAACACGGGTTCGATTCCCGGCCGCGGCGGCCGCTTGCGAAAAGCAAACACCCGTGTGTTCGAGATTTCGGCGCAGATGAAAGATCCCCCGGTGGTCAAAATTATTGCGGATTCCTCCACACACCGCCTGCGTTGCGTAGGAGAAAAATTTTTTCCACATGCACCACCCCACAAACTGGGTATAAGTTGTTTGTGATTTTGCGTCTAAGGACACAGTAGAACCTTGTCAATTCAAAGCTCATTAGACAAAGTTTTGCGCTCCAGCAAAATCCCAAATTACTACAAAGTTTTGCGCTCCAGCAAAATTCCAAATTACTTGAACGAAACACAATCACAAACCTGATACTTTTTTGTATCTGTAGATGCTAGAGCCAAAAGCACAAAACCTTTGTTGGTAGCTGACAGTTCAACTGCTGAAAGTAATAAGTATGGTTGCCTGTCATGTTATGTGCTTTTGGATCCCAAACAGCCAACATTTTTTCTTGTCACTACAAAACTTTGTTGACGTGAATGATGTACCGGATGCCACTGGCTACAAGACTTGGCGACCCAGTGCAGTCCCAGTGTTGCATTACTTACCTGAATGAGTTTACTCGGTGTAGAAAGAGTTGATCACAAAATAAACAGCTCTCATGCCAACAGCCTTCTCTTGCTGTCCATCTTAAATAGACAGTGAAGTGAATTTATCAAGCTTCTGTCTTTGCATTGCGTAGACCTGCTCAACTAAACTTACTTTGAATCATTTATCTGGTCGATGAAGCAGTATTTATTTATAAAACCTGAAAGAAGAGAAAATACCATGCGACATTTGTGGCGGCCGCAACAACTACCAGCAGCGACGCATATTTGAGTTGCGATGTGATTGCACAATGTCCAAGATTGCAATTCAAACCAGTTTCACTTTTAGTTCTGTGCAACACACGCTTGGCATCAGACATTATCATTGGTTGGGAATTCTCAATATCATAGGAATCGGCATACTGCACTTCTGCCATGTTGTTGGCTGTGCAATGGGTCGGATAAGCCTGCCAGTACCGTACTGCACTTCTGCCATGTCGGCTGTGCAATGGGTTGGATAAGCCTGCCAGTACCATACTGCACTTCTGGCATGTTGGCTGTACAATGGGTTGGATAAGACTGCCAGTACCACTTAAAATTGTAACAATCACTATGTGAGGTGTACACTGTGCATGTGGCTGAAAGGCCTCTGCGTCATCGGAGACGCTCACCTGCGAGGCGCTTCGCCCTAACCCTTGGAGCTTCCCTGGCTCGTCCCTGCGTCGCACGAGGCGTGTTTGCACAAGACTGAGTTGGCTGCCTCGGCACTGTGCCTGCAAGCAGTTGGTGCTTATGTCAACACCACGCCAACAAGGACTTGCCAGGGCGTCAGTGTCAGTCTGCATGCGATCTGCGAACTCGCTCACAGAGCAATGAAAGTTGCAGCACAAAATGGTGAATTCAGTACAGGAAACATTACTCAAGTGCAAAATGATCAACCAAAGAAAAAACGACACAAGTCCTACCAGTTTCGAACTTGCCAATTGTGACACACTGCACCCAGTGCTTAAGACCATTTGGCTACAGCTCCAGTGCTGTCAGGGATGGAAATATAAAGCATATATCGTAAGCCTATGTATTCTTTTATAGTTATGGCATTCCAAGCAGCTTAGATGACTATTTCTTGACTAACACTTGTGCAGTAAGCGTCTGCCAAATTCTCTAGTGATTGTGTTCTTTGGGCAGGAACAGTGATTGAAAATGTGTGGTCGTGCTGCTGACCGCTGTACTAGTCCACCCAGCGCAAAAAGTGCTTCCTGTACCTTAGTTTTACACTTTACAATAAAAGGTTCGGTTGCTTTAAAATTCCTTAGAACCTATATTAACTTCACTGACGCTTCTCCCAAACTAATTGGCCTTTGATTTTCTACTAGCGCACCGATCAGCGAAGCATCACGTGTGTTTGTGTGGAGCTACTTTGACTTCATAGACTTTACCAAGCTTGATACAGCCTATAAACTAACAAACTAAAGGCACATTTTTCCAGGCAAAAATCATGTCGTAGCATAGTTCTAACTCAGCAAACAAATTGCGACGACCCGCTGGCGGCTGGCCGACAGACTCTGTCGGAGGGTCGGCGAGCCGTGCAGTAGCGCAGTCAAGGTCGGTCTGCCTCAAGTAAGCGTCAAATGAAACATCATAGGAAATTGGCAAGGAGGATGTAGAGAGGAGGACAGCACTTTCGAATTGATTTTTCTACTAAACATAGCCGCATAAATACATCGAGAGTGGTCGAAACATAGCCAAGGGACTCCAGACTACAATTTGCGCAAGTAATCCCACAATGTTTACAAACCACTTCAGTGTCCCTTTAACTGCAGAAAAGCAGCCAAGGCCTTCGGGGGTAGGGGGAAAAAAGCGCCGCAATGGTTTAGTGGCTAAGGCGTTGTGCTGCTGAGCCCGAGAATGCAGGTTTGATCCCTAACCACAGCAGACGTGTTTTTGATGGAGGCGAAAGGTGAAAACGTGTGTGTGTTTGAGATTTCGGCATTTGTTAAAGATCTCCAGGTAGTCAAGGTTAATCTGGAGCCATCCACTACAGCAGGCCTCATCGGCTGCGTAGCATTGGCACATCAAACCTTATAATCAATCAATCATCCGAAAAAGAAAAAAAAAAAGGTTGCTTTGACAAACACATTATGTGTTCTTGCAAATTGGAAAATTATAAAAGAAAACGGTTAGAAAAGAAAAGAAAAATCCAAAATACACAATTGGCAGGAAAGCGTCATAAACACACTCACCTAGCAAGAATCGTACAGTGAATATGCACACAAAACATAGACCATTCAGCCAAAAAATGAATTTATTGAAGCTGGTAAACATAAAATCGTTGAACTGTGCTTCACTGCAAGCACGTGTACAGCTTTCCCCATTTCACACAACTTTCTCACTTCTGCTGCCTGTTTTTGCGAGGTACTCGCGATTGAAACAAGTTGTTCAGAAAGGAAAAAAAAAAAAAAAAAACCCACACAGCTGCACTTGGAAACCAACCAGCCATGAACTATGCTTGCACATGGCAATAGCACTGAACAAGGGAAGATAAAGACAAGAAAGCGAAAGTCACGGCTGTTTGGCAGCCTGTGCCCCGAAGAGGGTGAAGCCATTCACACTTTGACCAGCATCGGAGCAACCAGCTTGTCAGCGGCTGCCTTGCTCTCCAGTTTTTCCACGATGGCCAAAGCAAACTCAAACGTCGTGCCTGGACCCCGGCTCGTGATCAGCTGGCCATCGACCACCACACGATCGTCAAGGTACTTGTAATAATCACCTGTGACATACATTAGTGCACAAGAAATATAAATAGCTACATAGCGAAACTGACTTGGAAAGGGAGAGGGGGGGGATTCAAGCACTGTACAGCACTGGAGTCTCATAAGCGAGGTGCAAGCAAATTACAAATACTGACCCTTAGAGAGGTCATCCTTCTTGCTGGGGTGCGAAGTGAGCGCCTTTCCATGTCCGATGCCATGGCTCTTCAGGGCGATGGGGGCTGCACAGAAACGTAGGCAGCATTAAAGGAGCCATGAAGACAAAATACAAGTTGGGTTTATTAGAAAGACTGCTTAGTCCCGATAACAATGATACCAACATCATCGCAATCTTCGAACAAATAACGGAGATATTAAAGAAAACGTGTGAAGCAGTCGCGACCCCCTAGCCAATTTCCCGCAACTGTTCTATGACATCCCGGAACCTGGTTTGTGCGATTGGCGGCCGCCTAAGAGACCTGTCGCGACAACACATGACTGGACGTCTGTAATGGGGCCTCTAGTTCCATTTGACCATATCACTTGAATGCTAACGTGCAGTTAACGCACTGAAAATTATGTTTTATTGTTGGCCCATATGACGTCATTCTTGCTCATAACACGTCACTGTGGCGCAAAATTTGAAAGTTTTCTAATACTTCTTGCTTTTTTTTCGTTAAAAAAACATCTTTTGTGGCTCTAATGGAACTGAGTGAGATACTGAATACTAGTTCTTTCAAATTAAACGAAGTTGTATTTTCTCTTCATGGCTCCTTTTAACAAGAAATTCCACTTTGGGACTGCTAAAAGCGAATCATACAGTAAGCCTGCTTTGGTCCTGAGAGATTCTTGTAAGTTGTGAATTTGAAGGTAGTAACGTCCAATAGAAAGCCACTGCATGCTTCCAGGAGTAACATTCCTTGAGTTTTTCACATTTTACATTTTACGACTGAATTGGTGCGGATTACTTTTTAGAGTCTCTACTGTAGCATGTTCGCTGTACAATTGAATTATTTGTTCAGGTTCAAGGGCATTTACTCTCGCACTATGCGACTGGTGACACCTATAAAGAGACACAATCGGCTGATGTCTTCTGTTGCAGACGTAATGTCTTCACGGTCAGACGGGTAGAGGTAAAGTGTTCAGTCTTCCACTGCGATGGTAAAGCAGGAAGAGGTGGGTTGGGGTTGATTACGGTGGGCACAGCTTCGTAATCTGTAAAGTATGTTGAGACGTACTGAGAATTGGCAATGATCTCCTGCACTGCTGCTCTTTCCTGCCACCATGTATTTGGCGAAGTGTTGACGATGACGGATTTCATTCTTCCACTCCTTCACCTCCCCTGCAACACGCTTATGTAGATGGCTGCGTTTCACTGCTGCTAACGTTGCAGCCACTCATGGTGCTGCAGGTTTAGATTCAATAGTGGTATGATGCAGAATGCCGTGCAAAGTGGCCTGACTCACTGGTTACTCCTGCCAGCAAAATGCAGAAAACGAGCTATGGAATGCACCAGTGCCAGTGCACATGGTCAGGCCTTGCCCGGGGCACTTGGTCCTTTATGTTTGGCGTCGGCCAATAAACCTCGGCGGTGTGTGCGACCCCTTGTAAAGCAAGATTAAGACGAACGATGAGGATGGCGCCAGGGGTGGACGGATATGTAATGCTTCATGTCACTGGATGGTCCAGCCTGGTCCACTGGATACACATCCACATGCACGGCAAAAACTAGCAGACAAAAGTGGAGAAAGTGTGAGGCAACTCCTAATTCCGCGCCGCCCTGCAGCAGGCCACCGGGAGTGACGACGAGTGCCGCCGCAAGGAAACATGCTTCTTTGCTCCAAACCCAGTTGTAACCCCGCTGCTCCCATTTAAATTCACTAAAATTCGAGTGGAAAAAGAGGCCGCCTTTTTGGTGTGGAGAATGCGTGGGCCACCCACACCACAGGGCAGAGTTTAAAACAGTTCATGCGGGCGGGCTCTGTGGGCCAGAAAAACATGTTTTCCTTATCTATTCTTTATCATGTCAATCGGCTTTAAGTATTGGGTGGTTTAGGTATGCGAGAATCTCAGTTGGTTACGCTACATGGGAAACATCGCAGCTAAATGGGAATTGCTGAATTGGCCATGAGCTTCTGACGACAGCTGTCACTGTCACTGATGCTTGAAGCTGTTTGGCTGCAGTTCCCTCTATCAAGCCCCCCACAATATCCCCCCCAACACATATTTCACCGCTGCGCATTCATATCAAATTTCCCCACCACATGCTTCCACTTTTTCTGACACTGAAGCCATCGCGTGTCCATCATCCTTTGCAGAGGATCTCGCAACATCATTGTCCATTTGAAGACCTGTGCTTTGTAACTTTTATCCATTAATCCCATTCCATATGTAATACACACTACATCGGGGCCTCACGAAAATAAAGTGAAGCGAAGTGAAGTGAGTATGTTGTTCTGCCTGTATTCACGTTTAACATGTGGTTACCTTAATGCTGAGCCTAATGGCGTGCCAAGCAACATCAAACTCGTACATCCATCTGCATGCACAATTTGTCGACACTTCTTGAGCCAAAGTTCACAATGCATGCACTAGGTCCACCTTTAGTAAGGTACAGCCATAGAGTTGTGTTGGGGTGGGAGACGCATAGTTGACTTGAGTTCCGGAGGCCTGGGTTCACTTCTGTTATGAATCAGCAGTGGTGTGTTGTGTTGACGCGGTGTCTGTGCTCTAATGGCATGCAAAATGACTCGGCAGCGACCTCTCCCACAGAGGCTTAGTGTGTTGGGGAGAAGCCAGTATAGAAAACTCAAAATGTTATTGCATGCCAGTGATGTATAGTTCTACGTGACTGTGTCACGGCCGTATCGCCTTGGCACATGCAGACCCTGCGTGTCTCCAAAAAATCCACCCTTGCAGCCACTGCAAAACTACTGCAAATTAGGCCAATCTAATGGCAACGGTGTAAGGTATACCTTTAGTTAAGGGCACAGCTTGCAAAACAAACATTTACTCGTCGTTCTAATATGGTTGCCATACGGACACTGCTGAGACCGTTGACTGCAGCGCCCTCCAGCGCGAGAGAAAAGAAGCTGATGAAGCGCCAGTCACTCGGAGGTGTTAGGATCTTCGCAGCTCCTCATCAAGCCTTCCCGGCAACTTTCGTAACCAGCCGTCTGTGCGACGCGGTTGGGTCAATACCGCCGGCCGATGGAGCAGACAATAATTTGGAGAAAGCTGTGCGAAAGCATTTGCGTTCGCTGCAGTATTTCAACATTTTCTGGGCAGGTTTCTTGAGTCGGTAATAATCAAAAGAATATATAAAACACTAAACCTAGATGAATGTGTGCCGCGGTAGCCGTTGAACACTCACGAAAGTGAGATTTCATGCTTGCGGAATAAAAAAATGGGGTGCAAATGCTTAATAGAGGAAATGCTGGTACATGCAGCTGGCAAGAAAACGTGACATTATTTAACGTTCCCTGCGATCTTCAAACGAATGAATGCGTGCTCTGCAGCAATCCCCTGCAGACAATGATGCTACTTGCAGCCGGCATTTCTTCGAGAGTGGGGTTGTGAGAAACGATACTTTCCGGAACTTAGAGGGGAAGCACTACAGAACGTTGAAGAGGTGCACACTCGCAAACAATGCAGTATCATCAAATCTACCGTTGGCTACAGCACCCAATCTACTCAGTACCAGCAGCAGCAAAGGGGAAGCGCCCACTGCTGGAACAGTGCCCCAAAATACAAGGAAGGCAGCTCAATAGCTGGAATGGATTAAGCTAGGGGCAAGTACGCTGATGTTTCTTCATCGTAAATGATGTTGCACAACTTGGGCAAGTTCATGCATAAAGCTGCAGAGACGAAGTGATGTTGAAGTCACTGGCGGTGCCCAATGTTAAGAGGAGCTTCGGCGCGGGTCTAAATGAACTTAGGACACACCCGCACCCTCGGAGATGTTTTAACGATACGGTAAAATCACGCATTAGGCTCGCGTTGTGTGAGCTCACATGGTAAGCTTATACAAACAACGTTGTTTCACACGTGTGCCTCTAGCGCATGCGAACCACCTTGCCCCAGACAGTCGCTGGTGAAGCCATGGAAGTCTATGACGCTGTGAAGTTGCGAGTTCTGCCACCAGATGACCTTTCAATTGAAGATCTATGCGCGGCACAGCCAACTATTTGACAGCTCTTTGGGGCGCTGTGTCCCCCACCTAAAGGTTTGCACCATGCCAATGGCTGCAAATGCACATCAGAACCATCTCCGCAAATGGTGACCCATTATTGCCCAACAATGTCAGAAGCGCGGCAATGGCACTATGGCGCAGGAGCGCCGGCCCAGTGCTGTTGCTCGTAGCTTACGAGTCACCACAGCACCTGATTCAGTGGAGTGGTTTCGCTTTTGCGTACTTGACTAGGTTTGAAAACTCTGGTGTGTGACACGTGCAAACTGACAGTTACAGATTGTGAGGGTGTTTAGGCTCGTCCTTTGGCGACCAGTGTCAGTGCAGTTGGGACACAGCAACCCACTGTGCTGTACAATCGTTACTCACCATGGATGAAACAGTTCAAATTTGGCCTCTGACTTTCTGTCATCGGAACAGAGGCAGCTCTCTTCTCCAAGTTGCTTGCCAGTCACGCTACCTTGGCGAGACAGGCCGTACATGTACACCTGGTCCTCAACAGTTCCCATCCAGACCCAAATTTACCTCATTTTGCGTTCGGCTCAATTTCCTTAATTCTATTCTTTTTGCATCATTGGTCATTTGCGAGCCGTTTGCTGCTACAGACACTTACGCCGGCTTTACTGGTCAATGGGCATTTAATGCTTTTGGATTAAGAACTCGTAAGGTGAACGACTGACATCCTTCAGCAACAAGGCAGTGTGAACATATATAGTTACAGTTTCCATCCCAAATGCTTACCAAAGCTCAAATTTTAAAGTCTCAGCTCAGCGCTCATGCAATTGAATTGGCATTCAGTTCTTTACCTGTGCCGATATTTCAAGTATCTGTCCAAGGAGGATTTCTGGGGCACACACACACACAGTCGCAGCTCTCTGAATCTGTCAAGAGACCCACTGGCCCAGCAGACAGACTGCAGGCACAAGCTTGGAGCCAGCCATTCTCTGTTTCCCCTCACCCGCGCAGATGGCTGCCACCAGGCGTCCGCTCTTCTCCTGTTCCTTTAGCAGCTTTCCCACGGCCTGGCTCTGCAAAGAAGTGGTACACATTTATGATCACACGTATGAGGCTCTAATGTCAGCTGTCATCAAACATGCAAGCAACGACATTCAGTGCGCGAAATTTTCCTTTTTGGGGTGAATTTCAGCTGTAATTTTGGCCAAAAGGAAAAAGAGGAATCTTCAATAGATGAAGAGAATATTAGGAGTCGTGGAGTAAAAAAAAATAAGAATAATGTCAGTAAGCCGCACTTCACATCATTTATTACTTTGTTTTCTTTCAAAAAGTTTGCTTAACACATCGTCGGATTTATGTTCAAATATCCGCAGTTGTGTTCCTGTAAGCAACAGGCATCCAAGACCACTTCCAATAGCATTGAGGAAAGAATACTCCATGAGAAAAAAAAGCTAGTAAAGCATGAAGAGGCGGCAGTTGAAGGGTTGAAGCCTGTTTGCATGCATTCCTGTGCGATGTACAAGAATGTATTTCGGGTGTGCCTTAGTCTGTGTGCTGTCAACAAGAGATGGCACAGGCACTCCAGGCGCGGAGCTAAAATCACCTGAATTACCAAATAATGTTTCGGCCTTTTTCATACAGGTAGTTTTAACTTATAGCTTTAGCTTGCAAAGTAAGCATGCTGTTTGGTACAAAACTTGAAACGCACAGTGAAATGCTGCCGATCTGCAGGTGCAGTGGAATTTGTTCATGCTGAAACTCCCTGATTTTACGAACGGCGTTTGCGTCTAGAAGGCTACGTAAATAGACATACGTGATGCTGGCTGACGCCCAAAACCGAACAGGAGTCAACATAGAGATCTCATCAACAGCCCACTGGGTCCACTGCAGGCAAAGGCCTCCCCCATTGACCTCCAATCGCTCCTGCCTTGTGCCACTCAAGTCCATTCTTTGCCAGCGAAATTCCTTGTTTCGTCTCTCCGTAAAGTAATCAGCCCTCCGCTTCGCCTCGGCCCGTCTCCTGGTGTCCACTCTGTCACCTTGGTAGTCCACCGGTTATCATTTCGCCTAATTACGTGTTCAGCCCAACCCCATTTCTTTTTCTTTTCTGAACTATAATACTCTGTCCATCAATGTTACTCCTACTATTTTTCTTTCCATGGCCCGCTGAGCCGACTAAAGTTTGCTTTTTAGTTGTTTAGTAACGTGCCAAGTTTCAGCTCCGTATGTCATCACCGGCAGTATGGACTGGTTGTAGATTTTTTTTGGGGGGTGACAGAGGTAGCCTACTTCTCATTATTTGGGAGTGCTTGCCGAGTGCTCCCCAACCCACACCTATTCTGCGCCGGATTCCTCTCTTGTGGTTGGGGTCAGCACTAACCATCTGTTCGAGGTAGTTATATTCTTTTACTTCTTCTAGGGTCTCGTTTCCTAAGCAGAAGAGGACGTTCGTGGCATGCTTATTCCCCATTACTTTAGGTTTATTGATATTTATTTTTAGCCCCACGGTTGTGCTTTCTGATTGTAGTCCCTCAAGCGTTGTTTGAATCTGTTCTGCAGTCTCATTCAGCAAGACTATGTCATCCGCAAACCTCAATGGCACAAGTATTCCCCGTTTATCCTTAATCCCATGTTTTCCCAATAAAGCTTTCTAAATACCCCCTCCAGACATGCTGTGAATAGTTTTGGCGAGATGGTATTTCCCTGTCTTACTCCTTTTCAGATTCGAAATTTCAGATTGGATCACTTTGCTTGGGCAGGGTAATCCTGCCCGTGCATTCCTTATATATGTCTTCTAGAAGTCTCGTGCTGGTTTCCTCTATTCCCTAGTCTTTTAGAGCTTCTAGCATGGCTGCGGTGAGTACGGAATCAAACGCCTTCTGATAATCTATAAATGCCACGTAACAGGGGTTTAGTGTACTCTGCGGATTTTTATATCCCTTGGTTGACGACATGGATGTGATCTATGGTTGAGTACCCTTTCCTAAACCCAGTCTATGCTCTGGGTTGATGGGAATCCAGGCTGTTACTTATTCGGTTAACTATTACTTTCGTAAGCAGCTTGTAAACAACTGAGAGTAGGCTGATGGGTCAGTAATTCTTGAGGTCCTCGGTGTCCCCCTTCTTATCAAAAAGAGCTGCAAAAAAGAGAATGCAGGAAAATTTGCAGAAAATTCCAAGAAACATGCAGGGGAAAATGCTAAACATGGGGAATTTCTGAACCTAGAAATGAGAATTTTTCTTCCCAGTTCGGAACGTGCAAGGCCTGCATATGAATGAGCCTAAAGAACATCAGACACAGGTAGGTTAATTTGTACATGATATTACATGAGCAGCAAAATCCTATGTGGGGAAAAACCCCGACAACTTTAACAAGAGCCTAGCTCCCCCAATCGGATCGTCCGCAGCTTTTACATCTATCCGTTAAATAGAACATTAGAAGCTCAATAAATTTTTGTTTTAAGGAGAAAGCCGGAAGTCAAGAAAACAGCTGCCGCTGTAAATAGTAAATACTAAATAAGCCCATGTGATCCCATGGGGTTTGACCACCCCTGTACTGTGCGATAGAACAAGAGTCATTTTTGTTGTTCCTTTCTTGGTGGCACACACCCACTGGGGCAGGGGTTTATCCAGAATTGATTTTGCGGGGGTTTTGGGGGGATGTTGGGGGGTATAAATCTCTGGGCAGAGTGCACGTGGTTGTGGAATCTTTTTGGGGGGTGTCAAAGTCCTTCGGGGGGAGGGGGGGTACAAGTTCCTGACTCGGGGGATTGGTCATGAATCGGGAGCTTCAATAATTTAACGTGCCCACTTCCCAAAACTGTGAACTGGAAACATAAAGCCACAAACATAAAGTGCATGCCACGTGACACTTGATCGTGGCCCCACGTGAGTGGAAGAAGAGAAGCTAATCAGAGTCATTTGTGCCAAAAGACAAGAAGAAATGAAGCGGAGAAAGAGACGAAACTACAATGTCGGAGCAAAAGAGTTGCTACTAAGTATCGCCAGGCTTCCACCCTCAAAGCACCTACGCAGACTCAAGTGCCCCGAGGAATTTTTAACTGAAACATTATGCGTTTTGCAGCTCTCTCGACTTGTTGTACAACCAACAATGCCTTGTTTGATGAGAAATAAGTAACTAAAGCTGGTATTTCTCTCTTCTGTTTGCTTTACTTCTTTTTTGAAGTTAAATAGCACATCACAAACCTTCCAAAGCAAGCCGGGACTGCACTTTCAATTTTACTCAATCCTTGCTTTCTTAAGGCTACTGGAAGCAGCAGGCAAGTATATTCGGTTCTGAGACATCTATAACCTTGATTTATTCTTGAAAGTGGAAAATCTATCTAGACTTATGCGAAATATTATCATAAAACACAAATAACTGCTGCATACATAGACCTAGCCAATGAGCTTTTGTCCAGGTCCCGGCGGTGAGCTTTTGTCTGGTGGGCTTTCATCCCCTGAGCTTTTGTATTCTTACCGCTGGATGCGCAGCGGCGGAAAATTAGAGAGCTGGTGTGCTTTGGTGACAGAGGTAATGGAAGTTCTCATTCTTGCAGGCTGCTATACTCAAGTAATGCCTGCTCAGTTCAGGCTCTGACCTCTAGCCAGCTCTCTACTTTCCAAGCACTAAAACCAGCGTTGTTATTCTTTTATTTTCCTCAGTTTATTATTTGGCGCTTTTAAAGGCTGAGCTCTTGTTCGAAGCAGTCAACAAAAGAAATGGCGTTGAGCTCGAGAACCGAAATTTCGAGGCCGTAACTACGGTACACGAATACCCGTCGGAGCCTTAAGTTTAAGACGACTATGCATTACCGCCTAGATTAACGTATTTCTGATTAAAAGTGAGTGCAAGGCGGAGTTTTAACGACATTTCGGATACTCGTGAGGCGCTTCCACTGACAACTAAAACCCCGATACATCTTAGCCAGAAAAACGGTCATTGAGGGCAGACTTTCACGAAAGTTCCTCCGCACAAGAACTTTTCTCGGCGATGATAACGCGAGGTTGTTGTGCCAAAGTTTACAGCTGATAAAACCGCTTACCGCTGCTAAACTTTCGGCCCCTTGCAGGCCCCCGGGCAAAACGATAACGTCGTACGGAGAATATGATGCGGCTTCATCCAAACTCTTGTCAGGTACAAGGACGACGTTTCGGCTGCACTTCACGGGACAGCACCCAGCTAGGCCAGCAATTGTCACCTCAATCTGAAAGAAAATACGACGTCACAGTGCGGCAAACGAAAACACCTGCGGTACGCTGAGACAGGCGGCCCAACCATCTTACGCGCGGCGCAGCTTATACTTACACCTGCTCTCCGCAGCACATCGGCTGATATGACTGTTTCCATCTCCTCCGCTCCTTCAGCGAGGATTAGAAGAGCCTTTTTGGTCATGCTTTCGTTAGAAAAACTGTACCGCCGTCGTCCCAACACGCTCACAATGCGGGCATTCATGCAAATTGCTTTCGCTTCCAGTCGATGATGATGACCTTGATAAAACCAATGTTGGCCGCCAAAATTATACCAACAAAAGCACGATTCAATATTTTAAATATTTTGTTAGTTTAAATGCTACAAAAATATAAGTTAGCGGTAAAGTTTTAAATCAAGATGTTATCTGCAAGTTTTGCACAAACCGGAAACAGCTGTTGCATGTTCTGCTTTCTTTGACGCTTTTCTTGGCGTTGTTTTGCGGCGAAGCAGCACCAGCCGGTGCGCAACTTCTATTAAGTTTCCTTGTCCACGATCTCAAACCTTTGTCAATCTCCGTTCGTGGTCGTACGTCAGATGTATTGCGGCCAGGTTAAGTAGAAAATGCTCTCAATAAGTGCACCAGGAAGAAAAGAACAAGAGGATATGGTTGCGCCAGTGCTGTGAGGAGGACAACACAGATGACTGTGCATCGTAATGAATTCCATTTAAGCGTCCAAGGGTAGCAGACTGCTGTATTATGCCCAAAATCAGGAGCAAGGGGACCGTACACGCTCTACAGTATCGGGAACTCGGCATTACTAAATCCCCATACAGGTTTGGGCTCAAGATACTGCGGTCAATGATATGCGACGTGAGTATACACACTCAACAAATCGGTCATTTTACGCGTGATTCACACGATATACAACTTGTTCAGGGAAGTTTTGACTTTTAAGCCTGTTCGCTGCCGATTGCTCTGTTCGTCGCGTACGAGTGTTCTGCGTTTGCTCAAAAGCTGTCTCTGTACGAGACAGCGATTTGACAACGTTGTGCACGTTCTTGGCGTAAACTAGTCTCCCAGGAAACTAATCATTCTGTTAATGACGCTTCCTCTGCCGCCATACAGAAACGGTCAACCTTCACGAAGATTTGGGAGATGCACTCCAAGTACCCCATTGCATTTGAAGAGTAAGGAAAAGTATTATTTCCTCATTTTTTCCTACTTGTGTCTAATATTTCGCTGTGATTAATTTATGTATTTGATAACGCAGTGGCCACATCTACCTTGAAAACTACAGAACTTGTTTGGCCCTGTAAGCCCTTTCATTATGCGTTTTTTTTTATCGCCCTGCATACCTTTGGATAGAGCTTCTTTCGGTACAACTGTTGTCTTATTGTAACAGGTGCGGCATCAACTCCATACCCTGTACTCTTTATAAGCTCCCTCAAGAACCGAAAGACAAAAAAATTGAAGATGCGTTGGTGTACTCAGGACCTTTGGTGAGTGTTTGATTTGGTGCAGTTAGCATCAAATGCCGTTTAAGCACTGGTAAGAAAAACCAGGTCAGTTTTACCTTTCCGAGGTTCCGAATAAATGAAGATGTAAGAACCTATTAATGTAAGGCTAACACGAGGTAGAAGACCACAAAAAAAAGTGGTTGATTCCTCTTTCATAGGAACCGGTAAAACACGAAAGTGAAATGTGGCTTTACAGGGGCATTTGAATGTTTATTGTGCCTCGATATGAACTTGCACATCGCTATTTATATTTCACCGGTATGAACCCGTTATACACATAAACGTTAGACACTGGATTGCATGCGCCGGTGCATTGCGTAAATCCGACTGAAACCACAGGCGCTCGCGAACCGTCCGTGCAAACTAACGCAAACAGGTGGCAGCGAGTCGTTTGGTGAACACACGGTCTGCTGCAGTGAAAGGAGCAGCGGACCGTGGCCACAAGCACGAAATTCGCAAGTCAGCGTCATCGTACTCCGCAATCATTGCCTTAGAGGCTTCTGCGCAGGTTACGCTGCACATCCCCCATACGCGTAGACGCTGGCATCGAGGCGCCAACTGTCAGCACTCATTAGCGTCATGATCCACTACTTCGCTTTGCTTCTCCAAGACGGCAGCACCATCTGAAGGGAAGGGTATAAGGCGGGTTTGGCGTCGTGTTTACGCGTCTGTTCATAGTGCCAGGAGCACGTTGGGTACCTCCCGTTGCAGCAAAAGAGTTCGTGGTTCAAATCCCGGCGCAGCCGTGTCAATCAAGGTTTTTCTGGCGATGTCATTTCCGGGACAGATATAAAGTCAGATTTTGGTGGACCTCGGCATAAAACACTTTCGTGTTAAAAATTGGCTGGTAATTACGATACTCCCTAATGCGATATTTGGGCGCAGCAGCAGCGCACTGAGGCAGCACTCAATCGTGGGTTCTCTCGATGGCAGCGATGATAAGGCTCTGCGTCGGTGGTGTGAAGCGCGTCCCAAGAAGGGACCGTGAACTTCGTCTTAAGCGAACACACATCATAGTCACGCGCACGCTCCCTTCCGTTTTTGCCAAGGGTTGCGCCGTCGAGCGCCTCGTGCGGGCACAGCATACTGCCCCCTCCCCTCCCCACCGCATGCTTTCGGAGAGCGCTAGCTCGCGCCGCCACGGCGAACCGCCCTCCCCTTCCAATTTCGCGACACTATCCTCCTTTGCTTTCTTTCATCGTTCGCTTTTTCTTTCGCTTGCCATCGTTCACTCGGTTACGCCGACAACGCAGCTCAGCCCAGAGATGGCCGCCAAAGGGCTGCGCCCTAAAAATCAAATCCCCTTTCTTTAGAGAAAGATGGAGAAAATGCAACGCTTTCTCCCATGTAACCTGAGCGAAAGTCCAAAATCCAAACTGCTTCGACTGTGTCAGAATGGCGGGATCTTATGGATGTTGGCTTCATAATGCAAGGGGCCCAGGTTTGATTATGACCAGAGAAAGCGTTTTTTTCTTGGGGCTCTTGACATGCCTTTGTGGAAACTCATTGTGTAAGTTGGCTTTCCTGCAGCATGTTTTGGGCGTAATTGTTTGGATTTTGGACTTTGACGACATTGGCTTTCAACCAAAGAAAACTTCGCGTTTCAACCATCTTTCACTTCACCCACGATCATCATCAGAGAAAGTTGGTGTTCTCACCATGTGTTTTGGGGCAACGTCGCCATCAGTGAGGTATAAATAAGCTTTGCTTTAAAAGGACGATTTCTCGTATTTGTGTTACCACTAAAAGCTTACAAGTGTGAAATACCAATCAACCTTGTTTTCTGCTATGTTCAGCCCTAGAAAAAGCATTGTGTTTTTAGTAAGTCAGGAATACTAGTACTCAGTGTGAAGTTATGTCAGGGAAAAGGTACCGTATTTACTCGGTTGTAAGCACCCTCTTTTTTTCACTGTCGCGATGCAAAAAGTGAGGGGGGTGCTTAGATTTGAACTTTTTTTTTGCGGCCGTACCTTGACAAGGTGGGTGCAAGGAATAATGTTTCATTTGGCAAACATTCAAAAGAAAAATAGGTACAGACACTGAACCCTTAAGTCAAATACTCAGTCCCACTCACTACCAATCGAGTCCGCTGTGCCGCTTGGACCGCCGCTCTATCCCTGAACAGGTCGTCTTCGGTTGCGTTGCAGTGGTTTTTAATGGTAAACTCCAAAGAAATCTTGTCCACAACGTCAACTCGGGCCCGCTTCCATGTGTCTGAAATTCACATGGTTTGGAAAAGAACCAGACAGGACGAGCGCTGGTCCTGTTTTAACGCGCTGTTTCCAAAAACCACGTCACAATACCGACTCGCCCAACTCTCAATCCTGCTGAAATCCACCTTGTGATAGTTGCTTATAAAATGGGGTGCTTAGATTTGCATGCAAACTTTTTTTCCAAACTTTTTTCCTGAAAGTAGGGGAGGGTGCTTAGAATCGCGTAAATATGGTATTTGCTTCCAAATTTTTCTCAAAGCAATGTAGCAATGCATTCACGTGGGCAGACACATAGTCTACCAGCTGGCCCATTGAAACAGAATGCGTATAAAGAGTGCTGACTACCCCTTTAAACAGGAAGAGATGGTTATGCAGCCTCTTTCTGTTTGAAGTAGCCAGCCCTGGAAGTATTTATACCTCCCCAGTAAACACCATGAGTGTGCTGATGTGTCACATTTTTGCCCCAAATGAAAATGCGGTTAATAAAAGGCCGTAGGCCCTTCGCGCTTTGATATCAGACTGCTTAACTGCCTGTGAAAGAATGTCTTCCCAGCTGTGCATGTGTGCCTAGTAGTGAAGCCAACTTTAATGTGGCACCTTGCAAAGTGCTTTATAGGGATACACGGGGTCTCATGCGGACATTTAATGAAAGGAAGCAGGCCTGGCCTTGCTAACTTGGTACCAGACTGCTTATACGGCACCTGTAAGAACATCTTCTCAGCAATGCACGTGTGTGTACTAGTGAAGCCAGCCGATTTTAAATTGTCTGGATGTACGCCGTGCCTGAGCATTTATTCGACAATTTCCAATTGGGTGTTTCTGCAATTTTTCTTTTTTTCTTACAGCAAAGCTGGTAGTGCTACCTCAACAGTCACGTTTCCAAAGTCTTAGGCTTTTATTTTGTTACTTTAAGAGAGTGCGTAGAAATAGAAAGAAAAAACTACGGCCTTTGAACAGCTTTATTTGGGCGAAATGTGTGAACAGGAAACTAGGCGACGAACGCCAACCAAAACAGCGCTCAAGCAACCTTTATGTGTGGTTTCTTGCGACGAAGTAATACCTGAACGTTAGCACACCATACCTAGTTGGACAACAAGCCGCCATTGATAGCAACCCTCGAAAAAAATTGTCAATTGCGCCAGTCGAGCCGCGCCAGCACTCACCAAAACGCACGGGCACCAGCGGAGGTCACAGGGAGAAACGCGTTCTAAAAGGCCAGCCACGCCGAATGACGTCGTGCCGGCCAACGTGGCCTACACAAAAAATACGTCAGTTGCACCCAGAGCACACTTACCAGCAACACTCCCGGGAACACTTAAACGCACTTGTTGAAATTCATCAAGTGTTGGACCGTGTACCTACAGCAAGGCTGTTGGTGTTACCTCAACTGCAACATTGCGTGACCATTGTTCTAAACAATGCTGCATGGCGTCATTTTTCTTCATCTTGTTTGTGCGCCGTTTTCCATTTAGGCATTAAGCACGAATGGCCCAGCTTTAGCTTTATCTTACAAAAAAAAATAAAAAACGGTTCAGTTATACCTGGCACACGTGCACTCGGCTGGAGCAGATACAAACGTCTCGCTCATCCTCACGTTTGCGACTGAAGTGACCTAGTGACGGCTTCATTGTATCCTCAGTTGACCGGAGACTGGTGTGCTCCGCTCTCTTTTCAAGAAATTTTTAGTAGCATTTGTTTTGTCATATATTTCATAGGTAAGGTATAATCGGTCATGTTTATATGCTGTAACCAGCCATTACTGCTTGTATTTCGGTGGCTGTGTACAGATGGTGTAAGATTAATCTCCCAGTGGCAGTACTCAAGGATTTTGAGCTGAACTTTGAACGTAACAGGGTTCAACTGAATGCTCTTCCTGCATTTACATGGCAGTGTTCTTTCCTTCCTCATAATTTGAAGGGCTCTGATTAGGCGTTTCGGTGATGTACTGCATCCTATGTGACTGCGCAGCCCGAACTGCCAAAGCTTCTCGAAGACTGCCGGGCAATGTTCCTCTCCCTCACGGCCGACAACTGGGTCTGCTGTCACGACAAGATGAACGGCAAGATTCACAAGGAGATCTACCTGGGCTCGCCGAACCGCTACAAGTTCAAGCACATCGACTGGGAGACCCACGGCGAGACCATCATTATGCAATCCATTCACAACCCCAACCCTCACACGGTGGCACAGGTGGTGAGTTAACACCCTTGCTTTGGTCAACTTGGTGCCCATGTAAACATCCAAGGCTGGTATGCGAATCGTTAGCTACCTTTTCACTTAGATGAAGTTAGGTGTGGTTGCAAAGCAAAGTTGTGGTTTGTCAACGCTCTCTCTTCCCAAGCAGCAAGCGATCGTGGGCTCGCAGTGAGTGTTTTCGGGCCCTAGTCACTTTGGTCACTAACGGCAGTGCGCCAGAACCAAACAGTGAGGAGTTCCCTTCATGGGTCATATGTTGTCGTTCCTTTATGCACTCAGTAGATTGTTCTGCAGCGTTTCTGCTTTAGTTAGCTATTGTTTTTGGTGTCCAAAAGCCACCATATGCCTTCTTATCAGTGCACCCATACATAAGGTCAAACAAAAGCTGTTAGGAAAGTGGGGTATTCAGTAACAGCTTTTAAATCAGTTATATTTCTGCCAGGCAGCATACTTGACGAAAAAATGCCAGCTTCCTTATCATTATTGTTGCTGTGAAAGGATCACTGCGTACTATTGAAAGAGTTTAGTGGTCATGTGAAACCTTCAAGAAATAAAGGCCTGAATGCCACATTCAAGTATGAAGTCTCCTCCACAGTAGTCTTGGTCACAAGAAAAGACACACTAGCGCTTTATTGAACAACGCAGTGGTAGTGTTGACCGTGCAGATAGTTGTGGAGGTGGCAGGTTTAGCCTTTGTTTTGGGTGGGTTGGAGAAGTGGTTATTAGTTCAAGTCTTGCTGGCCGTGACATGGGGATAGTTGCAAAGCTTTCACTTGAGCTGGTAGGTGTAGTCGTCTCAGGGAAGTATGACAGGTTTGGGTTTGTTGGGCTGCGAGCAAACGTCCTGACAGTGGCTGATGTCAGTTGGAAGTACTGGGTGGAGCAGCGATAAAGTGCTCAAGTCAATATAGAATGGGATGTGTGACCCTTGAAGGCTGAAGTGGACTGCCCCAGCATTTGGGTGAGAGGTATATTTGGGGTGCTGGCGGCGAGCTGTTCTCAGAAGGCATCTTGTGGTCTGTCGGTGTGGTGGTTGGGAGAAGTTTGAGATCGAGCTTGATGGTAGTGACTGCACGTAGCCTCATGGCGTGCTCCTCTTGCAATGTGCTGGCAACAATTTGGTTCTGGGGGCCTTGGATTTGTGTGGTAATGTTATAATGTGTTTCATTTCCTCTGACACTTGGGAACTACCTTTGCAGACGCGAAGCAGTGTTAGTCACCGTAATCCTTCTCTCTTTCTCTCTTTCTCTTTACGCAGTCAAGGAGCAAGCCAAGGGTCCTCATCACCATAGCAGTATTCACCATGTTTCCCGTCCAGTTCAAAGGCATGGTGGAAATTGACAGAGCTGTGAGTTACTGAGGGTCTTAGTGCGGGTGTGTGAAATGCTCCGTGTGGGGGAAAGCCCTAAGCGTTCCTTTGTGTGCGTGTAACCATGCAGATCTTTGGGAAGGAATGCTGCCATGCCAATGTCTCAGAGGGCCTCCTTATCGTAGGCACAGGCAGCACAGTGACGGGAACGGTCAGGCTGTACAACTTCAGAGACATCCTTGAAGAAGTAAGTAGTCTGTTCTGTGCAGATAGTCTGACACATTCACTTCTTTTGCCTCAGACTTTTACCTGGTTGTTGTAGAGCTCAAATGCGCATCTTCTTCCTTTTTCTCATTGTCTGAAAAACCTTTGCACCTTAGTTAAACTTATGTAAAATATCATTACTGCCCAGTGATGTAAAAGAGCACTTGCATATTCTGCAAGCATCCAGTCATGACAAAACTAAGAAATGAGACAAGGAAGAGGTACCCACTAATTGGTTACGAAGAATATGTTAGTTTATCATTCTAATACTGCCATGTATCCAAACGAGCTTATGTTTTGAATACCGAAGCACACTGTCATGGCTTCTGTCCTTGCTAATGAAGCATACCTCTTTTTATTAGAAGACCTTATAAAGGAAGGTGAAAAAAATAAAATAATGTGTAGGCTATTTTTTCCTAGTTTTTTTTTTCTTTTTTTTTTCGATCAGTTTGCATGCATGCTGTTTTACCTGAGGAGTACTATGTTCAGACTGTTTCTAATGTCCATTGATTTGCTGGAATCAGGACTATGGCGGAACGCTGTCAAGTCTCCACAGCTAAATTGAATGGATGGCAAACGTGTTTGCCCTTTTAAAACTTGTGTGTGGGAACTAACGAAAAGTCAATTTTTACCGTGAAATGGGCAAGAGTCAAAATTTTGAGCATTGAGATAGCACCAAAGGGTACTGCAGATCACTGTAACGTTGTTGTCATTGTTTATTAGGCAAGCTGCTTAGGGTGCATGGTGTTTTGTCCTCTTCCATGCATCACCAAGGTTCTAAGGTATCACTAAATAGCTGAAGGGCTACATTGTGTTTGCACTACACAACATAGGCATTCCAAGTTGAGCTATTTTTTTTATTGTCTCTTTAGAATACACGTGCTAAATAATGTTGGGGGATGACCACTTAGACCGTGACTTAGACCTCAGACTTCGTTTCTTGCAGGATTACATGGGCTTTTTTTTTATATGAATTTAAAGTAAGGTGGCACTTGTACCATTTAGCTCACAGCATTCAAAGCTTTTTAATAGGGGATAACATGGTTGTGTTTTGAGAGCGCACTGAGACAGCTATGCTTACACTTAGAAGAAGAAAATTGTTGCCAAATGGTGAACCGTCTTTCATGCGCTGGTTATCCAAAATTACTGAAGTCACGCGATAAGTGCTTATTTCCAAATTTAAAGCCGGTTCTAGGGAACACGACCAGGTGCCACGCATATCAGCAATATAAAAGGGTGAAGGCAATTACTTATGTTCATAAGGTTTCTCACAATCTAATCAATGTTGGAAAAGGCACTAACATTGCTGTTTTAAGTTCCCACCTCCAACAATCTGTCGTGCCTCTGTAAACAAACATATCTAGTCTGCAAACCCAATGAATGCATGATAAGGAACCACAACCAGGTTGTGCCTTGTGCAGAGGGTGTCGCCCACAGCATTTCAGCTGTGTGTAGAAAAGAATAATACACGAGAAAATTCATCCTGCGCATTCTCTGCCATGTGAGGGAGCAGTGTTATGTGTGGAAGCAGCTAGTCCATGTCAGCAATTGTTGCAACTGCAACTGCTTGTCTAATTCCACCAATTGAAATATAATCTTTAGGAGTAAAAATCAGATGACAAGAAAGATCAGTGAAGCAGCGGGTTCAGTGATCTTCAGTTCAAAACTGTCAGTTCCATCACCTTCGAAAGAGATGCTCTTAGCTGGAAGCTCGTGAAGCTGAAATTATATAATTTGGAGTTTGTCTGCCGTTTGAGTTCTGGGATTTCCCTGTTTTGCTTCTTAAAAGTGTGTTCCATGTGCCATTTATTGCCTTCCAGTCATGCATGTACACAGCGAAACTTTTCGAACCCTGCGTGGCCCTGGACGGAGCCAAAGTGGGCACCTACCCGGCAGGCCTACCCTTGAACTGCAAGATCAAAGGTGAGCCACTGGGCTGAACTTTGTGCACCTCATTTTTCTTCATTAAACGAACAGTGGAGCATAACCAGGGTTGCATGAAACTTTTTCAGGAATACAACTTTTGCTCCTTTACATTCAAGAAGTAGGTGTGTGTGTGGGGGGGGGTGGGGGGCAGTGGCATTTAAGAGGCCCAAAAAACCCACTAAAGCTTGACGTTGGGCTCATTGGCATCGATGCATGATAGACGGGAGAGCGCTTTTGAAATTACAGGGGACCGCCATAAAATGGAAATAACATACAGTATGCTGCTGAGTACAAGGTCGCGGGTTCGATTCCCGGCAGCGGCGGTCGCTTTTCTGATGGAGGCAAAAGGCAAAAACGCCCATGTGTTCGAGATATCAGCGCATGTTAAAGATCCCCAGGTGGTCAAAATTGTTCCAGAGCCCTCCACTACGGCGCACCTCATCGCCTGTGTAGCGTTGGCGTGTTAAACCCTACAATCAATCAATCAATCAATCAAATCAATCAAGAACGTACAGTACGAGTATCGTGCTTCACTCGTACTGTACGTTCTTTCCGTTTTGTGGTTGTCCCCTGCAGTTTCATGGGTACATCTATCATGTACCGATAAAGCCACCATTTATAATGTGAAGTCCCTTCCCGAAACAAATGCATGTTTAACTTTTGCTCGAATCAGCAGTGTACCAAATGTTAGCATCCTGAGCTGTGCATTTCATTTTTCTTTTATTGTAGCTGCTATTGAATGCCCTTACTGTCTGGAGACAACGAAGGGGGGAAAGCCTCTTTGTGATAATGCTGACTGTTACAGCAACAACACTTTTTAGCATGGGAAAAATCAAGGCTGACTACATCCATTTTTAGTACGCCAAAAATGGTCCTTGTGTAATACCAACTAGCCTGAACCAGTGTCATAGAGTAGTGTGGTGGGACTGTAAACATACCCTTCCTTGTTGATACGTAGCCCATTTATTCATTGTTCGCTCCTTTAACCATCATGCACTCTCCCAATGTTCTCGCACACAATGCCAGAGCTATGTAATAGAGTCTGGTGCATATAAAATATACTTAGAGTTGAAGGTATAATCAGCAACACCTCAAGTACAGGGAGAAAAAACGCTTGTCACGATAAACCCAATGCTCCGCCTGTGTATATGAACACCACCGTACTGTCACATCGCTTTGTTATGTCCACCCTGATGTTTGCAGTCTGTTGTAGCAAGACGCTATGATTCCTCTTTGCCTTCTCTCGATAGAGCCGCCTCCCGTGCTGTTCGAGGTTAAGTGCGCGGAGTTTATGCTCCACTTTGGCTGCTACCCGTGGCACTACATCTCAAGCCCGCCGGCCCGGGAAGGCGTTTTTCAGGTAAGGCTGCCAGGGCCTCATTTGCGGGGATTGTGTGCCATGGAACGTGGTCCTAATTGCGGATGCTGCTGCTGCTGACCAGATCAAATCGGTGGAATCCGACGAACTGGCCGAGAACGGGTTCCTGGACTTCCCCAACCCGAGCACGGAACCGGACTCCATCGCGTTTCATGCCGACGACTCGGGGAGGATCATCTACAACTCTTCACACTTTATCAAGTAGGGCTAGACTGCTTCGCGAAGTTGGTGGTGGCACTGTTGCAAGTGTGTTCCTTGTTGTGGACGTCTGCGCTTTCCTTGTCGCATGATAAGCTGTGGCCAGCTTAGGGGAGCCATGCAGACAAAATACCGCTTTGTTCAATTCCAAAGAACTAGCCTTTGGTAACTAACTCGGCTCCATACTGGCACACAAGAGCGACGTTTTTTAACAAAAGCAAATGCAAGAAATATGAAAGAGCTTTCAAAAATTTCACGCTAAAGTGATGTATTACAGGCGGGAGTGATGCAATATAGGCCAGCACTAAAGCATATTTACCAGTGTGTTACTGCATGTTAGCATTGAGGTGATACGATCAAATGGAACCAGAAGCCCCACTACGATTGCCCAGTCATGCTTGGTGGTGGTGGTGTGGCGACTTGGGTCGGCAGCCCCCAATTGCGCACGCAAGGTTCTGTGATGTCATAGAGAAATCACCGGAGCGCGGATGGAGAGTTTCCACAGCTTGATCTATTTTATTTACTACCTTGATTATTTGTTTGAAGTTTGTGGTAAAATTGGTGTCGTTGTTATAGGGACGAAGCAGTCTTTTTAACGAACCATACTTGTATTTGGTCCTCATGCCTTCTAAGACGAACAAAAATTTGATTCCTTTTCTCAGGGACGCCGTGCTGTGAATTCGTTCTATACTCTAGTGAGGAGTAGAATTTAAGCGTGCATGAATACGTGACACCACCTGTCCTTACCATTTCCTTTGGAAAAGAAATTAAAAAACCCCCCCGTCTAAAGACGACGATGGTTGAATACGAAGCTTTTTCATGATGGATTATTTGGTTGGCCGATCCCACACTGCGAGTATGGGCTACTCTGGAGGTACACACCACTTTTTTAGAATACCCACATCAATCTGTAGGCCTAACGTTTTGGTTTGGGTTGCGACAACTGCGGTCCACCGGAAGCAGTCGAGCATATCTCACTGGAGTGCCCTACGTAAAGTCAAGCAAGAAACGACCTCGCACAGAAGATCAAGTGCCTCAACCACAGTTTCCTAACTTTAAGAGCACTTCTGGGACCATGGCCATCTCCCTCGTCTTAGCGTAAAATGCTAGCCGCATTATTTGATTACCTCCATGACGTCAGTCTCACTGAGGTGATATACGACTAGAACATCCTCGCACTATGCAACCATCTATAGACTTTTCACGTGTCGCACTCACGGTCCCCAACAAACTTGCTACCTCCTGTTTTCTTTTCACTTCTTTTATTTCCTTCTTTGTTCTCTCCCTTCCACCTTACTTCCTATTGCAACTTTATTCCCTCCTCCCCACCCCACAGAGTAGCACGTAGGTAGGCGACAACATGCCGGTAGGCCTCTCTGCTTCCCTCTACTAAAAAGCTTTCTCTCTCTCTTTGGGGTTTACGGTGCGAATCGGTGTCTGCTGCCTCGACCTTGTCGAAATGAAGCAATCGGATAGATGCCGACTTCATTATGTGAGGGACCCAGGTTCGATTCCAGCCACGGAAAGCGTTTTTACTTTCACTTCACCCACAATCATTCATCATTGTCATCAGAAAGTTGGCTTTCCTGCAGGGCGTATTGGCGTACAATGACGTCAGTGAGGACACAAAAGCTTCGCTTGAAAACTTCAATGCTCTTTTTTTTTTTTTTTTTTAATTTTCAAGATGCATAGTGCATGCAGATGTCTCGAAACACCCGAAAACATTGTGGAAGAGTAAGTTAACGTTAACGAGAATAACGTGTCATTGCTTGCAGTGTTGAATTTGCTGAAACCGGCAGTCATATGGGCAGAGTGGTCATACTTAGTAAAAAATTTTCCCTTGTCTTGGCTTGCTTGGAGCTTGATGCTCAGGACTGTGGCAGCCTTTGCTATGAAGGAATTACTCAATGCCAACTGTGCCGAGCCTACATTTTAAGTCACGACTGCAGCTGCTGTGTGAACTTCTGGTAAGGTTGCTGTAAGTTTGTTTTGGAAGAGCACCTTACTCATATAAATGTGCGTGCATTGAATACGTGTGCACATGGCGATGAGGCTTGCATGACTGTAAGCTTTGATTTAGCAGTTATGGGGATACAAACCGAGGCAGTGACTTTCACTGAAACAATGCGCACGGTCAAATCCTTGCAGCGTTCCTAGGCAAAATATTTTGCTTGTAAATTTCAAACTTTTGACTTCGATAGTAGACTAACTTCTTTGTAGTGCTATTGGTGACAATTAAACGCCATTATATAGTGGGCAAACACATGTAACAAAAAGTTAAAAGTTTTTGAGGAGGCGCATAGGCAACCACCAAGTGGACTTGTGAAAGTGGGTCAGGTGAGATTTAATAGTGTTTTCACATATCGTTAGCTCGTGTGTTCAAATTCCTACTGGTGGAGTTTGGGGGTGCGTGCGTGATTGATGCAGTTAGTGTCTTGGGACCCTCCTCCACCTCCTTGCAGGGTTTTCCGCCTGGTTATAAACAAGAAGAACAAGCCGTCGCTGAAGGAGTGCTTTGAGATCACCTTCCGGGAGCTTCCAAGCAGGATCACCGAGGAAGCGAGCAATAACAGGCCGCTGCAACGCAAGCGGAGGACTGTCTACGATGCCTACAGCACGCTCAGTGTAGAGGTAAGGAGGGGCAGTAAACAGGGGCTGAACAAAGTGAGGTTTCCCTTTCTTCGGGTTTGGCTAGAGTAGAGTGTTAGTGCAAGGGCTAGCCCTGGGCAGTTAGCTCAGAAAATGGGAATAGAAAGATTGCCGTGATTTCTAAGCTGCCCAGGTGTGCAGAAATGCGCTGCCATGCTGTAATCTCGCCACATTCCCAGGGAGCACACGTTGTCTACATGAGATTTTTGAAAAAGCATTAAATTTGGCACAGACTTTTAATTAGAAATGCATAAATCTTTAACTTTAACACTTTAACATGCTTGCATGTTGCCTGTGCTACACGGTAAATTTCAATTGATTGGGGCCCTCAATAGGCAATCGGTTCAACGGCCTTCGGAAGGCCGTTGAACCGATTGCCTATCGAGGGCTCCATTGTAAATACATAGGGCACAGTGGTGGGCGAGAGTCTAATTGTCAATTGAAAGTTACCGTGTAGCACAGGCGTTAGTCGGTTAGTGAAGTCTGTTGTAAGAATACCAGTTTACCTACACCGTAACATAGCAAAGAAAAATCCAGTTCTGCATTTTCGCAAAACTTGTAGACTGCCCTTTGAAGGGGTTCTGAAGTGGCCCCCCACTGACATTATGGAGCACGTGGTGTTTGTCCAAGTGATCAACTCCTATAAGAATTGTGTAAAGGTGATCAGTATTAACGGAGTGATCACGTATTCAAAGAGTACATATTATGCACTCGTCCGTATTTATCTCCTGAGTCGTGATAGTGAATCACTGGTTGGGAACAGGGACAAGCGTGGTTATGCACATGTCAGCAAACAATTATCAGTCTAAATCCTTCATAAACTAAGGTGCCTCAATGTGCACACTGCCTGAAGCTCCTAAAACTGTGCTTTATGATTGACCGTATTGCAGGTGATGTACTATCTGTTTTCTGCACGGCAAGGTCCTCTTTCTATAATGACAGTGTGGGTGCTCGTAGCTAAAATGTCAGCCAAGCCACCAATGGCCTCAGCTTTGCATTTGAGTTCAAAAATGTATCGATGGCAAGCCTGGTTGATTGTACCACGTCCGCGTTACTTCTGTAAGCATCGGCATCGAGTTGGTGCCCGTAAACGTACGCACATTTTTCGCTTATCTGTAGCTGAGAGCCCGATGGGTGCCACGCTCACTGCCTGTCCCATGTTTCGTGTTGTGTGATGGCAAACATCTCTTCACCATGGCTTCGTAGCCAGTAACTGCATGGCAACATTTTTGTGTATGCGCTGAAAATGGCAATTTAAAAACGGCGTAGCATTTGTGCTCTCGAAATGCGTCAGTTTGCAGCGTTCAATATGATGTCCAGGCTGCCTTCTTTGGCATCGATGGGAGACCTCTGTGCTCAAGGAGAAGCGATCATCTTACTTGGGCAAGATATATGAGCATTTGGACAGGCTGCACCCATGTCCTGCAATGAGAAGTGCAACAAAACAGTTAAAAGAAGAAAAAAAATTCTGCAGAAATTCAGAGAATTACCTACTGATGCGTAGCATTCTTATGCCGCTTGTCTTGAGCGTGGGTTTTTACAGTCAAAGGTTTTGGTTTTTCTAAATCCTGTCCGACATTTACGCTATTATAGCGATTCAAAGTGGAACAGTCGCGAAATCTGCATTATTGTTGAGATGCAGGTCATTATGCAGTTTGCCATTTTCCATATTTTTTGTCACATTTTTGTTATATATATTAGGGGTGTGCGAATATTCGAAAATTCGAATATTCGATTCGAATTTTTTGGTATTCGATTCGATTCGAACGACACTTTTATTGTTCGAAATATTCGAACCACCCAAAACTAAAAAAAAATTCAGAGCGTGTCTGTATTGGTGTTTATTTACAGTGGACTCTCGATTATACGATTCTGGGGGTGCGAATTTCGGGATGATACTAATTTCCGAAAAGTCCTGGCTAAATTGCATCGTTTGCAATGGGAAAATTTTCGGCTGTTACGAACGGACCTGCGCGGCCCGGCGGAAGATACGAACGAGCCGGCGAGGCACCCGACTGCCGAACGAGCAAGTGACGGCTCTCGCTCCCCTGTTCGTCACTCTTTCTACAGAAACGGCCGGGCTGTTGTTTTCTGCTCGCGAAAACGCTCTGCGCACGCCCAACGCGCTGACACCGCCGCGAAACCACCCCCACGCTGCGCGCGGCGCGGCCGGCGGCGTCAACATGGCGTCGGCTCCAGCCGCGAAGTGGCGCGGGCGCTCGCGCAACCGCTTCTAACCGCTCTTTAAAATGCGGCTCAAGGGAGACACGCAGTTGCTTGTGCGGTAAAGGAGCTGATAATGCATGCGAAAACGGTACTATAAAACATCATCCGCGCCGCTAGTGAAAACGCCCATAAAATATTTGCCGGGGTGCTAAGCCTAACCATCTCCGGCGGAGCCAAGCCGGCTGTCTCGATCCATAGCCTCCTTTATGTCTCGATCTCATCGCAAGCAGTCAGGCTCCTCCATTCTGCCGCGCGCGTCGTGCGTCATTTTCTGACCGAGGTGGGCGCTACCGCGGGCGCGAAATCGTCGATGCGGGCGTGAAAATACAGCGCTCGCAGAGCCGAGGCGAGCGAATCGCGTGCAAAAACGCACCATCCGGTTCACGCTTGGCTGTTGCGGCGCGTAGCGAGCTTGGGCACAGTGAGCGAGGAGACGAGCGCGAAGCTTTACGTGCTCCAGAAAGGAATGCTTTGCGACACGGGGGTTAAAAAAAGCAGAAAAAATCACGAATTTCTTCACGCGAAAGTAGGAAAAGAAATAAACGAAAACTTTTTTCAGCGCTAAATTTTTTGGTCTGTGTTGGTTCATACGAATTTCGGATGATACGAATATTTTTCGCAGTCCCGCGAGATTAGTATCATCAAAATTTTACTGTATCAGCGCGCAGCAATGTGCACGGGCTCGAGCATGCCAGCTACTAGTGTCTCAAGTGAGCGGCTGTTTTCGGTATCTGGTAAAGTGGTGACGAGCAGGAGGTTGTCACTGCTCCCCGAACATGTCGAGCAGTTAACCTTTCTCCATGTTAACATTTAAGTGAGTGCAGACCTTAACCTGTTCAGTGCAATGGTATTGTGTAATTCCTAATTTTACTTTGTGTGATTTGTTGTGCAATAAAGTTGCAGTTTTTGTGTCTCTTAGATGGTGCAAACATTAATTTTACAAAAAACAATAAGTATTCGTATTCGAAAAATATTCGAAAAATATTCGATTCGATTCGAACTTTGTTTTTATTATTCGAATTCGCTTCGAAATTAAAAAATTGATATTCGCACACCCCTAATATATATATATTTTTCTTTTTTTCAAAATTTCATTTGGCCAATTATCTCCATTTATGCTATTCTAACGACTACAGGTGGAGCTTTCCCGAAATCTACATTATTGTGGGAATGCCAGTTTCCGTAATTATTTTATATTTTTCTTATTTTTTGTTTTTCAAAATTTTGTTCGACCATTATCTCCATTTGCGCTATTACAACTATTACAGGTTGAACTTTTGCGATATCTGCATTATTATGGAAATGCCATACGTTATACGTTTTGACATTTCCCGTAATTATTTTTTAGTTTTCTTATTTTTTAGGTTATCAAAATTTCGTTCCACGAATTATCCCCATTTACGTTATTATAACGATTACATTTGGAACTTTCCCGAAATCTGCATTGTTGCGGAAATGCAGGGCAGCACGCGGTTCGCCAGTTTGCGTAATTGTTTTATATTTTTCTTATTTTTTGTTTTTCAAAATTTCGTTCGACCAATCATCTCCATTTGCGCTATTATAACGATTACAGGTGGAACTTCCGCGATATTCACATTTTTGTGGGAATGCAGGGCATTACACGTTCCTGGCTGGGGGGTACTCGGCAAAGAATGCTACGCATTAAAAAAAAAGGATAAACCGAGATGAATACAATAACGTGTGAGAATGCTGCACGCAATGTTAAGGTGTCGGCATCAGTGGCTAAAGGACTGTCCTTCTGAGCCCGAAAACCTGGGTTCGTTCCTGGCCGCAGCAGCCATTTTTCAAATCAAGGTGAAAAACGAATATGCCTCGTGTGTCGAGATTTGGGTGCACATTGAAGACCTCCAGGCAGCCTAAAATTTATCCGAATCCCTCTACGACGGCACGACTCATTACCCAAGTGCAGCTTTGGTTGCTTTACAAACCTTCAAGTTATAATTTTTTTTATCCAACCAGTGAGGGTAAGCAGCAATGCTTATGCTCACTGAAAGTGCACGAAAAAGCTGTCCAGTGGCAGGAATCACTGCTCCGTGACACATGAACGCAATGACAACACATAAACAAGCAGAACGTTGGAACCGATTCAAAAGCAAACTTGGAAACTTTGCAGGGTTGCAAACTTTGCCTTCTAAATTATGAGGTTTCAGCTGTACACAAAGCAATTACACTTCGCACAGATGCCATTGACCACGTTGTGTACTGACTGCGCTACCTCTTTTGCGATGTTCCACATGTGTTTCAGGGCCCCCTTAAATGTTTTCAGGCGCGTAATGTGCTCGTTCATGTTTTTAAGCGAGTCTGTTGGTGTTCATCACCACAAAGCTTCATTGATGACATGGCAATTTGAGACACTGCCGTTTCGTTGTGTAAACTTGAGTCAAGCTTCATACGATGCATGGCTTGGATTTAAAGAGGCATCTGTCCCGACGTTCATACAGACATCACAATGCATCGTCATTCATTACTCACTGATTACTCCTGTGGGCATAATTTTGATGAGTGCTGCCATGATGTGAAATAAAAAAAATTTGCAACAGAAAGACAATTCATTGTTTTGCTTGCAAGGCTGTTGTCAGGACACGGCCTTTAATAAAGTATAATTTAGTAACGACATTGATTTCACTGCCTGCCTTTCACTTTTAGGCAGCTCTCGACCGCAAAACTGGCCACTTATCTTTTCATTTATTGGCTTGCTTGCATTTCGCATGCAGCCATTTTCTATTATACTGGGAAAAGAAAAGGCAGGACGAGCACCAATGATCTTGTTTTCAGTAGCAGTGCTTGACAAACACTGTTTAGTTGTGCAAGCCGTATTGTAGTGTACGCTGAAAATTATTAATGTGTCCCTGATGGTCTTAAAAAAAGAGAAAAAAGGCTTAGTCGCAATTCAGAAGTGCAGCTCGAACTTCTCCCCATGTTCCAGAAAAGTCTCCTCTCGGACGACTACGAGAACGAGCTCGATCTGTTCAGTGTGCTTGGCTTCGACCCCAAGGACGAGAGCTGCATGGGAAAAGTGGGCATCTACGACAACGAATCGGGCGAGCGGATCAAGTGCTTTGAGCTGGGCATGAGCCTGGATGAGGTGAGCAATTACCCTGATTGATTGATTCATTGATGGATAAACTTCTTGCTTTTCTTTGGGCGAGGGGTGATTATATCGAGAGAAGGTTTTGTGACAGCGAGTAAAAACAACTGAGTGATGTGGAGGTGCATTCTATCCCTCTGTCATACGAAGCAGTAAGAAGTGCATTAAATGTGGACAGTGCCGTAGTATGTTAAATTTCTCGAATGATGCTGTCGGGAACCTTGGGCATCACAGTGCCAAGATTATAGAGGTTTTAAAACAAGAAATATCGGATATCGTGGTCATGCCAGAGAGAGGAGTAAGCATTGTGTTCTTTCACTCTCTTCTTGCTCTTCAGCCAGACCAAGAGATATTGTTTAGAGCAGTGGTTCTCAAATGGGGGTCCACGGACTCCAGGGGGTCTGCAAGAGCATTTGAGGGGTCCGCGAAGCCTCGCTCAAAACTCCCCTCCCCCCCACTCCCGCCATTCTTTTCTCGATTTGGCTAACTAGCACTTTCTTGCAATGCAAAAAGGTGGCTTCGCCACATTACGTGTACGCTTAGTTTCTCCGCGTAGCACGTATTTTAACATCTGCTTTTTGCACACCACGCCAGCTATGAGAAGAAAAGAAACAGACACATAAAAGGCAGACTTTTAGATTCAAGAGCAAATTATTCAGCATTATGGCGTGCATTGTCATTAACGTCACGCAGAAAAGGCGGGAATCGGGTAAGTGTGTGGGCGACGTAAGCTGCAAGTACAAATTGTTTAACATTACGACACCGATCAACATATGCTCCATCGTGGGGTCCCCCGTCACTTTTGCAAGCCCCAAAGGGGTCCCCGGGGCAGTAACAGCTGAGAACCACTGGTTTAGAGAGTACTGCCACCGAGTTAATTGAAATGGTTGGCCTTTTTTGTGTCCAAATAGGTTGTAACTTCGTGCTTCTTAAAAGTGATGCAAAGGGAGCGACAGCAGGAGAATGCACATGGGTAGCATGAGCATGAATTAAACAATTAAAACTAATCTCATAGAAACAGTACGCTAATTGACGGGGACAAAAAGGAGAAGGGTACACAGCACCTTCTTTTTGGCCCCTGTCTAGTGACGTGCTGTTTTCAGTAAATGAATCTTAACCAACTCACCAAACTTACCATTATGATTCAATAAAAAATGCTGGCCGTCAGCTGCATTTGCTTAGACGAGTAAAGAGCTTGCACGTTTTTCATGAGATGTCTGCTTCCAGCGTGATTGTTGTTTAATTTGACCCCTTTTGATCCAGAGGCGATCATCGGTAGCCCAGTGATACTGCACACTGTCTCCGAGAGGTTCTGTCAAAGATATATTAGAGAAAAATCTGACGTTGCAACTTCGTTCCATCGTGTGAATTATAGAAAGGGTACAGATCTGCGTTAGCTGTGTAATTGGCTTGGCTTAGGGTGTTCTAGCGGTTGTGAAAATACGTAAAGTGTTGCAGAAACACAGAGAAAAGTGTTTGTTTACATGGGTAGAAAATAAAAATGTGCTGTAGTGTAACAAAATGAAATAAGGAAGCACGTTTTTTTTCCTTCCTCGCCTTTTTCTTTAGCGGGAAAACTACGTGAATATTTTTGTCTGTGATTTATGTGCAACTCAGTTGGATGAAGTCAGTGATTACAAAAAGCTTGCAGCTTTTGCATTACTTTACGAGAAAAGCTGTTTAATGTGAAAGCATTAAGTGGCATAATCAGCGAAATAGTTGGCGTCAGCCACATCTGTAGTGGGGAAAGGGCTCTTAAACCCACATGACCCGTGCCGCATTCCAGAGTTCATGATTCACATGAATAACATACAACAAAAAACATTGTTGTATGAATAGCATACAACAATTTATACGATTTTGTTGTATGACTAACATACAACAAAAGGACGCCACTGCCAGGCAATGCCAGTGCATGTATGGAGCCACCAAGAAGACAGCGGAGGGTGTGGCAGATCAGGCACTCACCACCAGTGTAGCCAGGTTTGGGGGTTTGAACCCCTTCCGAATTTTTTTTACAGGCAGCCTGTAAGTGAGGCTTAGGGCTACTTTCGGCAAACAACTCCCTTTTTATAACCGATGACCCATCCAAAAAAAAAAAAAAAAAAATTCTGGATACGGCCCTGTTCACACACTGGCCTCATCTGGCGGCACAGCAGTCACCAGCAAGCAAGGCCACTCTACGTGGCAGTAGGATTCTCAGCAGCATCATCTAAATGATTCTGGTCTTCAGTAACTTGCTAACACAGCAACTGTGCAAAATAGCCTGCACCAATTTATTCGCAGAACTCAAATACATAGCCGCAGAAAAACTCGAAAGCATTGCTTGAGCACAAAAGCGCACAGCAGGCCTCAAATGGACCCTAATGCTTTTGCATTCGCTACTCGCAAGAAGCACTTAGGTGCCCTCGGATTTTAATTGTTTTATCATATATCTGTGATAAAACGTCTGCATCCACCCCACCGAAACAGCTTGTCTTTGTGCTGATAAGCAGCCACCGTCGGCATCACCAACACAAGCTGGGGTGAAAAAAAGAAATCCGGCTTGTGTCCTTATCACGTTGTCTTGCCGTCATAAGCCCTCTCCCCCCCCCCATTCATCCTTCTAGACGCTGAGAAACGGAGACATGCTCCCTCACGTTCGCGGTTAAAAAAAGGGTGCGGCAGCGTCTGAATCTGGGAAAAAGTGACAAAATAAATGCTGTGCTTCTGTTTTTAAGTGGCGTTTGTTTGAGCGATGATAAACAAGGAATGACTGAAAGCATAGGTTGCTATATGGTTGGATTTGCACGTTTTGTTTTTAGCACAGTACACTTATAGCATGGATTTATGTGGCTCCCGCGACGTACGTTATAAGCGTTCTACTCTGTATGGGGATTTTGTTATCGAGGGGTTTGACTGTACTGTATTTCCTCAAGGCTAACACCCTCCCTAAATGAATTCTCAGAAAAAGACGTTAAAGCGCAAAAAAATTTAGACGAAGGACATGAAGGGCAGGGACTGGCGGCTCAGTCCAAATTTTGCCGCACTTAAAGGGACACTGGAGTGAATTTGTCAAGGTTCTGTTTTTGATTGAATTGCATAGGCTGGATAAAATAAACACACTTTTCATCGTTTATCCGGTGCTTATTTTATAAAGCCTGAAAGAAGAAAAACTACCAACTAAAGCAGTGACATCCGTGCGAGACGCGATGTGATTCGGCGATGTCCAAGATTGCAATTCAAAACAGTTTCAGTTTTGGTTTTGTAAAACAACATGCTTTGCATCTGACGTTATCGTTGGTTGGGCACTCTCGATATCTCAGTAATCAGCATACCGCGCTTCTGCCATGTTTTCGTCTCTAAAATGCATCAGATGAGCCTGCCAGCACCACTTAGAAATGTAACATTCACTAGCCGAGGTGTACACTGTGGATGAATGCCCTCCGCGTCACTGCAGACGCTCAAATTCGATGCGCTTTTCCCCCCATCTTTGGAGCTTGCCTGGCTCGTGCCTGTATCGTAAGAGGTGTGTTTGCACCAGTCCAAGGGTCGACTGATTTGGGACTGTGCTTGCAAGTAGTCGGTGCTTATGGCAACACAACGCCAACAAGAACTTGCCAGCGCGTCAGTGTCAGTCTACACGCGTTCTGCGAACTTGCTGATGGAGCAATGAACGTTACAGCGCAAAAATGGTGAATTCAGTATAGAAAACATTGCTCAAAAGCAAATAAATTAACCTAAAAAAAGAAGGACATGCACTATCGGGGATTCGAACTTGCTACTTGCAAAATAGTCCCAGACCACTCGGCCATAAGCCAGCGATGCCAGCCAAATTCGTAAATACAAAATTTCCAGCTGTAATTCTGGCCAAAAGGGAAAAAGGGAATCTTTATAAGATTTCGGGAATGTTAGTAGTCGTGGAGTAGAAAGGAAAAATAATGTCAGTAAACCGGACTTCGCAACAGTCATTCCTTTGTTTCCTTTCAAAAAGGTCCGTTGACACTCGTCGCATTTATGTTCAAGTATCCCAGTTTGTGTACCCGCAAGCCAAAAGCATCCAAGACTGCTTCCAATCCGGTTCACGAAACAGGAGGGAGAATACAGGAAAGAATATGTACTCCCTGAGAAACAGCTAGTAAAGTTTGAAGCTGAGGCAGCTCAATGGCTGAACGCGTTCGCATATATTCCTGCTCAATATACAAGGAAGTATTTTGGGTGCACCTTAATCCACATCCCAGCAGTCCCGGCGCTGAGCTAAAATTACTCCAATTACCCAACAATGTCTCGTTCTTTTTCATATGGGCAGTTTTACCTTAGAGCTTTAGGATGCAAAGTAAGCATGCTGTTTGATCGAAAACAAGAAATGCGAAGTAAAGTGCTGCTGAGCGGTAGATGTAGTAGAATGTAGTGCACACTGAAACTCTGATTCTCAGAACAGCGTCTGTGTCCAGAAAGCTACTTAAAGTAGACACAGGTGGCGCTGGCTAACGCCCAAAGCCTAGCAGGAATCCACACAAAGATCTATCAGCTGCAAAAAAGTATGCAGGGAAATTTGAAGGGAATTCGTGATAGACCTGCAGGGAAAAAAGGGCTACAAATAGGGAATATCTGAGCCTAGAAATGGGAATTTTTCTCCCAGTACAGAACATCACTGGTTGTGATGACAATATTTTGGTAGAGGCTAGGTTGTGCATACACATTTGTAAAGGGAAAATGTAGTACTGGGCTTGTATTCGCCCTTATACCTTTGCATCAACACACACAGGATTTTTTTATCGTGAAATATGACAATTTTTTCATTTGAATGTCGTGACAAATTGCCATCATCATCATCATCAATAATATGTCCTTCGAAAGAAGGATTAATCCAGAAAATTTCTCGCTCCGCTTTTCCCAGCTTTGTGACTACACGTTGACCCTCGACCTGGACACGGTAGTGGTTATCGTCAAGGACGAGCGGCGCAACTATTCCTGCTATCTGTACCGGCTGCACTACCCTGGCGTCGTGGATAGGCCGCAGTCCGGCCGCTACAAGACCAGGAATGTGGCCCTGCGGAGGTCTCAGCGGAGCACGGCTTCTACGGGCAGGAGCAGCAGCAATAATGGTGTGGAGGCCTCTCCATCTGCCTCGCCCACTTACGAGCCTTCGCCCAGCAGGTCACTGCGGACGAGGAGACGGTGAAGAACAGTGGGAATCTCGTTCACTCAGTGCTGAGAGACGTTGGAGCGCTCTTTTTGATTTGCAGGCAGTGTTTGTACAGTGTACAGTCAAGACCGTGTTGAATGGTGTGTTTCTATCCCTCTTGCTTTTTGTTTTGTTTTTCTCCTTCTCGAGGATCTGGACAAAAATGAAAAACATGGATCGCCTCATCGTAGTGTCACAATTGCAGTGGCATGTGAATTCAGCATCATTTAACGGGTGTCTTTTAAACCTTGTTGTATATCGTCGGTGTTTTGTTTCGAGTATAGTGTGCGTTAGCCACAAAGATTGCAATGGGGACACCATAGGTAGGCCTTGTGTTTATGTTTGACCATTGTTGACCCAGAGTGTGTGCAGTGTTGTGTCGAGACGTTACGGGGCGCATTTGTAAATCTGTCGCTCGTTTGCGTTGTAAGGCCGAAAAATGCAGAGTTTATTGTTTTTCTGTTTTGCTTTATGACGTCGGACTAAGGGATGAAATACAGTTGGTGATATTGCTTGCAGTGCCAAACAGTGAAGTGCTGTACATTATGACATTCCAAAATTAACACCACGATCCTGTTTTTGATCACTTAGAATGGAAGAATTCCATCACACGAAGCTTTGTGTGCTACAAGATAAATTTGCAGTCACATTTAGCTTTGTGCAAAATGCGCAAGGCGGCAAGGATGCAATTTGAAATGCTGCGAACATTTGGCTATTTCTAAGAAGTCACCATTTATGTAGCACACATGTCGGTGAACCTTTTTGCGATTCTCATCACAAATACATTGTTTGTTGCTGTCAGGAAAAATTTGCTGTCAAACCAAGTTTACTGTTGCAACAGCATGCTGCTTGTTAAAATTTATTAGCGCATGCTATATTTATAATGCCATGTTACATCCTTTACTCATAGACCAACAGTAGGAGGGAACTGGATTTGAAGCTTTTGTTGAACTCTTTTCCAGCGTCCCCTGTAGCTCCAAGCAGTGCACCTAAACTTTGTTTATTATTCAATTTGGAAGGCGAAATTATCATGATCAAACTTATTATCATTTCGAATGGCCGTAGTAGCAATTGGGATGTGCTCCCACTCAAACATAGCAAGTTTGCTGTTTGTATTGAATTTTTCATGTTCATTTTTATCACAGAAAGTGCACATTTTGTTGGTTGTGTAATGTGGTAGATAATATCGCCACAAAGCATATTACTTTTATTAAATAGGTGTAATTGTAATTTCAGATGTGCCGTCATCATTGTACTCCATAACTTTTTTTTTTTCCCATAGGTGATATTGGTCTTTGAGTGGATTTAGCAGCTTCAGAAGATATTTTTTTGCAGCCCAAAACCTCAACAAAGTGCTGTGCGAGGTCTGAAAATGTGTAAACTTGTCACTCAGCTAATGCAATAAAATTGTGTCTTGCTAACTGAGTTAATGCTGCTGCTGTTAACGCAAGGATTGTTTGTCAGCTGGTTATAGTTACTGAGAACAACTGTTTTGTGATGCAAAACTTTGTTGGCATCATTTACTGTTATATCGTCACATCAAAGGTAAAAACTTTATTTTTTCGGTCATAAAAAATTGTAACAGCACGAGAAAAAATGGGACAGAGAAACATGTAGGACACAAATGGGCACTGACTTACATGTCCTACGTATTTCTAATCCTCCGTTGCTTTTTTTTTTCGTGCTGTAACGATTTTCCATGAACATGGTACATACCAACTAACCTGCACCGAAATCCTGTTGTTCGGTTAGCTGGCTATGGCTTTCATTCTAGCCATGATTATAAAGTAAAATAATCTTCATAATTAAAAGTTGGCCAATGCACCAACTTTATTGACATGCAAGCATAAGTGGCCCATGTACGAAATCTGCATGACCATGTCTGAAGCCTCCCGTATTTTTCACTTTGTAACCCGCCTGTGCAAAAGTTGATGCACAGTAGAAAAGGGGGGCAACACGGTAGGCCTCGTTAGGCCTACCGTTAGGCCTCGTCTAACATTGTTAGGCCTCGCGTCGTCGACCAGTACCGTGGCTCAACGTACAGCGAGTATGAAGGTGCTTGGCATGTCGTACAGCGCAACTTGAGGTTACCTAACGCTGGGCCTAAACTGAATGTTAAGAACGTTAGGCCTAATGTCACGCTTTGGGATCAAACGTAGTCAGGTATAAGTGCCCATTGTAGTCAACATGCATCAAGCTGCAGGTACCAGCTTACATGATACCATCTCAAAGCGAAGCGTTACGTGGCTTACACTCTGGTGCTCGGAAACATACACCAACAGTTGCTGCTGTTAAACTAGCCAAGTGATACTTACCCATAGAGTTGCACATGCCCATGGTGGGGTGTGGGATAGTGCTTTCTAATAAGGAATATATGCTGCTGCATCGCACATTTCTACAGGCACAGCTGGGACATGCACCGAGCAATCCATGAATCTCAAGCACTAGGGGTTCGATTACAAGAAATCTTTGACTGTACTCTGAATCCTGCATGCATACTCTGAGGCCTAGCAAAGTGTCACACATCTCCTCAATGGAGAGTTGGCCGTGCTTTAAAAGACGGCATGTGGGCTACTTTTGCATATTCAATGGTTAGTGCCGCCAAGCCGTGTGATCAAAGCATTTATAAAAGATTCGACACGCTTGCGTGTAACCTGTATTCACGAAGTGAGGCGTCACAAACTTTTTTGTGCCATTGTTGATTGAGCTTCAGTATCATACGCTTGCATGCAATTTTACCCAAGGTCCAAACCTCAGCCTAACAAAATTCAACACTATGTAATCCACAAGTGCCGTATTTTGCTATGGACACCAAAAGAATATTTAGTTTACCTTAAATTTCAGTCCAAGGACGAAATATTGAGTTGTGCACCTTTCACAGGACAGCCGTACCCTTTCTCTTCTAACTTGCCGTAATTTTGTCCTTGCTATGAATGCCTTGTGTCGGTTTTAGAAGCACATAAAACACCACTTTATGCCACATCTGCTATTTGCACAAGTGACAGATTATTGGGTTATATGTCTGCAGAAGAGCATGCACCCTGAATTATAACAGTTGTTAAACAAGTGCAAAGGTGGTTAGTTTTTTTTATATTGAAAAAAAGTACAAACTTTTCAGGGTTGAATGGATTTACTATTGCCATTGCTTGTGCTGTAAAACCTGTTCCATCTTCATAGAGTGTTGTTACAGTTAGTTTGCCAAACCCTCAGACCAGCATTATTTTGTTGCAGTTGGTTAAGTTGCTCTGTATTGCAAGTATTTCTGCCTTCCTGCAATGTATGGCTTAAGAGTTTTTACTGCAATTTCTCATCATTGGTAAAAAAAGCCAGTCACATTCATTGCGTTGCAACAGCTACAAAATTGCATGCATGAGGTCAAAACCCCACTGTGAAATTCACAAAAATGACCCATTCAAAGGTGAAACCTAGTCAGGTGAAAATAAGAACTGGGGCGTCTATCTTTCGGGGTGCAACCACAGACTGTTTGAAGGGAAAAAAATTGGCTCCAATCCACGCTGTGAAGGTGGTTGGAAAGCGAAGCTGTTAGCGACACCCACAATAATTACCCATGCGACGTCACTTGAATTCACACACGTGGCTCTACAAAGAGTGAAACCAGAGATTCTGCCATCCGTTACCTGGGATTCGTGGAGGCGGCATCAAGAACGCAGCAGCGTCAGCCATGACCAGGCTAGAGTGGCGGATGCCGCTGCTGTAGCCCGGCCATCCCTCGGCAGACAGAAAACGGAGAGGAGCGTCTTATGAAGGGTGAGACAGCGGTACCTAGCCATCCTGATATGCTAGCTCGGGGCTACACCACCGCGCGACATAAGCGCAGACACCGAAACAATCCGGCATGTGAGCTTAGTGGTTCCCATTTATAACAATTTAAATTTAAACTACTTAGTTTAGTAGGTTTGAGAATTGCGAGAAAGCTGAAGGAACTTTTATAATCGCTATTTATCAGAACCAGTTGCTCCTTTCGGCTTTTGTAATACCTGCTAAAACACAACCTAATTGGTATTCACCAATTTAGAAAACGGAGTCTCATTTGTGGCAAGCAGTGCGCAAAAGGTAGCGTTTCTCTACAGCCAGATGTCTGTATGTGGTCTCTACATTGTTTTCCCACCCTGCAAATCAATCTTTAACACATCTTTGCTGTACAACCACTTAATTTCGTCCGGTCCGGGATACCGAGGAGATGCTGCTGAACAAGTCAATCAAGCTGTGTAAAGAAAGCGTGCCATGGACGTTAAGCTGCGCCACAACAGGCCCAAAACAACCGTCGGCAAAGCAGACGGAGTGGGTCCCGCTGTCGGCCCCACCGGGGTGAGCAGGATCCGGTGCGCAGGGACGCTGGGTAATAGCACCCATTCGCCGCACCATCTACACTGCGCTCCAGGAGTGAGGGACATTGAGGGCTCGTCAGAGAGAGCCAAGTCAGCACTCCTCTTTATCTTACTTCGTGGTCGCCTCCAAAAAACGCCCTCCCCCTCCCCAGACGCGTTGGGAGTTTCTTGTGGTGCACGCCACAACGAAACCATCGGCTGGTAGAGGTAGAAAGCTTTGCTTTAAAAAGGATGTGGTGGGACAGGGGAGAAGGGAGAAGTGTGGCAAATATAGCAGTGGGTTCAGTGCTGACGTGCCGGAAATGACTGGACGCATACAACTCCCTTTAACTACCAAAGACTTTATTTGTGGCACATTTCCAAAGCGTGAATACCGCCGCCGTGCAACTTTGATACGTTCAAAGTAGTGAGTTGCATTGAGATTTGCTACCCAGAATGCCTCACAGAAACAAAACGGTACAAATTGTTTCAGCGTTAAAATAAAATGACGAGGATGGGGGGAATACATAATGTACAGTAAAAAGTTTCGGTCAAATCTTTACCTCGAAATGATGTGCTAAAAAGTGTGCTGGAGTCGCAAAGCCTTACACTTGTGAGTACTAACTGATCTATTACACTTCATCCATCTGGCTATGGTGGATAGATGGAAGTTATGTGCAACCTGCAAATAAAGCACGAGCTGTGCAGTTCGACGAGAAAGGAACCCAAGCTAAGGCATTGCCGAAACTCGCAGCAGTTTCTCTGAAAGCCTATTTCTATACAAGTTAAAAGTTTGATACACGCCTTGGAAACTAAACCCCTATGCCTTTTGTTGTTCACTAATCTGCCCTGCAGGAACAAATGCAAACTTGCAATTACTACGACTGCACGTGTTGAAACTGTTTGTACTAGCGTTGCTTTCTGCAATCACGACTGCTACACCTCTGCCGAGCCATTGGGAACTTATCACGAGCACTGTGGTTGGCCTTGACAAGAACGTATGGCGGTGTGGTGCACAATGCTATCATTTGATGGCATGCCTAACAAAGTGTAGCATATTTATGCTTCAGCTGCATAAACCTTCCGAGCTACACAAACTGCTGTCAATACTCGGTGACTATCATTGGACACACATGATGTTTACATGTACTGAAGTGTGTACCCAGCTACTCATTGGCATGCTCATGATGTATTTAAGCTTAGAAAAGCAATGTGCTGCCAGTTAATGCAAAATATTTTACAAAATTGCTGTTAAGTTGACAAAGAAAACATGGAGCCATTCTGAAAGGATGTGGTGCAACTCGCTGCTTCACAAATAATCGGTGTTGCTACAAAACGTGCGGTCAGCGCTAAAAGTTAGATAAAAAAGTGGTGCTAAAGTTATTTCAGATTATACTGAAATGACTGCAGGTGGTACAATTTCCGGTGCACTCGTTTTTCCACGTGTAGTTGCCTTTTAATCGGGTAAAAGAGAAAGAAAAACCAGATCTTTGAAGTTGACTGCAACCTTGAAAAGTAGAATTTTTTTTGCCATTTACAAAACACTCGAATTAGCACTGCAGGTTGCAAGGAAGATGAGACAAGTACAATTTTTGGTGTGTTCTACCAGTACCAACAGCTCAAGGACAACTTTCATGGAAGCCTGGAAACGAGGTGAATAAATTACCGCCTCCCTGTTTTTACCCAAGATGTTTTCAAGATAAACAATCCACTGCTAAAGACTCCATGTACCACAAGTTCCAGAGAACGGCAAGCAGCGTGCACGTATTGACCTGCACAGTACAGTTCGAACGGGGAAAAGGAATCGCCGCCTTTGATTCAATCGAAAGGAACAAACTGGACGTAACTTTTAGCCACTTCTTTCCACTGGCCACGTTCGGCTAACTGTCCAGGTTATCAGAGTTCAGAGACTGCAGGAACTGGGAAATGGCGACTTGGAAGGATTCGGCAAAGGACTGCATCAGACGCCTTCTTTCTTCTTCTAGGAGGGCCTTCTGTTGCGTCGACTGCCTCAACAGGGCCTCCTGGACGGCTTGCGTTATGTCTTCCTTCGAAAGCGAGTAGGTCGCGGGGCTCGCAGCGCTCGCATCCCCCGCGAGGTCTGGGCGGCCACAAATGTTCGGCAGTCTCGAATAGAGTCTGTCCAGCGAAGCCTCGATGCCAGACAGCCGCTCCTCGACGCTGGCTCTACGACGCGCGCCAAAGCTGGTCCCCTTCGCGCTCGGTTCCTCCGCGTTGGCGGAAGCCAAACCACCGTCCGCGCTGCCGCCTTCTAGCCTCTCCGCAACAGCCCTGGACGCGTGGTCCAGAGACATCAGAGTTTCACGGATGGCGTGCAGCTCGTTCACGACGAGTTGAAAACTTCGCTCGCTGCGCGCTTCGCGCTCGCGCAGGTCGCGCAGCTGGCTCTCAAGGTCGCGCACTCTGCTCTCGCTCGCCGACAAGCGACGCGTGAGCGCGGCGTTGGATTCGCGCAGTGCGGCAGCGTCCACGGAGTCGGGGCAGTTTTCCCGGCCGCAGGGCGATCGGCCGCTGCGACACAGTGCGGACGTTCTTTGGACATTTGCGGCCATGCTCGCCAGCGTTCCGGGCTGGTCACTGCCCCGGCGTGCCGAGGACCCCGCGTCGTGCGGAGAGCCGCGCAGGGTCGGCCGGACTTCGGCGATGTGCTCTCGCGCGGCCGGCGAAAGCGACGATGACACTTGCATGGTGTGCCTCAATTCGGATTCCGCTGCCATGTCCGGCAGCGCGCCTCCCACTCGCTGGTGGGAGCTGGGAATGTAGTTTAGGAGGTTGACGTCGTCGCTTGCAGCTTCGCGCGAGTGCAGCGAAACGTCGGGCGGGTTTGGGTTGCGGACGCGTGGTCCCGACGGGTTGTCGCCTTGTGCTTCCGCATGCTGGGGCCCGCCCTCACTGCCCATGTTGGCCGTTGCCCCGGGACTTGTGCGTACTCTGATGAGATCCGGGAACGCTGCCCATGGAGTCGGTGCTGGGTGTGCCGCGATGCCGCCGACGGCCCCTTCGAATTCTCCGAATTCGTCATCGCTGTCCGCTGCACGTGGGCTGTTTGTGGCGTCCGCTGGGTCTCGGCGAGACATTGCGATCCGGCTCAGGACAGTTTTCCTTCGTCAAAAGCTTCGTAAAGCAGCCGCCGTACACAGACTGGATCCAATCGCGCGTCGGCGAGGTTGATTCGGCAGTTTCGAACGTCACGGCACAACACTGAAAGGGTGCGTCACCGGCGTGAAATGCATGGAGGCGTCCAAACGGGCTTTGAGAGACTGCGGCAGCGGCAAAAACTTCATTGACCGTTGGAACGCGGGCAAACACAACGAAATCGCGCACTCATGACACAAGCGACGATGTCTTGCCGACTAGCATAGTAATGCTGGTAATTTCCGACTAGCCTGACACCACACCCGCCACACCTCCCGACCTCCCCTTGCGGCAACCCTTGCGGGACTCGGACACTTCGGAGGCTTCTTCGATATTGATGAGGCAAGAGTTGACTGATCAGTCTTTGAAAGAAACATTACCACCTTTCTACTTACAGTGCAAGTGCTGCAAACGAAATTCGTAAATGACTTCAAATTTTAAAGAACTGTTAAAAACACTCTGCGAACTAATAGCAGAAAACGAAAGGAAAGAACGCGTTGCTGATTGCAGCGCCGTCACCCGGTTGGAGGAAACAAAATTTCTCATTTTTGCTGGGACCGCAGGAACCACCAACTCCTCCCGGAACTGCAGCTCGCGTCGCGGCTGGTTCGCGTGTAGCTCGCGCTTTCGCCGGGTGCGCGATAGAAACTCGCGTTGTTCCTTTTAGAACACTAAAGATGATTGCAAGTTGACACATTTACTTCGTGCATCGCTGCAGGACAAAAAAATCAACATGGTTATGAGAGTTCCAGGTAAGATGTTTAACGCGTACCGTTCTTTCAAGGTGTGAGCTGTGAACGTTCCGGTAGCCGGCTGTTGCCCAGCACAGCCGCAAGCATCTAAGCCTAACAGCGAAAAGAAAGCATGTCTAATAACGCAGTTGATTACTTTTTTAAGTTACACGACTCGTAAAAAATGCGGAATTTTGCGGTTGCCCTAAGACAGCCCCAGTTGAGTCCGGGTGGTTAGAGAGTCGTGCTGGAGGTATCCATGAAAAACTACGTTTCGACGTTCTCCAGAGCTTATTGAAGCATTTCTGCGCCTGGCGTGATTGATTTGGGGTCTTTGATTGAACGCCGGGAAGCCGGAAACAGTCAGAGCCATGAGGAACGACTGTGCACTGCTTTGATGCTAGGCTGTTCTGCGTTTACGGCGCACACGGCGCATCGTCCATTCATGCGTACTATTATTTGAAGCTGTCAGTCGTCGTTGATTTGCCAGCCTGAAAGTTGATTCACAATTGCCGGTTCTTGGAGATGGCTTGGCCGTCGTGTAAGTTACCTAGCTCGGTTTACATTAATCGGCCTTGAAGTCTCGTTGCTTTCGCCTGCATTCGCGCGCTCAGTAAAACTCCCTTTCTCCAATGCTACGAAATATTTCGTCTCGTGCTTTTGCGCACCTTCCTCGTTCTATTCGTTTTTTTTTTGTCCTTTTTTTTGTGTGATTCATTCGCTGATCGGCCACGTTTTCTTTGAGTGTGAGGGAATCACCATGCCTCAGCGTACATCGTTTTCGTTTTAACAGCCCTTGCGATTGCTTGTTTCCGCTATTAAATGTTGTCACTCATATCCTGGCCCCGCTTCCAGGAGGTTATTTTTGATCGCCGGGAGTCCTCCCCAAGGCGACCTCCGTGAAAGCTTTCGCAATTGACGTAGAAATAATTCTCAAAAAGCGCCTAAATAAAGGAAGGCAAAAAAAGGGGGGGGGGGGGGAGCCTTCGAGGTGCGCGCTTACGTCAAAGTGCGAGCAGATGCGCGGGGCAGGGCAGAAATGAAGGGGGCCATGTATATGTATATATAGCTTTCCTTCCCTCATCTCTGGCCAAAGCTCGACCGAGATAACAGCTTTGACAGATTGCAGCTCGCATATGCACGCTGAGCGGGTGGTGCGGGGAAAAGAAATTCTGGGTTATTTGTGTGGCGACAAGTTTTGGGAGAGTCGCGCTGGGCGTCTCAGTATGTGCGGCACGGCTCAACTTTGCGTCGGGTGCTTACCGTGGATGGTCTCCGTTGAATGCTGTGCGGCTGCTCACTTTCTGTAAGCCGGTTTAACTATCAGTTGGTACGTCTCTCATTGACTCTTCTCTTGTGTCGACAGAGTTGTGCATAAGGGTTGTAGTGGTCTGCTGCCCGTACTCTTTTTCTGCATTTGTAGTTTTCTTGCGAAGGTTTCGTGTTGACGTTGACGATGTCTGGTGCGTCAACTTATTCACATTGGTAAATGCCGACTTGGTAAATGCCGACTGCACTGTGCAAATTAGTGGGACATGGTTGCACCACTAAACGATTTGTGCGTCAATAGTCGGTGAGGTGGTGTGCCACTCTTCAAACTTAATTTCAGTATACAACCCTATGGACAAAACGTGCAGTGTGTCATAAATAACAGTAAGGGGTACATGCAGTCTGTGTATGTTGGAACGACATGGCTTATGTGCTGCTGCCTATCACAGGCGTGGATTTCATTCTGGCTGCGAGCAACGTTTGTTTGGCTGGTGTGGGATGGCCATTTCTTTCCCAGAGGGTATTTGAATGCTAGAGTTGCATACGAGCTTGCCACCCCTTCCCTTACCTAGTCACAGGTGTGGGTAATGTTAATGGGCAGACATATGGGCACCGTTTTGTCGATGTGAACAAAGTTATGTTCACATCGATTTTCTCATTCTCATTGATAGATATCCGCAACCTGAGTGATCGATACCTTTTTTTTTTGCTCTTACCCCTTTCTACATTTTTGAGCTTATATTATGGGAGGCAGTAACTTCCATTGTGTTTATGCAGCACTGTGTGCACAGCAAATGCTGCTGAAAATCCATTGTTGGCTTGTAGCTTTGGTCGAACAGGCCTGAAATGAGCTACAGGCTGACACACAGCCCAAGTTTTTGTCCCCCTGAATGCAATAGCACTTATCGGCTATCCCAATGTGGTTTTTTTGAGCGTGATGCTGGTAGAAGTGTAGTATGGTGTTCGTACCCCTAACGTGTGCACAGGTTTCCAGACATGATAATGAAGTGTCCCAGAGTTTTTATCGAGGTGCCGAATTTGTGTTAAATAGGTAAAAACTGAGTACTTGACTGTGATTGGAGATTTAAATAGGAAGTTGGGAGAGAAGCAGGCAAGAGAACCTCATTATTTTTTTCTTTTAGTATTTTGGCGGTTATGCTTTGCCATGTGGCATTCTGGCTTTCCTGCGTAGCGCAAGTGACCAGGTTGGCTTTTCTGCAAAACACGTAGGCCATGTGAGGAAGCCAGGCACGCATACAACTCGTTCACTGGTAATTTAAGCTCAAAGAGCAGATTGCTTTGATGGCATGCCGCATGTCAGATTTGGTCACTTTTGCTTGCACAGCAGGCCCCAGCCTGCTCATTGGTTGGAGAGTAGTTACGGAGGTCCCGCCAGTGATGGTATCATTTAAAGCAAGCCCTGTCCAACGGTGCGCATTTCACTGTTGCGTTAAGGTAGTAATTTTTGGAGCTGCCTTGAGGGTCTTCCGAAGTTCTGGCAGAAGTTAATGTATGCTTGATTACGAACAGAAATTTGTCCCTCCGTATGACATGACAAATAATCCTCGTCACCATGACTGGTTGGGGAACTGCCCCCTACTAATGTAAACAGTGGTCATTACAATAGTGGCACGTCACCCAAAGGAATTATGTGGAGCTGGATCTCTTTCAGCAAGATTGGTGTTTCGTTACGACACAGTGGGCATTGCAGTGGTTGAAACAGTGGTTACTCGGGGTTCATGACATGTACCCCCACCGGAATTCTGTGGAGCTGGAGGAAGCCTCTCAGCAAGAGTGGTGGGACATTTATTACCGTATTTACCCAATTCCAACAAGCACCTTTTTTTTTTCGGGAAAAATAGGCCTTAAAACCTGCATGCCTGTTGGATTTGAGTACCAACCTAAAGTCTTTTTTTCCCCTTTCAGTCACATAAATCGGGTGCGTGTTGGAATTGGGTAAATACGGTACTTTCTTTGGTGAGGTTCGAGTAGAATAGCATGTGCGTGAGATCACATCTCATATTCTGTGTTCTTAGCATTTCCTTCTAAAGAAGAACAGGACTGCGAGTTTGCCGTTCTCTTTCCCCTTTTCTCGCCCCCTTGCAGCTTTTCCCCGGCCCCCGCGGCCAATGTTCCGGGGAGTGATGCCGCCGCCGCCACCCCCGGGCCCCTTTGGTGGCCAGTTTCCCCCACGGCCTCCTCCGCCACGTTTCGGGCCCCCCGGCGGCCCCCCGATGCCTCCCCCTCCTCCCCCTGGGGTGTTCGGCCGCATGCCCTTGAGGCCCCCCCTGCGGGTGTTTGGGCCCCCGCCGCCCCCACCGCCACCTTTCCTTCGGGGCCCCGGCGCCATGCGCTCCCGGCCGCTGTTCCGGCCACCCAAGTTCAGCCCCTACCCAATGGGTGGCAAGGTTAAGAACGGAAACGTAGCCACGCCAGCCGGCGCCGCAAAGAAGGCCGCCGCCGTGGATGGCACGAATCCAAGCCCAGGCAAGTGGAGCGTGTTGTGAGGCTGCGTGCACACGTCGGCTTCTGTCCTGGCCTGGTTGCTGCTCAAGCCGTGTCTAGATTTTTCCGGGTGTTGCTTAATTTTTGGTGCGAAGTGCTTTGAAGGGGCTATTGCATAAGTTTAAAGTAGTCAAAGACAAAAAACAGCAGTGCTGGCCCAGGTATTGTTGTGTTAAAATGCTGCATGGCATTTCTAGGAAGACACTTCGCTATGTTAGGCTACTTAACCCCAGATGATAGTGACTGGGAGTTTAAATTTACCTAAAAATGTGTGTACTAATTGCTATGTAAAAAAAGTGAATGTGAATTAATTTCTTTTTGTGTGATTTCACTATTGTGAGCAAATATTCAATATTGTGTATGCTGAATGGAAAAATCTAGAATTTGTAATCTGTGTGGAGCTTTAAAATTTAAGCTAAAAATAAAATGCTACCTGTTATTGTCCAAGGCAGAGTGAGCTTCCATGTGTAGGGCTACCCAGCCAATTATTATGACAAAATGTATAATTCAGAAAAGGGGGGAATATTGTCAGAATGTATTTTTTTTGTGTGTTATGCTTTGTGCTCCATGAAACGCAACACTTTGCCTCCACCTCATGATTTATTCCCGACATACCGTTCTTTCCAAATAGCAGCATAGTAACTGGGCCAGTGCTGCTGTTTTGTGTCTCCTATGCAGTTATTGTATGTTGTTTAGGATTAAATACTTTATTTTTTACTACTCAGCATTCACCCATTCCATGAACAGGGAACAGTCATACCTACTTTGGGAAGTAAATATAACAACTGCTGGTGGCCTGTGCTGATAACTTGTTGCTGACGTCCAGGCATGATAAGTTTCGTTTTTGGCTTTTAGAGGCGCTGTTTTGGTTTCAGAGTACTTATTGCTGAAATATCTTATTTCACTTTTGCACTTTCACTTTCTAGCTTTAGTACATTAAATGCATATGAATCTTGGATACTGTGACAGTAAGCTTTACTCCTTACGTTATAAATTATGTACAAAAATTTTCTCTTATTCGGTCGGGCAAAGTAGGGTCCATAAAAGGCTTTAGCAAAGCAGGGATGTTTCCTGTCTGCAATTTTATTTTTCATAGGCACATAAACTATATGCGCAATCTTTTGGAGACACTTAAGCACTTTCGTGTCCACTTGGAAAGGCAGTGATTTTGGGCAGTCTAGCAAATAATTTTATCCCGGTCGCAAAAACTATGTAATATATAAGCGTATGGTACTAAAATGTAGAAGGGTGAATTTCCTTTGCAATGGTAATTGTTTAAAAAAAGAATATTTATGTGAAAAAAAAAAAAGCTGCACAGAAAAATGTTGTGACAAATGCAAAAATAAGCAAAAATGCCGGCGCTGCACCACCTAAAAAATTGGAGATAGGCATTTTGTACAAATACTAGCAGCGGAAAACTCCTGCAAATATGAAATGCCTGACTAAAATTTCTTGAAATACAAAAAATAAACAGTTAGCCCTAGTGGGTTCCGTGCCACTGGGGGAAAGCAGTACGTCGAACTTGTGAAACATAGGTTGGTTATGCATACATCGCAGAAAATGTTGATTTTCTGCCCCACTGCCCCACTATTTTTGTTCAAAATACAATTTACAATTTCAGTACTTCAGCATTTTCTGTGGCATGTGTTGAACAAGGGTATCAGGTTCCCGGCTGTTTTTGTGCACTTTCGTTTTTCAGGCTAAAATCTAACGAATAAAAGTTGTCCTTGGAGCCGGTGCTGCTAATATCATCGAAAAATCCGCGTGTAGGTTCGGCCAACTCCAGAAATGCAGCGTTCTCGTGGCGCAATCACGCGCGATGTCCACGTCATCACCGTGTCTTCAGAGCACCCATCACATTACTTTGGCAGTGCTTTAAAAAATCAGCGCTGCAGAAAAAAAAAACAAGCAAAGAGGATGCAAGTGTCTACTACTCGGTAGATGGCGCCAGCTGTCAGAGTACGCTCGGAAAGTGCCAAATGCGAATGGGAAAATGTCAAGATGTTAACTTGAAAGCGTCAATGAATTACTATCTATTTGAATAGGCAGGGGCAGGGGAGTTTTGGGCAGTCTGCACGTGAGCTTTGCAGCCTGCAGATACCCTGCGCATTTTTCTTTCAATTGTTTTTTCTCTTCCCGTGTTGCCTTGGCATACTGTGCAGTTGGTGCCTCCGTGCTGCACGAAAAGGTGATATTTAGGAACAGTTTTTATTTTGGCGCTTGCATTGCTGCTGGTCAAACAACCTTTGATGCTGTGCACTTTTGAAAGGTGCGTGCTTGGATCCGGTAAATGCAGTAATCGCATTGCGCTGGCTGTCCGTTTTCCTTTGAGAGAAGTGTTAAGCAATTTACACTCACTGGTCAGTTGCACAACATTGCTAAATGACTGGCAGTCTTTGAGCTGCATAGCAACAGTGTCTTCGCTGTTAGCTGTACTACTGATTCTCAACATCATTCAGGAAACTTAAACTTTTGCACAGCGTGTGACAACATTGCTACAAAATACTTGAGAACTGAGATGCATTTCCGTCTCAGTGTGGCTTTGCTGTGAGTGGATAGGAAGTGAGGTTTATAAGGTTTATATTAGCTGCATTGTCATCACCAGCAAGAAACGCCGTTCTCTGTAGTAGTGGCAGTGGCGTGTGGTGCTATAGCATCAGGAGCTGTTTCACGAGGACAAAAGCGATATTACTACACTGCATGTGTTTGTGGTGTTATGAATGTATGATTCTAAGAGTTTAGTTATTTAATGTGCAGTCCACAAAAATTTGAAGCGGAATGGTTCGGACAGTGCTGCTTGTTGGCAGGGGAACTTGTGTGCGTAAGCTGCTATGGGCAACTGACAAGGAGTGAGAAATCCTTGGCTATAGAGGAAATTTCGTTTAAGTGGACTTTATTGTAGCAGGATTTGTATGTAGTGTAAGTGACCACAATGGATGCATTACACGGCAAGCGCAATTTCGCTTCTGCAGAGAGTTTTGTGAAATTTTGTCGTCGTGTAAATTGCATGCTTCTTTACATTCAAACCTCGGGCATAATCGCATGCAACGTACACAACTACAACTAATGCTATATGTAATAAGTGTTCTGTTATATTAATAGAGTAAATAGTGTTGTTTGAACCACATGCTCATTCATGCTCAAGCTTTACACAAGCTTTACACATGCCAATTTAATCCATGGATTCAACTTGCAGTATTTGCGAAAGAGAGAATATTCTCTAAAGCTATCTCCAGTGACTGCCTGCACCGCTATCAGCCTTCTCCTTGTTGTGTAACAGATTTGTGTTCATAAGCTTCTCCCTCCCACGGCTTCTTCTAGCCTTTTCGGTTGGAAGATCTAACCGAGCTTTACTGTGAGAAAAACAGCTAGGCAAGGGCTGACAGACTAAGGCATTATAAGTGCAAAAGCACACATTTAAAAATAAACCAGGTGAGGAACCCAGAAAATCCTGATACCTTCAAAAGCATTGTCCCTGACTGGCTGGCCCTGCCACTTGCAGCAGCCGCCAGCAACGGCAATGCTCAGACGACCGTGACGGCGAACGGCACGGAGAGTGTGGAGCCCTCCAGCAGCAACGGCGGCAGTGCGAGCGTCACCACAAACAGTGGTGCAAACAGCGGGAGCAAGGACGGCGTGGCGGCGGCAGTGGAGGCGGCCAAGCGAGACGGCATTCCGGTGGACATGATCCAGGCGCTCTACTGCAAGCTCTGCGACGCCAAGCTCAACGGCAGCCTGCAGGCGACCGCGCACTATGTGGGCAAGAGCCACGCCAAGAAGGTCAAGCAGTACCAGCACGGACAGGGCCGCACGGCCCAGCAGCGGCCCAGCACAGCCACCAACGGCAACAAGCCGGCCACGGTGAGGCAGGGCAGGGGAGTAGTAGAGTTTGGTACGAACGTATGCTTGAGGGAAATCTGTCGTCGCAGTCGCGGGCTGTCATGAGCACCACCATAGCAGCTAGCAACGTTCTGCTACTTTTCGCTCTCAAAGCCAATATCAACAAAAAGTAAACATTAGGGGTGTGCGAATATTCGAAAATTCGAATATTCGATTCGAATTTTTTGGTATTCGATTCGATTCGAACGACACTTTTATTGTTCGAAATATTCGAACCACCCAATACTAAAAAAAAAAAAACAAATCAGAGCGTGTCTGTATCGGTGTTTATTTACAGTGGACTCTCGATTATACGATTCTGGGGGTGCGAATTTCGAGATGATACGAATTTCCTAAAAGTCCCGGCTAAATTGCATCGTTTGCAATGGGAAAAATTTCGGCTGTTACGAACGGACCTGCGCGGCCCGGCGGAAGAAACGAACGAGCCGGCAAGGCACCCGACTGCCGAGCGAGCAAGTGAAGGCTCTCGCTCCCCTGTTTGTCACTCTTTCTACAGAAACGGCCGGGCTGTTGTTTTCTGCTCACGAAAACGCTCTGCGCACGCCCAACGCGCTGACACCGCCGCGAAACCACCCCCACGCTGCGCGCGGCGCGGCCGGCGGCGTCAACATGGCGTCGGCTCCAGCCGCGCAGTGGCGCGGGCGCTCGTGCGACCGCTTCTAACCGCTCTTTAAAATGCGGCGCAAGGGAGACACAAAGTTGCTTGTGCGGTAAAGGAGCTGATAATGCATGCGAAAACGGTACTATAAAACATCATCCGCGCCGCTAGTGAAAGCGCCCATAAAATATTTGCCGGGGTGCTAAGCCTAACCATCTCCGGCGGAGCCAAGCCGGCTGTCTCGATCTCATCGCAAGTAGTCAGGCTCCTCCATTCTGCCGCGCGCGTCGTGCGTCATTTTCTGACCGAGGTAGGCGCTACCGCGGGCGCGAAATCGTCGATGTGGGCGTGAAAATACAGCGCTCGCAGAGCCGAGCCGAGCGAATCGCGTGCAAAAACGCACCATCAGTGTTGCCAACCAATTTCGACCAGATCGCCCCACACCGCACCTCAAAAAGCCCTACATCGCCTTACACAATATTCGCAATAGCCCTACGCCCCGCCCTACGCCAAAAAAATTGCAATTTTTATTTTAAACGGTTTTGTTTTGTTTCCTAATATTAAAATTTTTGTTTGTACTAATTTTAGTTATTTAGCTTCGGCTACAGAACCAATACATCTGCTTGCTGTGGAGCTTCGGGTGCCCGTGTTCCACGGTCATGTTAGCGCAAGTGCGTCCACTAGCTGCGAATGCCGACTTGATGACCAGCACGGAGTTGAGATTCTCATTTCCAAGCTTATTGCGCTTTTTTGTTTTCACGTCGGCCATGTGCGAAAATCCTCTCAGTAGCTACATTGGAGTGTGGCAAAGATAGTATCAGCTGAGGCAAGGTTACGATGTTGAGAAACTCCTGCTTGTCTCCGAACGTTCTCATTTGGTGGAGATCGGCCCAAAACAAAGCAGGTGGTTTGACTTCCAATGACAACTTCTCATCTTTGCTGAAGTAGGAAGGCAGCATTCTCCATTCTTCCTCGACTGTGTGCGTAGCGGTTCTGTAGTGTCGGCAAGGCAGGTAGCTTCCCTCCATCTTCTGTACTGAGGGCTATCTTCGGGGTCACGAACTGACAAAGAGTCATGGCAACTGGGGTCATGACAAAGAGCCCGAAAACTGGAAGCCTATTTTTCACCTCAACGGCGGCTGTCTGATAAAAAGACAGACAGCGAATATGAAGGTCGCAAACCGGCACACTTATTCAGCACAGAATTGCACCCTTCGCCAAGGTATACCTCTTTAAGGGGCAGCAGAACTCTTGGGTCCATGGTATTTATGTCATCCCTCTCCAGAGCAGACGGCTGGACAAAATTTTGCAGCAGACATCGGATGAGGCGTTGACTCTCACTGCCTGGAGTTCTCCGATGAGGTTTCCGTTGCCTTCCGTTTCCGTAGCCTGTTAAAAAATTTGAGCACGAATTTCATAAACCTGAAATAAGCCTCTGTGACAGTATAGTTCATGTGGTTTAGAATGAATTCGGCGGCCACTATTCGGTCTTCCACGGAGGCTTGCAAGAGAAGGAGTCGCAGGGTTTCCCATTCTTTTAGTACACGCTCAACGCACGCATATAGCACGAGCCAACGGGTCTCGCATGGCCGCAGAATCTTCCTTTTTGAAGTCTGGAGGAACTCCTGTAGTGCAGATACTTGTGCTTGCCTCTTGCTGTTTTGATGCTTCGCAGAAGATCTTCCAGGTATCTGGGACGCTTCATTGCAGCTTTGCTGGCAACAATGTGGGTGGAATGGCATATGCAGCGAACGAGCACGAAACTCCTGTCTGCCTTGTGCTGAAATTTCTGGGCCAGGGAAATATGCTCGCCAACCATAACGCTGGCGTTGTCACCAGGATGTTTTCCAAAGGTACCTTTTTTCCTGAGAGGCAGTTTTCAACAACTGCTGTAAAAATCGAAAGTCGGAAATTATGGAGCAGGCGCCCCGCGATCTGCGAGAACTCCAATCGGCGCCTTATCACGGCAACACAAGTTCCGAAATGGTTTCGACATGTTTGGCCGCGGCGCTGGCTCGAAAACATGCGCTCCACCGTGGGGGTAGCACTATGGAGGCACCCTGCATGCTAGGCCTCATAACAACCGTTGTACCGCTGCGCTGGTAGCAATCCAAATCGCGCGCGCGCGCGCGCCTCCCGCGCCAGCCCGGCCATGCCCTCACGCTCTTCATTATAGCTACACCCCCTACCAGCGGTAGAAACCAACTTTGCAACGCAGCAGCCTGTTCATGCCACAGGGCATCCACAGGGCAACACCAGAGTTTGAACTTTTGTGCCTTTCTGCTGCGTCTGCTCCACGGTGTAAGAATATTCTTACACCGTGGTCTGCTCTTCGCAAGCTTTTCTTTCCTCCACTCCCTCTCTACCGAAAGATCGGGTTGCGGAACGTAACCTAGCGGTCAAAATTTGCATTACAACCAGTTAGTTGAGGACATAATTTCAGATTTTCGCGGCTTCATGTGGCGCAAAATAGAAAGTTCAATAGAAAAGTATAAAATCGCCCTACGCTTGGCGGAAAAATGGCAGAACGGCCCTACGGCCCTACGACAAGAAAAAATTTCCCAAAACGCCCTACATGTAGGGCAAAAACCCTACAGTTGGCAACACTGCGCACCATGCGGTTCACGTGGTTCACGCTTGGCTGTTGCGGCGCGTAGCGAGCACAGCGAGCGAGGAGACGAGCGCGAAGCTTTACGTGCTCCAGAAAGGAATGCTTTGCGACACGGGGGTTAAAAAAATCACGAATTTCTTCACGCGAAAGTAGGAAAAGAAATAAACGAAAACTTTTTTCAGCGCTAAATTTTTTGGTCTGTGTTGGTTCATACGAATTTCGGATGATACGAATATTTTTCGCAGTCCCGCGAGATTAGTATCATCAATATTTTACTGTATCAGCGCGCGGCAATGTGCACGGGCTCGAGCATGCCAGCTACTAGTGTCTCAAGTGAGCGGCTGTTTTCGGTATCTGGTGAAGTGGTGACGAGCAGGAGGTTGTCACTGCTCCCCGAACATGTCGAGCAGTTAACCTTTCTCCATGTTAACATTTAAGTGAGTGCAGACCTTAACCTGTTCAGTGCAATGGTATTGTGTATTTCCTAATTTTACTTTGTGTGATTTGTTGTGCAATAAAGTTGCAGTTTTTGTGTCTCTAGATGGTGAAAACATTAATTTTACAAAAAACAATAAGTATTCGTATTCGAAAAATATTCGATTCGATTCGAACTTTGTTTTTATTATTCGAATTCGCTTCGAAATTAAAAAATTGATTTCGCACACCCCTAGTAAACATATTTATTTTCTTGTTCATCTTGCATGAGGCTTCTAAATTATCCCTGACAAACAAATCTTTTGAAACTCCATTTTTCTAATAATTAAACAGCTTTGAATAATCCTTTACAATAATATCGTTGGTTTTTTTTGCAGCCACAGGCAATCATTAGGCGTGTTGGCGAGCCGTGCTACGTAACGGTGGAACCTTTTTCCGCGGTACATGACGGAACGTTTACTGAAGCACGGCTCGCCTAGAAGCTGGCACCAGATTTCCCTCTAGTGTATATTAGTAAGAAACTCTACGGTGGGACTCGTCTTTCACTTTACTGTTGGTACATTGCGTATGGACAAACAAAGTGTCTTTCTTCTATTGCAGGAAACAAACTTGAATGTAGCTGGCGTGTGTCTTGTGTTTGTAACCGGTGGCCGCAGTGTCAGTCTTTTTTTGTGCTAATCACTTAGCACGTTGGCTCACTAAGAGTATGAGACCTTGGCTTACACTGTTGTCGCTTTGCACAACCAAAAAAGTGAGTAAAATAAACACAGACGGGCCTGGTCCGAAGTGAAGGGTTCTAGGTGTTATTTATCTTGTCCTAGTTGGATTAAAATTGTTTGCAATTCTAGAAATTATTAATGAACTCCAGAAGTCCAAGAAAGTTTTACTTGAGTGGGGTACTCATGCCCTTGCTATCTGTATTTGGTTCACACGAAGTGAATAAAACCCGCTTAGCTGTTTGTTGAAAACTCACTTTAGCTGCTGGTATACAGCCACACTGTGTAGGAATTAGCTGGCGTTATTAGTGCCATGTCACTAATAGCTGTGGTAGAGTGCATGGGTATCCTTTTCTCTGTGTGTTCTTTCCAGTGGAAAGCACTGAAAGTTAGTTAGTACAGTAGAATCTCAAAGATGCGAATCTTGTGGGACCGCAAAAAATATTCGTATCATCCAAAATTCATATGAACCAACACAGACCAAAAAATTGAGCACTAAAAAAGTTTTCGTTTATTTCTTTTCTTACTTTTGCGTAAAGAAATCTGCAATTTTCTCAGCTTTTTTTTTTTTTTTTTTTAACCTCCATGTAGCCGAGCAGTTCTTTCTGGAGTGCGTAAAACTTAGCACTCATCTGCTCACTCGAGGTGCCCAAGCTCACTACACTCCGCAACAGTCAAGGCGTGAACCGCATGGTGCGTTTTCGCACGCGATTTGTGCGCATCGCAGTTGCGTGTGCGATAGTTTTACGCCCACATTGGTGGTTCCGCGCCCGCGTCGGCTTCTGCCTCGGCCAGAAAATGACGCGCGGGGCAGTGGGAGGAGCTTGACGACTTGTGCCAGTGGGGAGGCGCATGCCTCATGGCGGCAGTTTCGAAGTGCTTGAGACAGCTGGCTGGCCTTGCTGGAGATGTTAGGCTTACTACCCCGGCAAATATTTCATGGGCGCTTTCACTAGCGACGTGGATGATGTTTTATAGTACCATTGTTGCCCGCATTATCAGCTCTTTTACCACACAAGCAACTTCGTGTGTGGCTTGAGTGGCATTTTAAAGAGCGTTTAGAAGTGCTTGCTCGAGCACCCCGCACCACTTTGTGGCCGAAGCTGCCACCATGTTGCCGCCACCGGCTGTGCTGCGCGCAGCATGCGGGTGGTTTCGTGGCGCCGTCAGTGCACCTGTGGCGTGCACGGTGCATTTTCATGAGCAGAAAACAACAGCCTGGCCGTTCCTGAAAAAAGAGTGACATAGAGGGGAGAAAGAGCTCGTACGTCACCGTCACTTGCTCGCTCGGCAGTCAGGTGCCTCGCCGGCTTGTTTGTATCATCCACTGGGCCGCGCAGGTCTATTCGTAACAGCCAAGATTTTGCCTATTGAAAACAATGCAATTTTGCCAGGTCTTCTCAGAAATTTGTATCACCCAAAATCGTATCATTGAGGTTCCACTGTATTTATATCCTGAAATAGTAAAACTATGATGGAACAGACTGCCTGCTGCAGAAATCTAAATTATTTGAAGTTGCCGCATAAATTTAGCTTCTGCGGGGTTATCTTTTACAATACCAGCTGTTTCCAAATGATCCTTTTTTAAAGGAGTACTGACACGAAATTTTCGTGTTACGTTTTTTTCGCTGCTATGTGTACCTACCAGCCCACTAATCATAGAATGACACATTAGACGGTTGATCGCAGCGTAAAAAAATCATTTACTACGTCGTTTATTCGTGTGAGTTTCTGTTTCGACAAAACGAACGCCGAGCGGCCTCCATGACAGGAGGTAACACCTGACGTCACCATTCTTGTCGCACCGCTGCCGGTCTGGACGCGCGCTCACCCAGACCGGCCGAGGTCTTCACCATCCCCGCGCGGCCGGGCAGCATGATGTCAGTCCTAAAACCATGTCATGTGTACACACGGTGTAGCAGCGCACGCCAACCGCAGCCAGCGCGTCGGCTACGTCACGGGAGCCATGACGTTGGCAGTTTGGGGCAAGTAGCAGATGATGTCATGCTGGCCCGCTCGGGGCTTTCTTGTGCGGGCAGAGATTAAAATGGATTTAAAATATGTTATACTTAAGACTACTGTTGAAACTTGCTGGGAGATATCTCCTGATAAAAAAGAAGCATTTTACATAGTTATCTCAGCTTTGAAATTTCGTGCCCCTACTCCTTTAAACATGGCTACTGAAGCAAATTTGCGTGCCCTAATGTGAATATTTTCTTAAAACTGTTTGCGGCATTCACATATAAACATTGCTTTGCAGCATCGGTTGTTTGTAGCATGCCTGAAAAGTGAGTTTGCGAGTGGATTTAATTAAAAGGACAGCGGTATTACTGTAAGAAGGCTAATCTAATGGCTGAATGGGAAGCTCCTTCCCAAACTAGCAGCCGCGCTCTCCCATGATACTGTAACAGAAACATTACGGATGCAGTTATGCAGTGGGCTTTCAGGGGTCCAACTAGGGTCATTTTGTTCTGATCTCGAAATGGTCATCAAGAGTCGGGGGTCAGTGACGACAAACGATTTCCCCCCGTTTGCAGGAATCGGGCAAGCGGCCCATCCCAGACACGCTGGAGAAGTTCTGCAAGCTGTGCGATGTGGCGTTCACCTCTGAGATCCAGGCCAAGCAGCACTATGACGGGCGCAACCACCAGCGGCGTATGCGGGGAGAGCCACCCCTGCCCAAGGGCTTCTACAACCCCGTCACCGGCCGCTGGCAACGACAGTGAGTTGAGAACTCCTTCCTCTCGGATAGCACGGCACAAACTGCATTTTTTTGCTTCGCTAGCTTGCACATTACTCCTTTGACCCTTTCAAAATACAGTAAAATTGTATAGGTGGTATTCATTGAAAAATTTAGCTGTCAATTTATTCGTTTGGCAACACTGGAAATGGCTACGGACATGGCCGAAGCACCACGGACTGCACCCGCACGCCGAAGAAAAAAAATACCACCGCCGTGCGTCGTCTGCTCCGTTTCAACCCGATTCTCAACGGTGGTGTCAACAGAGTTGTTATTAATCGCACTCACATTGGAGTCGATGCATTACTTTGCGTTGGGTGGGCTAGAGCTTGGAATGTCCAGCCCATTATATGCGCTTAGCACGGACAAGTACCGCCGTCCAGCGGAGCCCGACGTAACCAGTGACGGCGCACTCCCATGGTTGCCTACATGTGTGCCTCGCTATTGAATACAGGCTATAAAGACATTGAAGTGGGAGCTGAATTTGCTTCGTTAAAGTTATTACCTTGTTATAACCCCTCGCCACCCTTGCTAGCCATATCACTTGCAAGAGGAATGCACACCTTTTGTCAAAATTTTGTGGGCCAATCCTAAGCCTCCTTGACCACAAAGAATTCGAAGAATCGGCTTTACCTTTAAATGTGGCAAAAATATTTTAAGGAAGTAGGAATGGTGTTTTCTATAGCTTTCCGGCATGAAAAGCTTCAGCCTCACTCGGAACGTAAGCTTGTACATTGAATTTTTTGCAGCCTGCGCGTTTCTGGCTTGGCCCACAAAACTTTGACAAAGACCGTACTTACCGCTGGGCAGACATAAGCAAATGTGGCCGCCCACCGCACGGCATACAGACAGCGTTTATGGTCCTTGCGTACATTGTACGGTGTAAAAAATCAGACCATCGCACTGCTGAATATTCAGTACATTCAAGGCCCCACAGAATTGAGAATGCTTAGGAGCAGTACAGTGGACTGTTTATTTCTTTAGGCAGATGACTGCTCATTTTGCTGCAGCTGTTGCCTCCACTCCATCTTCGCCGTCGTGTCGTCATGTGTACCAAAGTAGATGCAAAAAATCTGTCGCATCCAGAGTTTGTGCTGCCAAAGTCCAACTTAGGTACAGGCCAGCATGAAAACTTCAAATAAATGTTTGCATCGTATCTACCTTTTGTCCCATCAATAGCATTGCCGTAAGCACTGTCTGCTGCTTAGGTGCCTACCTCAATTATACAATCCGTGGTCCCCTGGATGACGTACTACTCACAGGTTATACTGTATTTGGATGAGGCTGTTAAAAATGGCTACAGGGCAAGGGTACTGTAAGGCAAAAAAATATCCCATAAGCACTCCGTACATGGCTTATGGATTGTGGTTAATATTGTGAAGTAATTAAATAATATTTTCAACTCAGTTTGGTGCCCTATAAAAAGTGAAAACATGTACCACCTACTCTGAGTGGCTCCTGTAGCAGCAGGATGGCCAAAATAACTTTTCTCATCAGGCATTGCAAGTACAGTTGGGCTCACAGTTTATTCCTTGCCGAAAAAAATTCTTCAGCTTGAATACTATCATTAATTTCAAGCAAGAGTAGAACCTATAGCGACACAATTGCACTGGTGAAATACCGTGCTATGTTTCAGTAGACTAATCTAAACTTCCGGCGCCTGTTTGGCATGGAGGCAGCAAGCTGTTAGAGAGTGCTTATAATAAAAATGCAAATTTCATAGTGCTGGCAACATCTTGGGGTGACCGAAGGAAGTTTTCAATCCATACTCAAGAGTATCTGAGGTGAAGGGGAAGGGGGAGGTGAAACAAAGCTTTCGCCTTCAAAAAGCAGAAGAAAAAAACAATGTGTATTGAAGAACTGAAATAATTTTAGTGTAATCCTCTCAGCCTACCTTAACTCTTCAATTGAGGTTCTTTTGTGGACACATATGGCAGCAATATTCCCAGCGAACAAGACAGTACCGAGGTGTATGAACTGCCCAGTTCTTTTGTGCAAAGAAAACTTGAATGTCGTCTTCGGGGTACTTCTCAGGATAACCTTGAGTGTTGAACAGTGCTGTGTAGTACTTAATGCAGAATCTGTAGTACTAGATAGCATGTACTTGCATGCAGTAGTACTACAGGTTACGTATTATCACCTGCCGCAGTGGCTCAGTGGCTAAGGCGTTGCGCTGCTGAGCACGAGGTCGCGGGTTTGATTCCTGGCCGTGGCGGCCGCTTCTCTGATGGAGGCGAAAAGCAAGAACGCCTGTGTGTACAAGATTTCGGCGCTCGTTAAAGATCCCCAGGAGGTCAAAATTAATCCGGAGCCCTCCACTACGGCGTGCCTCATCGCCTGCCTTTCTGTTGGCACGTTAAACCTCACAATCAATCAGGTTACGTATTACCATTAGCAATACCATTACCATTAGCAGTATGCATAATACTACGCAGTACTTAATATTTCATGAACGTCGTCATTGCACATGCATGTTGCTCAACTGGTGGTGTATATTCTGCCCCGCCACCCCTGTACCCTTGCAGGCCCCCGCCGGGGATGGCCGTGAAGGGGGCTTCCCCGCAACAACAGGCACAGCAGCAGCAGCAGCAGCTGAGGAAGTCTGCGGGGGGCGCCTTCTATTGCGAGCCATGCCACACGTCGATGACCTCCCAGCAGCAGCTGGACGCGCACCTACAGGGGGCCAAGCACAAGGCGCGCGTGGGCGGCCTCGCCTCGGCTGTCACGGCACAGGTGGTGACGGCCAACGCGGCGGCCGCAGCGGCGGCCGCAGCAGCAGCGGCTGCGGGGGGCCCCGCCCCCTCTGCCGCCCAGCTTCCCCAGCCATACGTGGCCTTGGTGCCAGGGCCCACCATGACTCGCGTCGCACCCTGCGGTGAGTCCTTGCTAGAGTGCAGAGAGTCGGTGTAGAGGTGGTTATGTTGAATGATGCCACTTGTCTAGACCCACAGCGTAAGCTGCCTTGTTTCATTAAGAATGCGAAGTGCTAAGGGCGGGATGAACGGAAAGAAAAGACACACCACACAGTGGTGTGTGGTGTGTCTTTCCTTTCTGTTCGTCCCGTCCTTAAGGCATTGCATTCTAATCGTGTCAGACCAACGAGCCCCTCAGCTTGCTTTGTAGTTTCTTTTGGTGTCCTGAGAGGAGGTCAAAGACAGGATAGAAGTGAGGTGAGGGGGACCCGCCGCGGTGGCTCAGTGGCTAAGGCGTTGCGCTGCTGAGCACGAGGTCGCGGGTTCGATTCCCGGCCGCGGCGGCCGCTTTTCTGATGGAGGCGAAAAGCAAAAACGCCCGTGTGTACGAGATTTCGGCGCACTTTAAAGATCCCCAGGTGGTCAAAATTAATCCGGAGCCCTCCACTACGGCGCGCCTCATCGCCTGCGTTGCGTCGGCGCGTTAAACCCTACAATCAATCAATCAATCAAGTGACGTGAGGGGGAAAGGCGGTGAAGCTTTCAGCATGCATACAGTTGTTACAGTTCATGTGTGGTCATGTACCGTATAAGTCGGACCATAGGTCGAGCCGGAATGTTGGTCAACCCCCTTACCTTGCGTCCGAGAAATTGAAAAAAAAAAAAAAAAAAAGCTAGGTACAAATCGTTTTTATTCAGACTAAAAGCACAAGGTTGCTCATGAGAGTTGGCTGAAATATTGTCAGACGACTGCCTCTACCTGGCTGTCTTCGACGTGCAAGTCATCCTCGGCGCAGTCCGAGGAATTGCTTTGGGAGCACTTCTTGGGAGCACACCATGGAGCAGAGAGTCGCGAGAGCCGGTTTGTGCAGGCGGTCAGCAACCGTCTTGGGGTTGTTGCTGGCCACCCATTCGTGAAGGCATCGCACAAATGCTCGCGGACAAAAGTGGCCACTTTGTCCCTCATTTCCAGGTGCACAGCTCAGTGCCCACGAAACGGGGTCTTCTGAGCGTTGCATACCGAGAGCTGCCCCTTCAGATTACACCTGTAGCGCACACTCTTTTCGGTAGCACCGTACCGACACTAGTCAGACATTTTGCTGTTGGCTTGGTCATACTGTATGACCTTTCTTTTAAGTGCTGTGATGGACTGGCACTAAGTGCCTAAACTTTTCTTGAGCGAGAAAATAGCACGCACATGCTCACTGACAGTGAGAGAAAGAAGAAAATAAAATATGGCGGCGGGTTCAATTGATGTTGGTGGCAATGGTGCCTTTGTGGCTTGGGTGGGCCCGATGGGTGGGCCCGATGCCTGGTTGCCAGATGACAACTAACATTATGCCAATGACCGGTCGACGGGTGACTTTTCGGCAGATTTCTTGGTAAAAAAATTTCGACTTATATTCCAACTTACACAGTAGCTCTTTCAGCGATTTGTAGCCTTTGTGCTGGTGCCTACTGGGATCCATCCTTGTCTCACCCTGAGGCGGGTGAATCGGTTGAAACAACTTGCCATATCTTTATGACTGCAATAGCTGTGGGTTTGAGCTATTTTCTTACCATGTGAAGACACTTTTGCATACATACCATTGCATACATTCTGGTGTCAATGAAGGTGATGCCGACTATGAAAGTTGGCGCTCCCAATCTAGACCTTTTGTCCACCGTACCTAGACCGGCTAACCTTCCACCAGCGTGTTTGGAAGTGTACTGAATAACGTGATATGATTGTGCCTACATCAGCGCCATGCATTGATTGAAGGTATTCGGTAATACTCATTTCGTTTATTAGAGACTAACAAAACACTTCGTGAATGCAAGTAACGTACTCACGAATCAAAGGAAATCGTGAGCGGCAGTGGCCGCTGCCAGCAGCTTCAGTGGTTGTCATCTCACAGCGAATGTGTTCTCATGATTGGGAATAAAGTTTCCCGCCCATGGTCCCGCCCATGGTTTCCCGCCCATGGTTTCCCATGGTTATTCCGCGTGCTTATACAAAAGCTTTTTTTTTTTTTTTAACATCTACTGCGCGCACCAAGAGCGTACGGTTCATGTGGGAACATTGATCATTGATGGAAGAGCCACCGTATGGGGGTTATTGGTAGTTGACGGAAGAGCTTTTCTTTGTGATACGATTTTTTAGGTGACCGTGTTGCCGCGTGCTTCTCACTTCTGAGTTGTGCTTAATTGTCCCATCTGTCATGAGTGCCGTGGGCCCGAAGAACTCTCTCGGTGCTCGTTCACAGCAGCGTTCACACAGGCTGCTTTCTGCACTTTTTTTTTTTTTTTTTTTTTTGAGAGAGAGAGAGAGGGAGGGAGGAAAAGAGGGAGGGAGGGAGGTAGGGAGGGGGGGGATGGAGGGAGGGAGGGAGGGAGAGATGCAATTTTGGCGGGGTCGATCTACATTCAAGTCGACTTACAATCGTGTAAATATGGTATAATACTATGACGAGAGTTGGTGAGGTTTAAAGCTGGTTAATCCCAGGAGAAGGGAGCACCAGTGACAGGCACTAACTTCCCTTTCTGCTCCCTTCTGCAGGGACCTGTTGAATCTGGAGGTCGTATGCTCCTTGGCAAGCCAGGTGACTGTCTGTTCCTGAAGTCGTCACCTCCACACTCAACCAGCCCCGCTTGGGAGTTGCGACCGCCGCGCCTGTCCCCGGGCTGCCACCACCACCACCACCACTACCCCTCCACCCTTGATGACTGCCCATTTGGTTGTCTCCGTTCATCATTTTTGCTGCTGCTGCTGCTGTTTCTCCCCTTTGGTTGTACTCTTTCCCATTGTAGAGAGAGTTTAGGCTCACAAAGCCGTCCGCGCTGCCACATTAGCTCCTGAAAGGACGCAGTCAAAGTGGTCTGCTTACGCAAGTCCACAGGTACCTTCCAAAGACTTATGCTTGTGGACACAACCGAGTCTTCTCAGTTTTCTTTTCTTTCCTGTTCTTACTCTTTCCTCATGGCTTCTCTTTTCTTTCGTAAGACTCTTCAAGCTTTCTTCTTCCCTTTTTCTTTCTTGCTTTCAATCAGTATGCCATTTTTTTTTTCTTGTTATTTCTTTCTCTATTGGAAAGAAAGATGAGGTGAGATCGTCGAGGAGCAAAAACAGCTTTTGTATTTTCAGTTGTATATTAAGCTGTTGTTCCAGCGTCGTGTGACGTGATTAGTACTGTCAAGATGTTGCCCAAAGACTACTGTTGTTGACAGTAGATGTTTCGTGGTGGAATTTGGTGTTCAAAGGAGGGAGGTTATGAGACTGCTTTCCATGTGCTATGTACGGTCCTTGCTGCGGGATAACTGAAACTATTGTATGTATGAGATAACTTTCTTGAGATATTAGATTTTGTCTAAAGGAAAAGTAATATAGTATCTCTTGAACTTTAGCTAGAGCTGCAGTAGATACTTATTTTTAAGTTGTGTACTCAGCCAAGATAAAAAAATGACTGGAGCAGTTGAGTAGTGCTTTATTTTTGGGACACTTTACCGAGAAAGCTGTATGCATTCATTGTATTTTTAATCTGTATCTATCCTGGTTTCTTTGCTGTCACATTTTTAGATTGGACCTTCTGTTGGTTGATACCAAAGTCTTCATTATCGTTATCTCTGGATCGTTCTCAGCTGTAACATAATGCCATCATATCGTCGTATTTTCCAGATTATTTTTTTAATTGTTAGGCACATCTCATTCATTTGCCCGAATAAGCAGGTCAGCATCACTGATACTCTAGTTGTGTGATTTTCTTTTTTCCTCCATATCAAGAGTGTACTTCCTGTGGGGCTGTTGCTTTTCCCTCCATCATATAGTGGCACGTGAAATTTGTATAAACAGCCTATTTTTGCAAGCTGCTAAAGCATGTGCTTTATTACCTTTCTTTGACATTTCTTGTGTCCCAGAAGATTGTCATTCAATTGCATGAATGTAGGCATAATGACGAGTAGTGGTGCTTTGCACACGTTTGGGCTTTGCAGCTTCGTTTGTGCAGCTTTCCTCCAACAAACGACACATGTCGATGCGAGCTTTTCTTCGTCTGAGGCCACCTTTGATAGTGTCTTGCTGCGAATGTGTTAATGAGCATAGACTGATGGGCTAGTTAGTATTATCACATTCTACGGTGCACTTGAAACAACAGACTGGGGAGAGAGACTCGGCCAAAAAAGCAAGATCAAGAAAGGAACTTGGCTCTCCCTTCGATGTCCTGGTGCGAGTGCACTGTGCGTAAAGAACGCAAATGTATTTAGCCCGCTTTGTTTGCTGACTCTTGGAAATGCTGCCCTTCTTCACCTAGCTGTTGATCTGATGTAGGATTGTTTGTGCTCTTACTGTTCCTAGCCTGTTGTTATCCGCACTAGGACATTGTCTGGTCATATTTAGTGTGGCACCCTTAGCTGCTGGGCGGCGGACGTTAAAGGCGAATGCCAGGTCTGATGAGGCATTATTTTGTTCCTTCATCTACAGAGTCATTAATGTGCAAGGTTGTGGTGTCGTGTTTGCTCTCCCTATTGGTGTAAGCTTTGCTCGTATCGTTTTCTCTCTTTTTTTTTTCTTTTGATCGCCGTTTGGGTTTGCTGCTGTTCTGTGATAAAAGGAAAGGGGCTGGGCCTATGTGTGGCAGATGGGACAGTTATTTTTTTTTGCATTGCATCTCATAAATTTGGTCAGTACGGACGGACTTCGGTTGGTGTGAAATTCAGTGTGTCACTGTGCCTAATTGACATTGCCTTGCACTGTAGTATTAGTGTAGCCCCTTAGTGTGTACAGCAGTGTATTCGTGTATGTGCTCTTGGGTAGCTGTCACAACTGTAGCAATGGAAAAACAGGACTGTAGAGCCAGAGCATTCAATCGATTGTTGTCTTTAACTCCTTTCTGTGACTGTTTTTGCTCTAGCCCAAGTTGAAATAGCTATTCCTGCTGTACGAATTTATTTTTCTTTCCTTAGCTGGTCATGCAGGGCTGTCTCCCGGAAAGTTCTGAATGTTGCTTTTAGCACTGCTTGAACTTGTTAACACAACAGCAGTTATTATAGTCGGCCCAGCTAAGTCTACTACAGGGTTGAAGCCTCTCCCTGTTGACCTAAAACCGCCCTTGTATCACTATAAGGGCGGTAAGCTGGGTGAGTTTGTACAGTGACATCTGCAGCACTAAAAGCTTGTCTATTTTAAGTGCTTTTGCAAGGTGTCACTTTAGCATCATGTCTGCTACAAAGGGGAGTACGTGGTAGCGAAGGCTATCGTTCCAGCATCAAGTGATGAAAAACAAGTCCACTCTTTGCAGTAACGATTGTGCAGACAAGCAGGCCGTGGTACAATCAAACCTGGGGCAAAAATCTTGTTGCCTCAAAAATGCATTGCTGTATTCCAACTGCTGAACGTATTCTGCCGAGAAGTCTAGCGTGCAGGGAACATTCAAGGCATTATTCCCAGCCATCATTTTCTTCGTGCTTTAAATCAAACAAATCCAGTCTCAAAGAATTGTGAAATTGAATGCTGTTATCGACGTGGCTAGGGTCCATTACTCATCTTTGGCGAGCTTTGGAGATTTCGCCCGGAGATCTCGGGGCAGTTCTGCATCTTTCCTGTCCGGTCCACCAACTCGCGTGTGCGCACACAATTCAAGGGGTGCCCTGTTTGCCATACGAGGTTCGGAATTGAGCAGGCTTGTTATGTGATATAAAGGTGCATGTTTCGTTATGTATGCATAGAGCTGTTAGAACTGTAGCTGTAATACCTGCGCTGGTTTTGTTTGCCAGAGCTGCGCGTAGTGTTTTGCCCAAAGCATGCTTGTTATGTGCATAACCCGTACGCACCTATATAACCCTATATACTCTCTATTCTTAGCGTATACCGCTTTGGCTGTGTAATTTGCTATGTCTTGTATGTGGAGTTTGGTGGACTTCTCGGTACTGGCATGCTTTGCTCTGCAAAATAGTGTGAGCTATTACTGTTTAGTGTGTCCATACATGTACAAGGGGGGGATAGGGCTGGCTGTTATGCTTGTTGCTTGTCAGTGCAGTTGATTCGTGCAACTTTGATCGTTGGTGTAACACGAGGTAAAAAACGTTTTTCTGGTGTGGTTCTGGTGCTACTCTTTGGTACCTCAGGAGTGGCAGCGGCATTTGACCCTTGAATCAGGGCTCAGTATTGAGCCAGTCGTTGGTAAGGCGATATTCCTTGCTGAGATAGGTGCAAGTCCGGCACTTCCAGTGTAGTGCAGAACACAAAATAAACGTGATATGCTACACCCCACCCTCAAGCCTACCTAAAAGATACCAAGCCACCCTTATAACCTGTATTCACTGGCGAGGCACGCGTGCAGGCAACCATGTGAGTGCTCCGTTATTGGTTACGTCGGGCTCCACGGGACGGTGGTACTTGTCCGTGCTAAGCACATGATTTGTGTCGGACGTTCCAAACTCTACCCCACCAAACGCAAAGTAATGCCTCGACTGCAATGTGAGTGCGATTAATAACATCTCTGTTGACACCACCGTTGAGAATTGGGTTGAAATGGAGCGGATGACGCACGTCAGTGTGTGTGTTTTTTTTTTTTTTTTTTTTTTTTCTCTCCCAGCGTGTGGACGCAGGAGCACAAGCTGCGCCATGTCCGTGGCAGTTTCCAGTGTTGCCAAGCGAAAAAATTGACAGCTAACCTTTTGATGAATACCACCTATATGCGAAAAAGAATTGTAGAAAGGAGCTATGAGCAAAGCACGGCATGGAAAAAATAAAGTGCTGCTGGGACTCGAACCCAGGGCATTCGTTTCAATCCCCCGATTCTACCCTTGGGCTACTAGGCTCAACAGCAGAGTTGTTTTAACGGTTGCCCAAAAGAATAGGAGTGTTCCAAGCGAACCAGTGGATGGTGCTGGATGCGTACATCAAGTACCGGGCTTGTATCAATCTGGGAACAGTATCTCGCATTGCTAGGGAGGAACCGCACCACCAAAACAGGCCAGAACGGCGCTTGTCATCAGCACATTTTGTGTCCTGTTCTGCAAACACGCACCTTCATTAGCGGTGTCTCGGCCGGCTTGGCTTTTGGATTGGTGAACTTAGTGGTGTAGATGGTTGGTTACAAAATGGGTGTCTGCAAACGCCTTACTGAGTTGGTGCAAATTCCTGTCCACTTTGACCCTTACGGCTGCGCAGAAGGTTTGATGTACAGACACACGCTAATAAGTTCAATGGTTTTTTTTTTTTTTTTTTTTTTTCGTCATGCGAAAGTTGAGAACAGGTTTACGAGTGACAAAGTTTGAGTACATGTTTTCATCCTCCCGTGCTCTGCTGTAGGATTTCCTGCTGCCTTTATTAGTCCTTGAGGGGTTCGCAGCCTTATGGTTTTTGACCGCTGGCGTAAATGAAGAAGCGGCAAACTTTGAAGCCAGAATCAAGGTTCAGCCATTGCATTTAGGGCTTTGTGATTGGGGTAACGTGGCCAGACACTGGTAGTGATGATATGCATCATGGAAGCTGGTACATGTGTGACTTGCTACTGACCACATCAATGTTGATGTTTCTTTTTTTTAATGGCTGCGAATGCTTTACCCATTTACAGCCCTTTATAAGCGGGGTTGCTTGCGTTTCGGTTTTTTTACGGACGTTTTAGGACCCATGCGGGCTTTCTGAAGAACCTGCGGTAGCAAATTGTATGACTCTACCTTTTATGACTCACTGGGCGTTCTTCAACTTTATTCCTGGAGTTCGCGAAGTCCTTGCATAAGTGAAAAATCAAAGTGCTTTCTATTCTTTTTTGTTTTTAGTGTGATTGCATTGTTTTTGTGTCTTCTCGTTCAGGCATGATGCGGTAGCATTGTCTGTTTTTGTGGTGTTTTCGAGGTGCTTTGTGTGAAGGCCAAGTATTGCAAACACATTGTCACTCTCACCTATAACACTGCTCCCTAGCTGTGTGGAAAATCAGTGTAACATCTCTTGTCCTGAATTGGGGTAACAACTCTTCTAGGTTTGCATGTATTTAGCAAAAGCGTAGAGCAGTTGTATTTTCATATGTTTCTCTCGTTTTTCATGGTGTTACGGAAATTAGCACAGTTATATGTAGTGCAGGTGGTACCATACAGCGCCTTGCAGTACTCCTGTAATCACAGGAAGTCGTCAGAACTCGGAACTTGCAGTCAGAGCTGTAGTCACAGGAAGTCGTCAGAACTGGAGTAAATCACAAAGAGGGAACAGCAAAGCGTAGAGTTTTTAAAAGGGGTTGTTAGGGGGAAGTGGAAGAGTATATACTGATCTCAGAACACAATTTACCGATCTGAGAGTGTGGGGCACATTTCATCTATCTATTGACACAAACCAGTCAGTGAAGGGAAATTGTAGTTGGCTGTGACGCCACTGCTTGTCCTTTCTCGGCCAATTTTGTGACTAGTGCACCTGGACAATCAGGACCAGATAGATGTGTTTACTCCTACTCTACACATGGGCGGGCTTTTGTGGAGAGTTTTTCTCTCTCCTTTATGGGAGGTTGACTGAAAATGCCGAGGTTGTGCGGGTTTGGGATCTTGCCTTCTTTCCTGTTATGCCGCTGTTGTTGTAATTAGAGACGCAGCGTCACGGAAGGAAGTCTGCAAGTTTTCCAGGCTGGAGTGTGTTCTTACAGCCCCCCGGCGAACACATCTTTAACAGTGCTCATGAAAGTGAATGGGCATTTTAAAGGTCTTCAGATTTACTGCAGGACAAGTCATATGGGGTTTTTGTCCTGTCCGTGGAGCTTTGTTTTGGCATTATATCATTCCAAGGAGTCGCAGAACGTGTCTAAGCCTTAAGGCCTGTTGATCCTATCATCTTTGGCAAATGCTGTTTTAATTAAACACCAAAGCAGGCCCTGAAGGTCTTTTACTGCTTTCGCATGCTAAGGATTCCGTTTCCAAGATCACTACTGTTATCTGTTGCCCTTTTTTTTGGAGAAACCTTACCATGCATTCGTCGGCGTGATGTCGTAATCTCGGCCTCGCCTTTTTTGGCCAGAAGTTTTACGAGCTGCTAAATGGCACACATCCTGTTAATATAAAAAAGTCGGAGTGCATTTTTAAAGTCTCTGGGCAAGTGAAAAGCGTTTGCTCAAGTCTGACTTTTCAGATTGGGGGCATTGTATGTGGTGTCCTCGAGGAGGACACATAAATAGTACAATTTGCACACACGTGCACGGTAAGCTAGGGAAGCTGCTTTCAGAGTGGGCCAGTGCTTGCATCGGCACACTGAGCGTGCATCAGCCATTTTGTGAGAGAGTGCATTTGACGGCCAGATTGAGTGGCGGCCTACTGTGTAGTCTATTCGAGATGCGCTGCCGCTAAGTGAGAGCTTTTTTTGTTGTTGTTATGGCGCATTCGCAAATGTGAGAAATGCTGCTAGGGCTGTCAGGCTGCGCTAGCAATTAACTGTGTCACGCTGGCTGAACGTGTCTCCCATACTCGGGACAGCACGTAGGTGGCCCTGTCAATGGAAGGGCTAAGGGACAATTAGCTATCTCTTGTTCTTTGAACCTGAACCGCTGTCTTGTGCCATATCAAGAAATTCTGAAGTCGGATGTTATGCAGTTGGAGTTCTTGTACCGTTATGAGCCGTGGACAAAAACGGGTTGGATTATGTCCTTTGTCTAGTCTTGTCAGAGCTGTGTGTTGCAGTGTAAAGGCGTGTGATTTTAAAATGCTGCTTCCTATGCTAAACATTAATCAAATTTCAACTGCCGAAGCAACATCTGGGCTATTAAGAACGCCATAGTGTAGAGCTTTGCGTGAACTTCCCGCCCCAGCAACATATAGAATTTGCGACCTAGTGCTCAGTAGCGCCAACACCTCGTCTCCTGAGCCACCACAGCAGGTGTTCTTGGATACATCTGGAACCTTGGTGATGCAGATTTGGAGTATTGAAGCTCTGATTGCCCTTCTCACTAAATAGGTTGGGTCCAAGACTGGTGAAAATAATCGGGACAAAGAGGGAAACAAAACTGCGGTACTAATTGACCAGATTTAGCAGAAATCCCCAAGGTGGAGTAAGTTTCTGTGAAGAAAAGTTTGACATCCACCTCAGTGCAGCCATACGGCTACAAAGGGGAGCTATACAGCTTTCTCCGAAGATTTGCAGTCGGAAGAAAAATTCGCCCTAGTCCACGATTCGAACCCGGGACCACCCCTTAACTGGAGCAGCCGCTCTACCAACTGAGCTAACCAGGAGGCTAGTTGTTTGTAGCGCGAGAGTGAATTGATCAACAACTCGGAAGTGATGGGCAGGTGTTAATTGACCAGATTTAGGGGAAATCCCCAAGGTGGAGTAAGTTTCCGTGAAGGAAAGTTTGACATCCACCTCAATGCAGCCTTACGGCTACAAAGGAAAGCTATACAGCTTTCTGAGAAGCTTCACAGTTGGAGAAAAATTTCCTTTGTAGCGTTCCTTTATTGCCATATGGCTGCATTGAGGTGGATGTCAAACTTTCCTTCGCAGAAACTGCGGTATGCATGACACGTACTGCAGTACTGCACTAAGTTTCCATCCCACTGTACCACCGGTAAATGGAAACTTCGGTTCAGAGGCTGAGCTCTTGTTTTCAGTGTGACCCTGGCTGCATCTCGTGCATCTGTGATTGTGCCTAACTCTAGTTTCAGGTGAGCAGGTGCAGCGGTATTCGCGTGCATATGAGGACCAGAACTGTTACTATGATAGTGTGCTGTTGGGCCCCTTTTCAGCACGTCCAAGCATCTAGAAAAGCAGGTATTATTCCCTGGCTCTTGCAGAGAAGTATTTTTTCAGACCTGTCGGGGGCACAACGCGCGCTCGTAGTGCTATAACCACTAGCTAACCCGTCGCAACCAGAGTTTTTCAAAGTATAAGGGTGTCATTAATGTTGTACTCTCTACATATTCTAGAAACTAGCTACGTACTCCGTTTTGGGACTTCTTGTCGCACTGTTAGTGAAAACTGTCTAGCATTTGAGCTTGCAATGTGACTCTGAAGCTTTTTTCCCCCATTGTTCCCTCATTGTTTTTCTTCTCTTTCATGATTGAAACCCTGTCCTCATTGTTTTTCTTCTCTTTCATGATTGAAACCCTGTAATGAGGCCTGGAAGGCTTTATGTGTGCAGGTGTTGATAAATGATCTCTGCACAAAAGTCGGGCTCAGTTGAGCATTTTAGTGGACGTTTTGCACTCCTAGATAGGTGTCCTTGAAGTTGTTGGAAATACGCTTGTACTGTTCACGTGAGCACTTCAATCATTTTGTGTACCACCATGTTGCAATGTTTATCCGTGTGCTGATGCTGGTCATAGTGCATTTGGGGAAACAAGGTTGGCTTTCTTTCATGTTGTTTCTATTGATTTCTTTTTCTGTGTTTGAAAAAAAAATAAAGGCTTCTTGGCTCTCGCGATTTTGTATTGTATTTGCTGGTTTAATAACACCTTTGAACTGCCTAAGGCGCATGTTGCGCATTGGTTGTCACACCATGTGTGTCTATTTAATTGTAAAGCCCAATTTAGTGCTGTAGTCATGATGGTAGCCACCATGGCTGCAGCCAACATTTTTGCACTCCCTTTGTTTTTGTTAATTATAACGGATTGTCTGACCAACTTTGGAAGCAACTTACTTTGTATGTAGGGAGGCAGCCTAACCTTATAGGAGGCCTTGGGCAAAGTTACAGAATAATGGCACTTGAGGTATGTTTCCAAGTTAAGCAGGGACAACGGCGTGAAAAGCATTGTGTTACACCCTCTGTCCCTGCAAGGTTGATCCCTTTGTGAATGGATGAAGGTGTTGCGGTAGCGAATCGGGAGAAATCGTCAGGTTGCAAAGGCAAACAAGACCTATGCTGACATCAATGTAGGAGGCAGCTCGCAACGAAACATGAAACGGACTCTATATACATTGCGGAGGTATATGAGAGAGGACTACAAAATATCATCTTGACGAATTCATAGCGCAAAAAGAACGAGGACAGAGAGAGAACACACAACACACACAGTAGCGCTGTGCTGTGTGTTCTCTCTCTGTCCTCGTTCTTTTTGCGCTATGAATTCGTCAAGATCGCCTCACCCACCGCATTCCCACTGCTCGAGAGTAGGTGTGGGGAGTGGGGAGGGGTGGTGTGGGCAGAAGAATACGAGGTGGGGGGTTGTGTCTGGGGTGTGGCAGTCACGGCAGTTATAGGTGAAACGGCTGGGGGAGATATGGGAGAGGATGGTGCCGTTGTAGAATGTATTTGTTTGGAGACGTCGCCAGATGCGGGATTCTTCGTTGGTGAGTGCAGGGTGTGGGGGAGGGTATTCTCGGCGGGTGTGGCGATAGTGCGCTAAGATGTCGGAGTAGGTGGCTGGTAGTGGCTGTAGCGTGTCAGTCAGGGTGTCCAAGTCGCCCGGCCTCGTCGGGAGTGCCCGGAAGTGAAGTTCGCGGGCCGCAGCATGGGCTGCTTCGTTCCCGGGGAGGGAGGCATGACCTGGGGTCCAAACGATGGTCACGTTAGGAGGTGATACTACGGCTTGTAGAAGCTTGAGGGCAGGTGGAGGAATTCTTCCAAGGAGGTATCTTCGACAGGCTTGCTGCGAGTCCGTGATAATTGTGAGGTAGTCGCACGTTGCTGTATGCATTGCTAGGGCTATTGCAGTAGAAAAAAAAATTAAATATGACGTACTCTTTGGTTCTAAAGGTTGCTTCTCCGCAAGAAAACCCTGTGTGCAGGGGTGCACCCTTTACAGGCCGCTTGCTTCGTTATACTGGCGTCATTTTACGCACGTCATATCCGGGATACTCAAATCTTTGTGTATCCCGGAATAAAACACTTTCGTGGTAAAAAAAGGGCGAAATTTGGTTGCCTGCTGTTCTCTTCTGCCATAGGTCATACCATGCTGAATACGCCGCTGTACTCATAATCCAGAACAAGCAATTGGTTCACACCTGCAGTCAACTGTAGCATGGTCCCTACAGGTAGGGGCGAGAGGGGAGGCAGGCCGGGAAGTCGTCATCGATATGGAGGCGATATTTCATGTTGACCAACGGCCTGACACAAAAGACAACTTTCCATGGCCGTACCTAGTGTCACTAAATAGTGACACTAGCTGTAGTGACACTAGCTTAAAATTCACAGGACTGAAGGCTTGCGGCATTAAGCGAGGTTTGTGTGTACCAACAAGGTGTTTCACTTTGTTACATGTTAAAAAAAGTGACGATATTAGTAGTACATAACCAAGAAATGGTTAACGAGAACGGCTGCTCATTTAAAAAATTCGTAGAGTTAACACAACTATGTTCACCAATTCAAGGACCTTAAACAGCTTTGTCTTGGTGCATACATGCCATCTCAGTGCAGTTCCACTACTATTATTCTCTGGCGGCTTTATTTTTCGCTTTTATGCGTGATCAGGAGTACTGACACGAAATTTACGTGTTACGTTTTTTTTTCGTTGCCATGGGTGCCTATTAGCCCATTAATCATAGAATGGCACATTAGGCGGTCTATCCCAGCGTAAACAGTCATTTACGGCGTCGTTTATTCGTGTCAGTTTCGGTTTCGACAAAACAAACGCCGAGCGGTCGCCATGATACGAGGTAGCACCTGACGTCACCATTCTTGTCTCACCGCTGCCGGTCTGGACGCGCACGCGCTCGCCCAGACCGACCGAGGTCTTCACCATCCGCGCGCGCCCGGGCAGCATGACGTCAGTCCCAACCCATGACGTGTACGTACGGTGTAGCAGCGCGCGCCAACCGCAGCCAGTGCGTCGGCTACGTCACGGGAACCCCGACGTCGGCAGTTTGGGGCAATTCAGATGATGTCATGCTGGCCCGCTCTGGGCTTTTTTGTGCGGGCAAAGATTAAAATGGATTTAAAATATGTTATACTGAACGGCTAAGGTAGAAACTTGGTGGGAGATATATCTTCTGATAAAAGGGAAGCATTTTGCATAGTTATCTCAGCTTTGAAATTTCTGACGCTCTTAAAGATTGAATTTTAAGAACAGTGATGAACCTACAATCTTTCCTACAAAAATTACTCCCCACGCCAGCATTAGATGTAAAACGGCCCTACTTTTTGGGCGACAAACATCGGTGCAATGTACCTAAACGCTGATGCACACGAAAGCGTCACCTCCTCGACGCGAGCACTGATGGGGGAAAACGAACTTCCCTGCGCAGGCGCGGCACCTGGTGCAATCACATCTATTATCCGCTTTGTTGTTGTTTGTGGTTTGAGGGAGAGGATCGAAATGAAGTGCATTGGGAATATTATTGAGCTCAACAGTGAGTTTACCTGCATACAACCCAGTGCGGGGAAAGTAGGGAAGTTAGAGGGGAATGAAAGAATAGATCGGAGTGTTAAAGAGAAAATGAAGAATAAAATATAGGTCTAAGTCAGTCCAGGCACATCAGCCAATGTGGCAGTTCGAACAGCTCGGCGAAGTCCTCCCATTGCGTGGCCGCAGTCCCCTTTGAGGATTGGAGGACCTCCATGCCGGCGCAGGCAAGGCGCCTTAATGCTGGAGCCCTCAGTGTAGCGCTGCACTGGGCACCGCGAGGTGGGGGCGGCAGCAGAGTAGATTCTCCAGCGTCTCTGGTTGCGAACAGTCCGCACAGGTGGGGGAGTCCCGGCGTCTGTGACGGTGCAAGTGCTCCGACAAACTGCAGCAGTCGAGACGTGTATACGGAGCGAAGGGCGTCCCTGCTGAAGCGCGCTGACGACGGTTGCAATGCCAGGCCACTCACAACCCGTGGGTCGGATTGCATCGTTTGCAGCAGGGGTTTATCCAGAATTTAGATTTTTGGGGGTATCGAAATTCTCCTGGGGGTGGTTGTGTATAAATTCCTGAGAGGGATGCTCGTGGTTGTGGAATCTTTTTGGGGAGGAGGGGTTGAAATCCTCTTGCGGGGAAGGGGGTTGTTGGGAGGCTATGTAATTTCCTGGTCTGCGCCATGCGGGCCAGGACGGTGTATGCCTCGTCGAAGCAGGTGACACGCCAGGAGACTGAGGTGCCTTCCTGGTAGGCCTCCCTGGCCAGGGCGTTGGTGTCCTCGTTGCCCCGGATGCCGCAGTGGCCCGGCAGCCAGTGGAGTCGGAGGGCGCGCAGCCTCGATCGGGAGGCTGAGGCTGCGACCTGCAAGGCTGTGCAGCTTGGCCGCAAGGGAGAACTCCGGGCAGCCGCTGCTGTTGGTGGGCTGGTCGGCCGCGTGCAGCCGCAGCAGGAGAGGCCTGAAGTGCGTGATGATAACCGCCCCGGGGCCTCAGTGCTGGCCGTGTTACGATTCAGCGCGCCCGAAGCCGAAGCAGCTCTAGATTCGGGAGTGGCATGCACAGGGGTACCTCCCCCTGTACCGTGGCCTTGTCGGCGCTCCGCACGACTGCTGCAAGGAAGCCGACTTCCGGGTCCTCTGTGCATTTGTCATTTTCTTGCGGAAGGCGACGTCCAGCTTGGGATTGCAGAAACCCTGGTGTCGGCTAGCTTGCGGTGGATCCAGGGTGTGGCCAGGATGGGGTAGTGGTCAGACCCCCACGTGCTGGCGGCATTCTCCCAGGATTAAGCGCAGCGCTGCGTCCCCATGATGACGTCGATGCATGACTGCTGGGCCGTGCCACGACGACAAGGGCAAACGAAGGTTGGCTGTGGGTGTTGGCCACGTGTAATCCGCAGGAGGTGGCGGCGTCCAGCAGCTCTCGTCCCATGCGGGTGGCGTGGTGGCTCCCCCCCACACACACCCCTGGGCCAGATGATGTTGTTACGAATCGGCCCGCCGCCGTACTTTTCCGCATCACTCCTCGGCTGTGCGGCGAAGCCACTGCGTGCGCCTTTGAAAACAAGACCCACCGTGTCAGGGATTCGTGTTTTCATGCCGGGGCAAGCCTGGGTCGCCGTTTCAAAACTTCGGCGGCTGTCGGCGAGGCTCGTCTCAACGCTCTTAAAGGACACAGAGGCCCCGCGATCGCAGCGGAGTCCTCCTCTCTCCCCTCTCTCGGACTAAACGTGCGCCGACGCTACCGACTGCTCAGGAACTCTGGAAAGAGCGTTGTGTGTGTCTGTGACGTTCGTGGCGTGCTGCCGCTTGTTGGCGTTTTGACCATTGCGCTTTTGGGTATAAATAGAGGCCCAGCAAGCGCTATAACCCATTCCTGTTTGAGCAGAGAATCCATGCTGTCACTCTACTCGAGTCCTGTACTGTTACCTCGCCCGTCGGGGCATTGTTTTTTTTTTTGGCTTCGGCTCGCCTCTCGCTATGAAGTAAACAGTTACGTTAGCCTACGGCTTCTGGACTTCTTCACGGCTGCAACAGCGGCTGGCCGCTCGTCACACCATGCTACCACTCGTATGCCGGAGGCGACAGAGCTCGGCTCGGGTCGGCCCACCCGGTCGCAACAACTGGTGTCAGCGCTGGGATGACAACGTTGCAACACTGTGCGTTGAATTCGCCACATACTGCGGCTTCCAAGCCCAGGTTTGCGCGTAGCCGACACAGCGCCACTGCGTCTCAGAGTTTTTGTGGCTGGAAGTAGACGCCGGACACAGTGGTGTCCGTCGTCCCCATGCGTACCGTCACGGCGGCACACTGCATGGGACCGTCAGTAACTGGGGCCAGGTCGATCGGCAGGAGCGCTTTTGAGGGCGGCCAGCACGCAGACAGCTGCCCGCGACTTGCCCGGCGGGTGGCTGTCGTCGTGGTATCATTATCGGTGAGCTTAGCGGCACGCCTCCTTTCCACACTCCAGCTGTAGCTGCACCCGATTCCAGTCTCAGGCGGGCACTCGTTTCTGGCTGCCGCCATCGTTGTTTGTCGGTGGTAGTGACGTTGACGTATTAAAGCGAAAGCTTTCGTAGTGGAACCGGTGGCGCCCTGTCAAAATATTAATGCATTTCCCTGTAGACCGGTTTCCCCATAGAACGAAAAGCTCTGATAACATCTCTGGACAAACGGCGTGTGCGTAAAACCAGGCTTCCATTGTGTCAATACAGTTACTTGAACATCGCGAAAAAAATGCACGCCAATCCCCCCTGTGAAGAGGGTTGAAAAGTGAAGCTGTAAACGACACCCACAACGCTTACCCATGCGACGTCACTTGAATTCACACACGTGGCGCTACAAAGAGTGAAACCAGAGACAAGTGAAAGGCACTTAACCACACCATTTATTACTTCACAGAGAGATTTTTTGCTAAGGTTAAATCAATGCATGATTAATGAACGGTGGTTGGTTGAGTTTTACTGGTGAAGCACATGAGTGAAAACTATTTTTTTAATAAAATTAAAGAAGCTCAAACCCGGTGTTAGACAATCTCACTTCTCCGTATCTGCCGCCGCCGACGGAGGCGACGAGATCGGAGGCAAAGACGGAGGAAAAGGGAGATAATATGCATTGGTGTGAGCTTCTTTTATTTTTTATAAGTCCCAGCGCATGCGCAAGGCGCGCACACGGCCGCTACATGTGCCGTGGGCGGAGCGCACAGCTGCGCGAGAGGTCGCGTGACGCTATCACGTGGCATTCAGCGATAACGCAGAGGGTAAACACGCAGACGTGCTCGGTGAGTGCACCGTCTGTCTCCCCCGTCTTCGCGTGGGCTCGTAGCTCAATCGGTAAGACAACGGGCCCTCGCTCCATTTATCTATTTGTTCCAGGTTCAATTCCTGGCGGTGCCAGTAACTTTTGTTTGCGGGAGTTTTTTTATTACATTAATGGTCGCGACAGAACCCTTGGGGGTAGAGGTAAAAAGCTTCGTTTTAAGAGGAACGGTTTTAGGTAAGACAATAGAGGCATCGATCATTTAGAAGGAGTACAATGATATACAAACCACGTATCGGCGTACATTTAGGTCGTTCGTAGATGCGCTCACTTAGTGCGCGAAAAATCGTCGCATGGGTTCGTTCTTCGTCTGCGATTTGGGGTCTTTGAAGGTTTTACTATCGATTGGACGCACTTTTAGCGACGTTTTGACGTACTTTTGAGGCAGTTTTACTGTGATAAAGCTTTCGCGCATCTCAACTTTTTTTAGGAAGAGATGGTAACGATTGTTCGGTGGACGCTTGATTAGCCAGATGAGGGTTGTGGACGCCCAGTGCCCACGGAAAACCGCTCGGTGAGCCTAAATATAGTAAGGGCTGTAATGGTATCAAGTTAACTTTGCTTTAACTAATAGAGGACAACCTTAGCAGCTGTTTCAGCACTAGCTCAGCCAAAAGCGGCCGGAGTCTTGTTTTGTTTCGCAGTAATTTACAGTGTTGCTAGAAAGATGATAGCGTTTCGGCTGCCTTCGCTACGGAATGTCCCTATTTCTTAATTGGGTTACCGATGTCATATTTCTCCGACTATCCAAGAATTCATATGTAGTTTCAACGTTTAGCCGTTGGGGACACGGCGCTGCACCGCAACACCCGCGTCAATGTGGCATGGCATAGACGCTGCAGGCTCGGTAGCCTCCTCGTGCTTTGGCACAACGTTCATCATTGTGACTCTGCTGGTGACTCACCAATCGTTGATTGGTGGGTAGTCACTGGTGACCCAGCAAGGATGATGTTCTCTCGTCCGCCACCGTAAATCTTTATCTAAACGTGTCCACCGAAGCAGATCATCTGACCGAAATCAAAATTGAAATAAAACATTCGGTGATACCAGTAGTGAGGCTTCTTGCAATGCTTACTGAGCTGCATTTCGCCTGGTTATAAAAAATTCCCCGCATTTCCCCGAGGGGAAGAATGTGAAAGTGCGAATGCACGAGTTGAATTTGCGCGGTTCGGTAATGTTCGCGAAATAGAGATCACACACACACACACACAACTACAAAGAAAGAAAGATGCATTTATTCACAGACACCTATTTGTGTTGTCGTTGTACTTGATTGCTAGAGCGGATCTCAGCTTTGAAATTTCGTGTCAGTACTCCTTTAAGCGGGTGCATTAGCCCTTCTCACGCCCGATTCTTGGCCAATCCCCCACGTGGGTATGTGCCATGTCAGCGGCCAGGCAGCGCGCGCCCATCTCCACCCGTTGCCAAGGAAGACGAGGAGATTCCTGGCCAATCCCCCACGTGGGTATGTGCCATGTCAGCGGCCAGGCAGCGCGCGCCCATCTCCCCCCGTTGCCAAGGAAGACGAGGAGCGCGCGCACCCGCAGCTGTTGCTATGCGGACGGCGGCGGACGCTTCAGGCTCGCTTAAGAAGTGCATTCGCACTTAAAACGTGCGTCCATAAAACTGCCAGATAAGTATTCTTTATTCCGTAAGGCCATATTTTACAGTTTTTTTTTAATTAAAAAACACGGTAAGAAGTACCGCCAATTCTGTATTGTTTTAAATGCGGAGCATTTCCTAGGCTCGCCTGGTCCTGCGTCGTTGATGGCGGCGCCGTCCACACGCTCACTGCGCATGCGCAACTCTCCTCCTTACACCCACAGCTCCGCGATACTACACTATATAAAAAAAAGAAATAGTTAGCGGCGCCCGGTTTCGATCCCACGACTCTCTGGCCGCAACGGGAGGTACGCGGTCTCTTCCCACTACGCTACAAATCCGGGACAGGAGCAAGTGCTACGAACGCGCCTTATGTCCTTGACTCATTCAAACTACGTCAAGAAGCTACTGATACAACGAAGGCACGCGAAGCTGAACGTCAACGGAAACGACGAACTTAAAACTTTAGAGGAGGATGTTGAATTTCCCGTGGGAAAGGTCTGGCAGGAAGCGCCACGCGCCTTGCAGCTCAACCAGCCCCGTCCGTAGCGCCTCTGATGCTGATTGTGGCAGGATGCCCCTAGGGACTGGCCAACCAAAGAATCCATCGCGAGATAGGTTCGCCTTCAACCACCGTCGTCATCTTCCCGTAGGGGAACCGCCGAAGAAGAAGAAGAACGAGAAGAAAGCTGCGGTTTTTCAAACCGGTCTAAATTATCTTTCCTAAACGTCTCGTGATTAGATAAGAATTCCATTCATTTTAACCATCCTCTGTTGATTGGCCGATCCCCTGATTGGGTATGTGCCATACCAAAAGGCGCAACAACAACAACAACAACAACAAAGCTGCGAAGAGGAGGGCGTGTAGATTGCTCTCAGCCGGTGCACCAATGTCAACAACCTTTACCTCACCAAAGCTGACGGAGACTACCGATTCTACCACAGAGACAACATCGACAAGAACATGACCTCGAGAACCACCGCCGACTCACCGTAACACAGCAGCACTTGCGTGCCTTTGCCACCGGTGTGGACCCGGACGCGGAATTCCCTCTGGCGCTAGTAAAAACCAGATCACTCAACATAACAGCAACACAATGGAACCACACGGAACCGCCACGATGCTTCGCATCCTCATCAGGGTTCCCCACGGGAAGATGGTGTAGTTTTTTTCGCTTGACGTCACAAATCGGAGCGCAGAAAAAAAATGCGTAGGGGGACCTCATTCTTGGCTGGCTTCTTTTTTTATTCCCTGTACCAGTTCATAAGCTCACAGATTTGTAATAGTTCAATTATTAAGAGTTAACCGCAGGCCTTACCTGAGCGGTGACACCCATTTTCACTGTTCCCGTATTTTGTGGGCCTGTTATTAAGCAATTGCTGCTCACGTGGTATATTTATTGATTGGTTGTAGGGTTTAACGCGCTGACGAAACGCAGGCAATGAGGCGCGTCATAGTGGAGTGCTCCGGGTTAATTTTAAACACCATGGGGACCTTTAACCTGCGCCAATATCTCGTACACAATCTCGAAGTCTCGCGAAATCTCTAAATCTCGCGTTTTTGCTGTCGCCTCCATCAGAAAAGCGGCCGCCGCGGCCGTCAATCGAACCTGCCTCCTCGTGCTCAGCTACAACGCCTTAACCACTGAGCCACCGCGACGGGTACGTCGTATGTTTATATTCTTGGTATTGTGATCTGCCGATATCCGCTTATTCGTGCGCACACTCCAGTATTTTAAAGTGCGCATATTCAAAGCAAATGTCTTTCTTTCTCAAATAGTGCTAATCAAAGCGATTATTAACAACGCATATAACAATCAGCTTCTTGTTTGGGACTATTTTCCTGCTGTGAATATGTACGAGAAGGGAAAGGCCAATAACCCTGTGGAGGGCAAGTAAGGAGGCGAAGAATGGATTCGAACAGCGCAGGATAGGAGCAGTGGGAAGTCATTGGGAGAGTCCTTTATCCTGAAGTGGTAATAACCTAGGATGATGGTGATGCTGATAAAAATAAACGGTTGACGATCCTGGCGATATCTTGTTTCATTCGGAGGCAACTTCCATTTCACTTTGTGACAGCTACGAGTGTTCCAACATCAGTATAATCAAGGTAATCTGGTCTCGCAAACTAGTTATCATGACTCCCTTCAGCAAAAAACAAAAAAATGCAGGCAGGATTCACCCCTGATGATTGTCTTTAATCGCGAAGCATTCTTTTGGTTTGGGAGGATTCCTCGCTGTTACCTCAAATGCATCCGCATATAAGAAAAATAAATGCTGTATTTCGAGTGCGAGATTCTGCTAATAGTGCTAGGGCGAGCATGAATAGATCATATTAGGGTGCCTCGCACTAATATTAAGGTTGGCTTCACTGCCATAATGCCCCTTGCGCGGTGGTGCACCCTTTGCAGGCAGATTGGTAATAGAGGCAAGAAAGCTAGTCAGCCAGGCCATCGAAACCGGAATGGATAGCCAAATAAGGCTACGCATTACAGACATGAGCGGTAGTTTCATGTACGTTAAATTCTTTGCGGGTTATAAATCACTTGCTGTGCATCGGCACTCGATTCGCTGCTTCGCGAAAAACTGCACCTAGCTCCCTGTCTTGTGTACGACCTGGAGGCAGGCTCGAACTCAGTCATTTTCTTAGGCCCTGGGCCAATAGTGATGATAGTACCTTGGGAACTAAAGCTCTGCTCCGATTCCTACGGGGCTCTGAACTGGGAAAATCTCATTGGACCGTAAACAGTGCAAGTGTCTCAGAATATGTACTCTTAAGTTTATACTTGTTTTCTTGGTTAGGTGTTCTTCCCTTTCTTTGCACCGTTGTGATTTATATTTCGAGTTTGCCTTAGCAATTTTATTTTCAAATTTAGTTTCTGTCCCAACTTTGCTAGCAGCATTTCCTTGTATCTTGTTTTCAACGTTTTTGTTTGTTTGTTTGTTTGTTTGTCTGTCTGTCGTCTTGCAGCTGTACCCCTAATGTCTAGCATTCACCACTCATCACTGTACTCATCCCCCATATGGCGTAGCAATCCGCGTCACTATAGTACGGCTGTCATCACCAGTTCACCTTGAAGGAGCCATGAAGAGAAAATACAACTTCGTTTAATTTGAAACAACAAGGATTCAGTATCTCACTCAGCTCCATTACAGCCACAAAAGATGTTTTTTAATGAAAAAAAGCAAGAAGTATTTAAAAACTTTCTTTTTTTTTTTTTTTTTGCAGCGGTAACAAGCTATCACTCGAGCTACCTGCGCACGCCTGCGCCACTTCGCGGCCGTGGTCGCCGCCTGCACAGCGACCGTGCGGCTCGCTCAGTGGGCTTTTCGTGTCTCCGGCGCGTTTTCGCGTCCAATGTAAATAAAAAGTAATAAAAACCAAGTGCCTGGAATCGCTGTAGAACTTTGGTCGCGACCAGCTGCCCGATGAGCCGACGAAATCACGGCGCCTCCGCCGCCAACGATCGGATCGTTCGTTCTTGAGAGCAGAAGCTCCGCCCTCCGATTGGAGCGGCGAGCCGGGCGAGCCGGCGAAAAACGTCGGCACTGCGGAAGCGGCAAACACAAACTCGTGGCGTGTTTGGATGTTGTTTATTTACAAAATATCCACAGGATGTCGATTGCGCGTGGTCTTCAGCTGGCTGCTCGGTTGCGTTTCGCACACTTTAAAATTGATTTTAAATATGTTCTAGGCTGTATTCGCCGCTGATATTTTGCAGATGATGTGTGTTCACACCAATCTATCTCCGAAGTTATCTCGCCTTCAAAATTTTGTGTCAGTACCCCTTTCAAAACGCTTACCCCTGCACCAAAGCCAGCCACAATTCATTTGTCGTTGTCGAGTTAACAATTTGATGAATACTCGGCTTATATGCGCAGAAAAAGGTCGCCTGACTTGTGGGTTTCGGCTCAACTAGGAACACCAGAAACTCATGCCGTGGTGACTCCAGACCAATACCAACACACACGTTACATGTGTCTGCACGGGGAATGGTCGAAAACTGGCACAGCCTTACTGTTATATACCTCGAGTGTCACCCTGTCAGAGCATCCACACATGGATATGCTCACACCCGGTTCTTTTTTCTCCTCGTTATAAAGCGACAAGTTTTGGACGCACCGCATGAAAGCCTACCCTTGTAATTTTATACCTGTACGTCAGCAGCTGTTAGTCTTATAACACCTTAGGGTCACCGTCTGCGAATTTGTTTGTTTTTTACTAAGCATTCATCGCCTCGCAACCTTACTAATGAATACTCGCACTCCAAACATACCACACCCTTTCCTGAATTCATCATCATCATCACCAGCCTATCTACGCCCACTGCAGGGCAAAGGCCTCCCCCATTAATCTCCAATTACCCCGGTGCTGTGCTAACTGCGACAAATTTCCCCCGCAAACTTCTTGATCTCATCTGCCCATCTAACCTTCTGCCGCCCACTGCTACCCTTGCCTTCTCTAGGGATCCACTCTGTTACCCTTAATGACCAACGATTATCTTGCCTTCGCATTACATGCCCTGCCCACGTCCATTTCTTCTTCTTAATTTCTACTAATACGTCCTTAACACGTGTTTGTTCCCTGACCCACTCCGCTCTCTTCTTGTCCCTTAATGTTACACCTATCATTGTCCGTTCCATTGCTCACTGATTCGTCCTCAATTTAAGTTGAACAATTACCTTGTAGACGGCTGACAGTAAGCTGATTGGCCTGTAATTTTTCAAGTCATTCATGTTACCTTTCTTATGGATTAGGATGATGTTCGCGTTCTTCCAAGATTCCGGAACACTCGCGGTCATTAGGCATTGCGTGTACAGGTAGGCCAGTTTTACTGGCACAATTAGCCCGCCATCCTTCTCCTGAATTACTTGGTGACTACCCGAGATACGCACGATAACATCATATGGTAGCGACGTGGGTTAGGCACTCGCTACTCGGGTTATCCGTAGGAGCTCCTCAAGAAGGAGAGGAGGGGGTAAGAGTGGTCGGGACACTGGGTGGCCATAACCTTCCCTATTGTACTCCACGCCTATAGTGCAGTATTATCATCAAAAAAATTCAGGGAAGCTAGCAACCACGCGCAGGATTTGAATGGCGAAGCTGTTGTAGGTGAGCATTGCCGGACACATAGTTATGTTTCAGTATCATTGTTTATTTGCATAGTTGCGGTGGTAGTACTAATCACCGCCATATGTATCGAAGAAGTCGTCGTCTGCTTCGCGGCGAGTGGTGGATGCAAAGGCAGCGCTGTAGACTTCCACCAGCTCAACTGACGAAATTTGGCTTGAACCATAGCGAAGCTGCAGGATTTCTTTGTACGGGAGCACTGAAAGACACATCACCACCCATTTGTACAAGTTTGAAATTGTGTATTTTCATGTTCCGTCGTTGCTTTGCACTGTACTAGTAGTATGGTCATATGCATCGATATCGTCATGTTCCTAATGCCAAGCATTACATGGGCGGTAGCGCCTGGCAACAACGCTGTAGGTTTTTTTTTTTTTTTTTTTGCTAGAGATACTGGGTGGGCCGGGGACTCGCCGGTCGTCGCGAGGCACGTGCTCACGAGCGCTCCACATTTTCTTGGTATATTTTCCTGCAACCCCGAGCCTACATCCTGTGCAACAGCTCCGCTGTCAAAGTTGCCGCTTACGTTCGGGTTCATTCCAAAGCAGGTTTGTGTGTTCCATTCAAACTGAAAAAGTTCGCATGCCTGCGACGACGTAACGCAGCTCGAAAAGCTTTGCAAGCCGAAAGCCAATTTTACGGGGCATCATCACGTACGGCAAATATCTTGGCGGAACACACGCCGCGGTCCACCCGCAACACTCCTCCTCTTCCCCCTCACGCACGCACACGCACACTTTTTTTTTTTTTCGGAAGGCGTTCAGGAACCACATGTTACGCTTCGCTCGGGCCGACGCGGTACGTTTTTGCCCAGCGCTGTGTTTGCACTGGATGGTAGCCTTCTGGAGGGCGCGCTGTCTGTCGTAAAACTATTGCGGTAGTTGCCCGCCGCCTTTCGCCTCGGAACACGCACGTGGAGAATCAGTTCCCTTGCGAACTCTCCGCTTGTCTAGGGAGTTGGGTGCAGCACTGAACAACGTGCAGTGCGTTCGTCGTCTGGCATGTGTGACAAAAAATAATTCATATTTTCAGTGCAGTTACCATCTGATTCGCTGGCTTCAAGCGGAATGAATGTACGCAAATAATCAAAGCTACTATTTTTAGATTTTACTATTGGCGTACAGCAAGAAACTGATTGATTGATTGATTGATTGATTGATTGATTGATTGATTGATTGATTGATTGATTGATTGATTGATTGATTGATTGATTGATTGTATAGGGTTTAACGCACCGACACAACGCAGGCGATGAGGCGCGCTGTAGTGGAGCGCTCTGGAATAATTTTGATCGCCTGGGGATCTCTAACGTGCGCCGAAATCTCGTACACATGGGCGTTTTTGCTTTTCGCCTCCATCAGATAAGCGGCCGCCGGAGCCGGGAATCGAACCCGCGTCCTCGTGCTCAGCAGCACGCACAGCAAGACACAACGAGGTGTCTTGATACGTTAAAGAAATCACGAAGAGCTTACAAATAACGTCACCTTCTCTTGTCGGCAAAAAAATCTATTCGGTCGTGTATTCAATTGGAAGTTCGTCAGTTACGCGCCGTATAAAATGCAGCCATCAATACCACCATTTTTTACACCTCCTCACGACTTTTTCCAAATACAAATCACTAAAAGCAATATTATACCTCGGATACCCGCACTTCCGCATTATGTATGGATTTCACCTATTCAGTGACTGTACTACTTCTTGGGAAGGGGGGGGGGGGGGGTACAAAAACGAATAAGGTCAGGAATTGAAATAATTCTATAAGTTTGCGGAATTTTAATGTATGTTGAAAGGTAGCAAAATGTAGTCTTAAAGGTGGAGCTTTGATGGATGACGTTCACTGTGGCTAAAGCCCACGTCGTGCTGCATGGAATTAAGGACGCGAGTCGTTTCTTGGGCTGGATAGGTGTTAGGCGCAAGATTAATGGATGCGTTTCCGTACTCCGCGCATGAAGACCGCCTGGCGGCGTCGACGGCGGCGGGACAGGGGCCCACCCGAGGAGGTCTATCCAGGTGTGGTCGACCGGGCTCGGCGGCTCCGTCTAGTGGTTGTTGCCGCTTCTGCGCGAAGGTGAATAGTTTCTCTCCTCCACTGACTTCCGTCTGCTCGTTGTGCTTGACAGAGCAACCGAGAGGTCGGCGCTGCGCGGGGTAGTCTGCAGCCGCGAAATTTGCTTGATGGATGAAGTGCGCATTCCCTGCGTGAACGTGCAAACGAGCGTGCGGGATAGTGTGGAGAATGCTCGGCTCATTTCGAAAGGGTACGGCGACGATAATGCGGCTCGGCTTTTGGCGTTTTATGTGCGGTTTATTTTGTTTATGGAAATAGTGTAAGTGGTGCTGACGTATAGAGCATTATAACCCAGGCAACGCACAGACTTACGAACCAAAGCCCTGAGGTCTGTAGCATTAGTGTGACGTGCACATCCCCGTACTCACCACGCACTGACGAGCGGTGCGGGCGCTACCACATATACGCACTGCACCGTTTCTTAGATTTTTTTAAAGCTTTCAGCTGCATGTGATCACGGAGATTTTGACAGTGGGAAATGAATTTCTGAACAGAAAAAAAAAATGAAGCCTGGTGCGCCCTGCGGGATTTTGTTGAAACGCGATAGCATTGCGGACCAGAATTTAAGATGTGCGAAAAATTACCCCGCCTTCCCGCGAGGGGAACCCTGTGGAGATGCAACGCATCTTGGGCGGCTTCACGCTGACGAGGTTCAGCATCGGCCGCTCGCTTCTCGCGTACGGCAGCGGCTTCACGTTGACGAAGTTCAGCATCGGCTGCTCGCTTCAACCGTTTGCGTTCGGTATCACGTTTACGAAGTTCGGAATCGGCTGCTCGCTTCAATCGTTTGCGTTCAGCGTCACGTTCACGCCGCTTCGCAGCCTTGTCTTCAGTGGTGCTAGCATTCCTGTTATCACAGTGATCGGTGCTTGTTACGGTTGCGCGGGCGATAGCAGAATTGTTAGGTTCCATTCAACGCATCGATGGAAATCGGAAGGCCGGTGCTGGAACGACCGCGGCTATGACGCAACGTGGCGCGGCTATGACGCAACACAATCCAACACAATCCACTTTAATCAAATCCAAATCCAATCAATTCCAAGCCAAGTCAAGTCAAGCCAAGCCAAGCCAACCCAATCGAATCCAATCCAATGCCCCTCGCGAGAGTGTGTTCGCTATCGGAGAGGAGAGGGGGTGAGTGGCGGACAGCGCAGCTCGCGCGGCGAGGAGAATGGGGGAGGGGTGTGGACGGACAACAACAACGCCGTATGGAGGGACAAGGCGAGTGAATGAGATGCAGTCACACCTAAAACTGTTTCTGTCCGAGCAATGGGGGTGCACAATACCCTGGAAGAACTAGTAGAAGCCCCCAAAAATTAAGGATGGCGCAGCTGCACAGGCGCTCGTGCAGCGAGACTGGCCGTGCAATTCTAAAATTCCTGCGCATCCCCTTCGCCTCTCAACACGGTATCAAATGCTCTCTGGATGACAGCACTCGATCATACATCCATGGTTCTCCCATACCACGAAATGTGCACCCGGATCATCACCAAGACAGAATAACCTCCAGAGCTACTGCACTTCACCGGCAGCTGAGCGGGAACCCACATGTCCTCTATGTGTATGCTGCGGATTATCACGACCGACCGGCTGCGGCCGTAGCCGTGGTAGACCTGCAAGGAAACGCAGTTACCTTGGGCACAATCCTGATGATGCACTCTGTGGCGGAAGACTGAGCGGCTATTGCACTCGCAATGGCTAGCACGGAGGCCAAAATTATTGTGTCTGACTTCAAGACGGCAACAAGACCTGGTGGGACGAATATACCTGCCAGCGGCCAAAATTCTTTCGACGTTTATTGGGGACAGATGCAGGCATGTTCGCCTTGTATGTACACCAGCACACTTGTCCCTGCCGGGGAATGAACTGGCTCGCAAAGAAGCCCGAGATTTCGGCAAACGCGGTGCAAGATGAGTCACATAGCCCGAGACGATCCAGTGGCGCATGCGTGGGAGGCTGCGGGTTTGGTCGGCTGCCGATCAGCTGAGCGGCCGCTCCCGTCGCGGCCGCCGCCGCTACGTGAGCAGAACGACTGAAAACGGGGCCTTGTGCGCAGCGCCGACAGCGGGCCCGGCGAATCACGTGATGCGCTTTGAGGGGTGTGTCGCCGGGGGTGTGTCTCCGGTGAAAAGGTTAACTTGCGCATCCTCCGCGAAACCGATGAACGAAAGCAGTAAAGCTTTGCTTTAAAAAGTGTCTTTGATTGATAATGGCTTGTATTGGATTACGAAACAAACTCGGGTAGATCAGATCAACTGAAAAAGGTGCACACTTGGGCTCGGCATGCAATGAAGAGTGGGTATTCCGAGGAACGGGTCTAGAGGTAGTGGAAGACCGTTAACTGGATGGAGCGATGAAATAAGAAAATTTGGAGGCAAAGAATGGAATAGGGCATCGCAGATCCTGGAGGAACATGGGGCAGGCATTTGACCTGCAGCAGACACAAGCAGGTGGATGATAATAATTTTTAATTGGATACGATCACCCCTTAAACTCACACGCAGCAGTAGGGTGCTGCATGCTTACAGGGGAGACGACCGAGTCGTCGTAAGGCGGCTAATCAGATAAATACTTTCAACCAACCAATAAAATCTATCAATGGTACCGTCAGCTGATGCTGCCATTCGTATGTCACCGCTGCCCTGAAACTTCTCTTTGTATTTTCTTTTTCCTCACACACAGCCCATCCTTTCTGGATGTCGATTTGCTTGTTTGTTTTACTTTTGGGGGCTTTTCCATGTCGACTTTCATTACTCGTTGCGCTGAAGAAAGTTATCGCTATTTTTAAATAATTTCTGTCCTCACACTCAATGAATGCGTCGGCTCAGATATACCTACCGCATATTTCGGAGTTCTTTGTTACGCCTTCCAGAATACTTTTCCCCACTATTTTCGCGTTAAAGCCTCGCATCACACTCGAGTTCGGAGTGTCGTCTCATTTATTGCAGATTCTACATCCTAGTAAAGAATCTGCCGACAGCCTCATCCCCCCTTGGCTATAAAAATCGGCACAACTTGCGCAGCTTTTATTGTTTTGCTTAAGGCATTAGGGCACGGCACCATCCAAAAAAGCGATATGCCCTTCCGACAGCGACATATTAAACACCCATCGCAGTATATAAAAAGCGAGCTAGTGTGTACATCATCACCTAGGCACCATAAACTGCGAGAGCGCATTTTTTCATCACTTCTGAAAATGTTATAAGTTACGTTAAACGACGACTTTTAACCCATTCCGCAATATCGGCTTCTCGGACGCAGTATCGACACAAAAACCATTGCAAGACTTTTCAGAACGAAGGTTTGGAGCCAGCTCCTGGCATTTTCTTTTTTTCTTTTTTGCTCCCGATAGTCAGCGAAACTACTTATAACGATTAAAAGGAAATACCAACGTTGACTGGTTTTTCCGTAGAGTCCAGCCATTACTCATTTCGGCACTTCCAAGATGAGAATTCCCGCTGGGGCCCGTTATTGGCGGGAGTGCTTAAAGCCGGGGGATTGCTAAAGAAAGAAAAAATAGACGGAACCGAGACAGAGCGAGAAAGGTGGAGCTGCCGTCGGCACTCTGCCTCCCGCTTAGCCCGGCAAAGCGTCGGATGCCAGGCTCGACACGGAAAGAGTAAACGAAGGCGAGACTTGATTGAAAAATGACCGTGCACACACGCAGGGAAGAATGCACGGGGCCTCGCGCGCTCCCATACTACTATGCACGCACGCACGCGCGCGCAGTGCGGGGCTCGAGTATTTCCACCATTACCAGTGGCCGTGGGCGTCGATCCTCAAAGCGCCGCGCGCACTCAACTGAGCGCGGGTCTGCGGGCGTGTGGGTGGGCGTGCCGGGGCGTGAGACCTCCGAGTCCCAGTCACTTCAGGTGTAAATGGTTGTTACCGCAGTTTCCGCTGCGGCGGAGCGCGTTTGTGCAACCTGTAGCACAGTCTTCACGGCTTCTACAGGCGTGAGCATGGGTAGCCCGCGAGAGTACACACGAGCTGAGGCCGTCCATCAATCGGCTGTGTCGAGTATGACTGATAGTGTTCAGCGCTCTGCGCTTCAGCCCTGCAGGGGACTACATGTAGACACAGTGACGCAAACGAACTTTGCTTGCAACATTTCCCCGTATCTCATTTTGAACGTTTCCTTTTTTATTGTCCCTTTTGCTGCTTGCCCCACAATGTCTAATATTCACCACACATCAGTGCAGTAATCCCCATGTGGCGTAGCTAGCTAGGCCTACCGCCAGCAAGGCTGACTTCACCAGTTCTTAGTAAATTAAGAGCTCTCTCTCTCTCTCTCTCTCTCTCTCTCTCTCTCTCTCTCTCTCTCTCTCTCTCTCTTTCTCTCTCTCTCTCTCTCTCTCTCTCTCTCTCTCTCTCTCTCTCTCTCTCTTGCTCTCTCTCTCTCGCTCTCGCTCTCGCTCTTGCTCTCGCTCTCGCTCTCGCTCTCTCTCTAGACACTGAACGAGCAGGTGCGATAACATTATCAACACTCGCTGTAGAGCTTATAGCCCCTCCCTCTATTTTCTATTTCAAAACTATACTGTTGCCATTGCGCAATTGTTTTGGTACAATTGTTTTGGTATTGCTTGCGTAATCACTCATAGCGGTTGTATCCGGGGGAGCCCCAAACCATGTGAAATGTCTTTATTTCAGTCACCACGCTGCGAGGTATGTGCTGCATACTTTCCTTGGGAATGAGCGACACGTTATAATGTGGCGCACTTTTCTCCGGGGTTCGAATCTTTGTTAAGGATATCGCGTAGGGTGCAGGCTGTTGTTGTTATGCCAGTTGTACATCTTTTAATTGGGGCACGCCGCACATGCTCCGCTTCTTTGTATACTTGCGAAAATGTAGCTCCGAAATAAAATAACGATCAATCATTGACACCAGGCCATTCTTCCCTCGAGGGAAACGAGGCGGCACACGCCGCTGCCCGCGCTCTTACATTCCGGGCGTTTTCATCGACGGAAGAGGACCTTTCCGAACCCTCCATCTATCCCCCGGTCCCTCCCCGATACACTGAAATCCTATATCATTATCGCCAACTGCGGCTTCAATACCCTCCTCCTCATCCATCCCTCAGCACACAGGCGGCTCGCATTTGGCGTCGACTGCAGACAAACACATTCTACAACACCACGATACTCCACCACATCTCTCCCTCCACTTACCCCTACAACTGCCCTTCTTGCTCCGTCCCAAACACTACCTACCACCTAGTCTGGGAATGCCCCTACGCGCCAAACCCCCTCCCGTCCCCATCACCTGAGCAGTGGGAGCGCGAGTTGGCCAGCTCACGGTGCGAGGACCAAGAACGCCTCATCACTCGCGCCCAAGCAGCTGCGCTAGCTCGCGGCTATCTGGACTGAGAAAGCCACCCACTTTTATGCTCATTAAATGTTTTCCAATCCAATCCAATCCAATCCAAATCAATCATATCAGTCAGACAATATCCAACAATCATTAAATCAATCAATTAACTGAATAGCTTTCAAAGGCACGTGCCATGAAAAAATGAACGTGCCAGCGTTTCAAGCCGTCGCCATGCGTCGGCGCCGGCAGCCAATAAAGATAGTTGCTAGGCAACGCCGCTCTGTCGGAGTGTGAAGCCTCTCAATCAAGGGCGTATAGGACATGAATGCCGCGCGAGCAAAGAGGCGCGTTGCTAGACAACGCCCTGTATAGCCGGTGTGGGGCGCTGCATGCGGGAACGTTCTTAGCGCGCGCATGACCAGGCGACGCTCTCCCCGTTCGAGCGATGCTAGTTGCATTCGCCTTAGCGGAGCGAATTTCAAATGTACGTGTGAGTGTGAGTGCGTGCATATAATCTTGAAGATTAGCGTCGCGGATGTAAGAATGAGGTCAGTGGTACAGCTGTACTTCGTGGACCACAAAACGCTGGTGGCCATACTCGGTCTACCTTGGACATCGACTGTAAAACAGATCAAAGATGGATTCTAATTGTCGGTCGACCGCGGAAAGAAACGGATGGGAAGGAAAGGGACAACGAGCCGGTGGATGGGGCAGAGGAGGGTGAAGGTTGGCGAAAATAGAACACGTGGAGGAGGTGTGCGAGTCACCAGGTAGAGAAATTAGTGGGCGGAAAGAAAAGTGAACATAAACAATAACACAAATAATTAGACAAGCACAAAGACAGTAACTAAGCAATGACGCCATAAATGGCAGGAAGTAAGCTCTCGAGAAATCCGGCTTAGCATCGTGGAACGCCTCTCAATTTTGTGTCCACAACCACAAGAAGCCCCTCTACTTCCCTTCCCCAGCACTGGGTTGTATGCAGGTTAGCTCCCTGCCGAGCTCAAAACATCCCCAGTGCATTTCCTTTCTTTTTCCTCTCCCGCAAAACACAACCACCACTACCAAGTTCCCTATCAGCGCAGAATGGCAGAATTACAGAGTTTCAGTGATGATGATGATGATGATTATGAAGACGACGAAGAAGAAGAAGAAGAAGAAGACGACGACGACGACAAACTCACCATCATATATACAAATCTTTTCATTGAATTGATCCCAGTGCGTTACAGTACACAATATCCTCATGTCAATATCCTCTCAGGCATATTTTCTTTTGCCTTTAGTTAGCCATGCCACCCAGGAAAGTCTGCACTGAATTGTCTTGAAATAAACATAAACACCAACAACCTCTGTCTGCCCATTACTTCGTGTAGCGCAAAAAAAAAAAAAAAAGAACGACAGAGGACACAAGGCGACGGGCACAAGCGCTAACTTCCAACTGAGTTTGATTGAAAAAAATGCGTGAATTTACGCACTGGGGCGGGACATCATGCCCGTCGCTTGTGCTTGTCGCCGCCCTGTGTACTCTGTCGTTTTTCTTTTTTCTTTTTTTTGCGCTGCACGAAGTCATGGATTACCTCTACCAACTAGACCAAACCCAAACTTTGATAAGCTCTATCTGTCACATGCGATGTGCAGCTGGGTTCTGTTTTGGGCCCGCTTTTTCGGGACCGCGAAATTAACAATCACGACGATTACCTATTTCTTCAAGGCGGCTTAAATGCACTATTCGCACTTTCCAGCGAATATAGGTGGCGCGACGGGGTATCCAACATGGAGGACGGGACGATGATCGGGACGTCGCGTAAGCGCGCGCGTCTGGAGGAAAAAGCCGATCCGGGCCCATTATTGTCTTTTCAGACCATCTTTTCCCTTTCCCATGAGGCACGAAGGTACTTTGTCGAAGGCGAAGCAGTTTATAACTAGTCACACAGTGTTTTGCGGCATCAAGGAGGCAACCGATGACATGCTCAGCATCGATGGATTGTGCCTGCAACCGAATGCCGTCACCAGCCAACCGCACTGCGTGAACGTTTTTTCACACTGCAGGTTCTATAAAGGATGCTACACTTCCATCCATGCTCGTAAAATTGTTCAAGCACACTTTACGAATATTTATTAGGCGCCAAGCAGAGCTCGGTAGACGCAACCGAGCACAGTGTTTTGTTATTGCCACCTGCGCAAATGTGTCGGGTTAAGTGCGAATAATCCCAGTAAATTATAATTTTGTGGACTGTTTTTACAAGGAAAGATCTAACGGCGTTTATGTAGGTTACAGGTAATAATAAAAATACCGAAACTAAATATCAAACGCTGATGCCTCTACGGCATGCAGGCCTGTTACATCAGCCGTGCTGTGCTTTCAGCGCGCTGTCGGAAACGATGATGCCGCAGTGACAAATTTATTTATTTATTACAAATACCTACATCAACCATTCCTGTGGGGGGTTTGAGAGAAAAAAAAGCAGCAAGTTCAAAACAGTAATCACACAAATGCTAAAAAGAGAAAGAAACACAAACAACTCAACAAAGCACAAAATGCAACTGGAATGCAGCATTTATTAAAAGAAACCAGCGCGTTAATAAAAGAACAATGACGTTCTCCTGTTGATTCTTGGCTTTACTTTCTTCTCGTGCGTGCACATATAAAGGGTGTCCCAGCTATCATGCACCAAGATTTAAAAAATGAGTAATGGCGTAACTCGAAGAAAACCTAGTGCATAATATTTGCAGTACTGTGGAGAAGCGGGCAGAAATGTTTTCGTTAATGAGACTTAACTAATTAATTGCAATTAAATATCTAACTCGAGAAGCACTGTCCTAATCACTAAAGTGTCAATGAGGCACTCGTAGGTACCCACGAGGGGCATCTAACTGCGGTATTTTCAGCGACGAACTAATTACGTACTCATTCATTCTTACTAATAAAGCAAACCCGCGAAATATGAAAAATACCACGTGACGGCGCCTCCGCGCGCATTAGGGCGCATCGTAAAGCAATGCCCTCAAACAGGCTGCTTCTGAGTTAGCCAGAATGAAATAAACAAAAGAAAGAAAGAAGAAATCGCGACCGAGTTTGTGCCTTATCTGCACACTCGCCCCACGAATCTTGCTGTTGCTGCTCCTTCCATGCATGCCATTATCAAGGTGATGCGCTGTCTCTTCCGGCGGGTGACAGACGAAGCAGTTGCTTTCAATCAGCTTATTTGGGAACGCTGCTTTACAATGCGCGCGGAAGAGCTGTCACGTGGTATTTTTCATATTTCGCGGGTTTTCTTTATTAGTAAGAATAAATGAGTGCGTAATTAGTTCGTCACTGAAAATACCGCAGTTAGATGCCCCTCGTAGGTACCTACAAGTGCCTCATTGATACTTCAGTGATTGGGACAGTAATTGTCGAGTTAGATAATTAATTACAATTATTAAGTTAAGTCTCATTAAGGAAAAAATTACTGTCCGCTTCTCCACACTACTGCAAACATTACGCACCAGGTTTTCTTCGAGTAACGCTATTGCTTTTTTTTTTAAACCTTGGTGCATGATAGCTGGGACACCCTGTAGAATGTGTGGTGGCACGGCGCCTTTCTTCAACTGCGGTTTCAGTGGCTGCAGGCCATCTATTAATAAACGGCACACTCAACTTGCACAAAAAACACAACTAGAGAGCGAACTAAACTTACGGATATAGCTCCCGAAGAAGTCATCTTTCGTGAAGTGACTACTGCAAACCCCATTGTGTTACTGATACCTTTTCCAATGCGGGCCATAGTTATCCAAACCTTTCAGGCTTTTTTTATCTCTAGGAAAGGTATGAACGCTGGCTTTTCCCGGCACTGAGCGATTTCTATACTGCGGTACACAGCACATTCGACTGCTTTTTGGTTTTGTGTCCTCAGTCCCCACGCTCCGGCTGCCTTCGCCTGGGACGCCGATCATCTACAAACAGCTTTAAAAAAAAAAAAAAAAAACTCGCGCGGCGGCGCCGTCGTTGCTGGAAAGTGCGAATAGTAATAGTAATGCACCAAGTGGCTAATGTGTAACATTTGCAAAAATAAGGTCGAGGCGTTTACAAATCACCGCTTAGCTCTCACCTCTGATCACACTATTTACGGTCATTTACTGCGCGTACCACCCACTACAATACTTGAGGTATTTCTCACACCTAATCTGGCATGAACGACCATATTTACCGCATAAATAGAGAGTTTTAGCATAGCGTTAGCGTGTTCGCGTTACCGTTTACCGTGTTGGCGGGAGTCTACTACGCAGCGCGAGAGTTACCGCGAACGGTAACTTACCGGCACAGGCTTCAACGTCGCCAGCGGCTTCCGGTAACACGGTAAACGGTAACGCAAACACGGTAATGATATGCTAAAACTGCCTAATAACAATGCAAGGACTCGCACACAAATCACGACACGTTGCACCATGGTAGCAGTGGCGTAACCAGGGGGAGGCTGACAGGGCTTCAGCGCACCCCGAAATTTTTCCGGCCGGCGCCGTGCTTCCTCTTATGCCTGGTACGTCGTCTGTGAACAAAGGCGCATAACCTTCGGACGCGCCACTAACGCATTGGTGCTTACACAAAACGAAGCGCCCGGGTCAGGATAATTGCGGACGGGTGCAGCTCCAAAAGCGATGGCGCCCTCGGGCAGTGTAAATTCAAGGGCCTGAGTCACAACAATGGTGACATGACAGAACGGCGCAAGGACTGGAGCGCCCTGGCCTTGGGAAGCTCACACTCGAAGTGTCAACACACGAAAGAGGCCTCAATTGTAAGTCATTTTCTTCCTCTGGCCACTGATTTATCCTTGCGTGATCACTGATGTCTTTCAATATTTAAATAATCGCATCCTAATATTTACAGGATGTCACAGTTGCTTTATGTCCAGGGCAGAAATTTGGGCTAGTTGGTGATGGGACTTCGACATGGTAAAAAAGCGCACTAAAACGAGGACACAAGAAAAAGGCGGTGACACGGGACGAGCGCTAAGTCCCGCGTCACCGGGATTAGCGCTCGTCCCGTGTCACCGCCTTTTTCTTGTGTCCTCGCTTTAGTGCGCTTTTTTACCATGCTTTATGTCTGCGAGCCAAAAAAAAATTATGTCTAGTTTCATTTCTAATGCAATATTTGCGTTTGAATTGGTTGTTGAAAGGAGCGCCCACTGTGTAGAAGGTAGGTAACTTTGAATGAGAAAAAATGTAAATTCAAAATTCAATATAAACGCCTAAATATCCTATGATGCACTAAGTTAGCGAGGGTTACTCAAAGCGTATAGGGACAGCATTAAGTACATGAAGAGTTAATTGCGGCTGTCTGGGAAGTACATGAGCAGTTACAGTACATGAGTTAAAAATGTATTTGTTGTCGCTGCAGATTTAGTACTTTCCTTCATTTACAGGCACGCAACTTAATGTGAGGTAGCCGCTGTCGCATGGTGTGCCCGTTATCGCGACTTTTGTTACCGCGTTCATACCGACGTGCGCATCCACTGCTACACCCAATTTTAAAATCATCATAGCAGTGTGCGCAAGTGAAGGACCCTCGTACTGGTGGCGAAGAAACGAGCGTGCCTTTCTAGTATGGAATTTTCCTTTACGTCTTTCTGGCCTTTTTTTTTTTAGTTTTGTGGGCTCAAGAGTATCGTTCTGTCAATGCTTAATCGATTTGGCGTGACGAACGAATGGCGCAATTAAAAAAAAAAAAACAGGCTACAGACCACAGGCCCTTTCAGGAACACAAGCACACTTCCACGCTCCCCCCCCCCCTCACCCCTCCCTCTCCGCCTTTACATACGGGTGCGCGCTGATGTGACTCTGCCTGGATCCACTACTGTTATACGTCCTAAAATGTCGCATGAAGGAAATTTCGAGCAATAGTCAGCATTACTTAAGTAACCAAAATGCCCAAGGAATTATCATTGTAAAGAACGTCACAATTGTTTGCCAATCTATTATCTCGTAGCCTGAAACAATGCTTCAGTTTGCAACGGTCGCTGTAAACCAAGCGAGTACCTTAACTGTACCATTACTGTTTGTTTCATGCTGAAACACGGTAGTCTGTAGCATTTGTGTACGCGGGGCCATGTCATTACGCGTGTTTTCTTGGTGCACTGCGGGCAATAAAATGATGACTCATTTCGATCATCGACCCAAGCCTGAAGGTCATGTGCAACTTCCCTGTACAACTTCCCAGTGCTCCCTGTTTTCTGGTGGACCAAGAAGCTTCCCAACATGATTCACAATTCCCGAGTCGCCAATGAAAGCTACAGAATTCCCATGCGTCGTATACGCAGTCCCCCCCCCCCCCCCCCCCTGCTGTTTCATCGTTTAGCTTTAAATCCGGCAGTGTGTACTCGGAGAACAATGGCAGCGTACGCGTTGTTACGAATCGACCCGCGCCGCCATACTTTCCCGCATCACTCCTCGGCTGTGCGGCGAAGCCACTGCGTGCGCCTTTCAGTCAGGCGCCGCCGTGTCGGTGACTCATACTTTCAAGTTTCGACAAGCTTGGGTCAGACGCCTCGCTTTCTACGCGCTTCAAACCCCGGCGGTTGCCAGCGGCACGTCGAGACCCGTCCCAAGGACACGGAGGCCCCGCGATCGCAGCGGAGTCCTCCTCTCTCCCCTCTCTCGGACTCAACGTGCGCGGAGGCTACCAACGGCTTACGAACTCTGGAAAGAGCGTTGTGTGTGTCTGCGACGTTCGTGGCGTGTTGCCGCTTGTTGGCGTTTTGACCTTTACGGCTTTTGGGTATAAATAGAAGCCGCCCAAGCGCTGTAACTCATTCCTGTTTGAGCAGCGAATCCATGCTGTCGCTCTGCTCGAGTCCTGTATTTTTTTTTTTTGGTTTCGGCTCACCTCTCGCTATGAAGTAAACAGTTACGTTAGCCTACGGCTTTTGGACTTCTTCACGGCTGCAACAGCGGCTGGCCGCTCGCATCATACACGCTACCACTCGTATGTCGGAGGCCACGGAGCTCGGATCGGGTGCCCCCGTCCGGTCGCAACACTGCCCGTACCCGCGCCAATGTACTCCCAACCACGCGATACGCAAGAAAATGTGCGGAAATGACCCCGGAACCGTGTATGTGGACGCGGCAGAGTACAGATTACACAGCGCATGAACCTGCCCGAATGCAGCCACGTGCTCCCGCGCTAGTCACCCGTCTACCGTCATGCGACCACTACTGCTTTTAAGCGAAAACGCTTGCGGGTGTCTGGAACGACAAAAGGCAAATATCCGACGGGGGTTCCCAGACAGTTTATCGAACGCCGTTTTATCGAACGCCGTCTTATCGAAAAAATGCCCGTTTTATCGAACGCCGTTTTATCGAATGCCGTTTTATCGAACCACCTACGTCCGTTTTATCGAAAGTGCGGGTTTGCGGCTTTCATTGTAATTTTCGGTGTTTATATTGTTTAACTGGCCATCGCATTAACCTAAACTGCAGTAACCTTCATTCTACATTGTCTCTGTCGTGCATTACATTTTACCGTGTTTTCGTGTTTACCGTGCGCCTTTACCGTGTTTTCGATCACCTTTGTTTTATTAAATTATTTTTAATTTTTGAGTCTATTGAATTCACTCAAGCATGTATGACCTCCTTGTTTATATTACAGAATTTGCCCCTATAGTACCAACCCTAACCCCGATGCGCAATATTCCTTAGATGTGTATCGGCGTGTTTAGGTTAGTGGTGCCAAATATATCCCTTGCGCCATGGTTCATCATTACGTCATCCAGAGTCTTGTCTCCCCTAATTGTTCTAGTCACGTGGTTTACACGCGACTCCTACTTGGACATTGGGGTCACATTGTTTGCATCTGGAGAAATATTGGGCCAAGAACTTCTGAAAGATTAGTGCTATACGACTGGAACAGGGGCGTTCCGACCGTGATAGTGAGACCCCAACAGAGGTGGTGGAGTCTAGGAGAACTCGTCACAAGGGAACCCGTCACAGCCAACTCATCATAGATGAACTCGTCAAGTAGGACAAGTCGTCAGAGGTCATCTCGCACTAGGAAAACTCGTAGGCTAGTACAACTGGACAATTGCCCATCTTGTCACAATTTCGTTTTTTGTTAATCATGCTCAAATAAAAAAAATACAGGATTTCGTATACTTTTCTACTTTTGCGTCAACACTCTTCGCCCCTCTTTCGATTCACCAACCTTACGTTTTCGTGGTGGCCTTAAAGGAACGCGCCCGACCAGGAAACGCATTTCGTTGGTTTTTGTGTACTTTGTTCAGGTAATCGCATGGGCCATAGTATTGCTCGTCCCCATTTTTTTTATTTTTCCATTTTCATTTACAGGTAATCGGGTCATGGCGTTGTATTTTGAGTAGACCTTCATGATTTCTCTTTTTTTGGTGTTTACTATGTTGATCTTAGTGTTTTTATGCTTGATGATAAAAAGGCAAAAGTATGCACCCCAGCAGACATGGTGGGGTGCAACCGGAGGAAGATGAAAACGAACCAACCTGCAGTACGGTGACAATTTTGTAACTAACGTTTTTCTCGTTAGTTCATGCAAGGCATGGAGAACAGTTGTACAAGGCTTGGTAACCTCTTAGCAATTGAACTAAGTAATCAAAAATTAGGAATGCAGAAATCAGGAGAGACTTTTGCTAGCGTTCAAGTTAAGCTTTTGACATTGGACCCTCAAGCGACAAGAAGTGCCTTTTTTATGTACAACATACGCGGCGAAATAATTAGATTATGTGTCGACACAAAAGTGGTGTATACAAAAAGGTACGAAGCATATCGAGGCATTTTAATCAATACGCCACAATGACGTGATATGCTTCGTATCAGAGGGGATAGAGACACAAGGAGATTCGTTATGGAAGTACCAATTGCGCAATGAACGCAACAAAAAATTCTGGTGACATTTTTCGCGCATCACAAAAACAAAAAATTACAAATTTGCAAATTACATAGCAAGGAGGAAATTTAAAAAAAAAAACGTACTGGAAATTCTGTTACTCGAAAAGGCCGAGAAGAATACTTTCGATAAAACGGCTTCGATAAAACGTCCGTCGATGAAACGGCGTTCGATAAAACGGCGTTCGATAAAACGACTTCAATAAAACGGCGTTCGATAAAACGGCGTTCGATAAACTGTCCGGATCCCCCGACGGGCTCTCATACGTCTGTGTGGTTCAAACTTCTCTTGGAGGGAAGGCTGCTTTGACCGTTACCGCTTTTGGGTATAAATAGAAGCCCCGCAAGCGCTATAACCCATTCCTGTTAGAGCAGCGAATCCGTGCTGTCACTCTGATCGAGTCCTGTATTGTAACCTCGCCCGTCGGGGCATTGTTCTTTGGCTTCGGCTCACCTCTCGCTATGAAGTAAACAGTTACGTTAGCCTACAGCTTCTGGACTTCTTCACGGCTGCAACAGCGGCTGGCCGCTCGCATCATACACGCTACCACACGTATGCCGGAGGCTGCGGAGCTCGGATCGGGTCGGCCCACCCGGTCGCAATAACTGGTGTCAGCGGTGGGATGACACGGTTGCAACAGCGTCCGTTAAAAAGTACGTCCTTTCATTACTGTTTGAAACCAGAATGATAGAATCCCATTATAATTCCTTCCTCAATATGATTTAAAGTTACTTTGCAGTGACCTGCTCTACCTTACCCAGGAAGTGGTACCTACACCTAAAGGGGATGGCCGCCTTAGAAAAGTTACTGGATATAGCACACGCCTTCAGGCAGACTAAGGACATTTATGCGCGAAGCATTGAAAACTTGACAGAGAATAATGCAACCATTTCAGAACATCAGGGGGGAGTTCACTACATCAGACTCGACATTTGGACTGTACCGAAATGTTCACCAGATTGACGTTGTTACAAAGCACCAGCTTCTCATGTCCGCCCGGAGGCCTAGCTGATGGAAGCTACGAGGTGGACTGCATTACAGACTCGAAACAGAAGCACAAATTTCAACTGGTATGGCTTGACAAATACAGTTGGCTAAATTATTCCGCTGTGTGTGAGGGCTTATCCTGCCATGCTCGTGTAATTTTCGCCGTTAACAGCGCAGTTCTTGTGCGTGATGTCTGTGTGTTTAAGGTTGGTATTTGCAGAAATTGTTGCTAATATAACGCTTCTTGTATGCATAATTCATTGCCTGTCATTTTTTTTTTAATATAAGACCTGCGCTACACATAACGTAAGTGCATAGATTCGATGCAGACTGCGCAAAATGAGCTCCATATATGGCCTTACACTGGAAACGGCTGTATACAGGCATATATATATAGAATGCTTTTAAGCAAAGCATTTTTTTTCTGCATTTTAGACAACAGCAACTAAATAAGAAAAGAATCTCATTCTTACGGCCTACGTCATTTTATTGCGGATGTCACACTCATCATGCCTCTTACGTTGAAGTAAAGCAATTAATCACATGAAACTATCGTCATTTAATGCAATGCTTGCACGAGGTGCCCGTTCGTGCAGTATACGTCTCGTACCACGGGCGCAGTTGCACCACGAGGACTGCGGATTTCTGTGCAGTTTAATACTTCACCTGCACACTAAAATACAGTCATAATCAACACCAACACCAATTAAGGGACCGTTTGAAGACAAAGTACAACCTTGTTGAATTTGAAAGAACCAGCCTTTGGTAATTCACTCAGCTCTATTACAGTCACAGAAGACATTTTTCAACCGGAGCAATGCGACAAATAACAAAGACTTCCAAATTTCGCGCTGCACTGACGTAATATCGGCAGGAGTGAAGTAGTTTATGCCAGCACTAAAACGTATTTTCGAGTGTTTTAACTTCCCGTTAGAATTCGCGTGATAGGATAGAGGCCCCTCCACAATCGCGCAATCATGTTCCTTGGCGGTGGCTTAGGTCTTTGGGCACCAATCATAGAAACAAGGTCCAGTGATCCCATAGAGAAATCGCCGGAAAGTCGCTGGGGAGTCGCCACTAATGAATATCGATTATATCTTTGAAGTTTGCGATAAGATTGGCATTATTGCTATCGGGACAATTGCAGTCTGTTTAATGTACCAAATACGTATTTTTTCATCATTTAAGTGCGCTTACAAACAATTGCGTGCTTTTTTTCTGTCTGGAAGGGGGAGGAGGGGGGGGGGGGCGGGGCTTCAGAACAACTTTAGCCTCCCCCCCGAAAAAAAATCCTGGCTACGCCCCTGCACGGGAGGCTAATCTAATAGCCACCAACACGTTTGAAAGACATCGACTCAACCCTCTACCATATCGTCTGGGAGTGCGACCGAAACCCCGACCTTCCCCCCATTCCCAACCCTTCTCGTGAGCAATTATCAACGACCTCAATACTCCCACAAGGACTGGGAACAGTGTGACAAGGGACACATGCCCTGACCTGTCAATCACTCACAACGTCCAGGAAGCCACCTGGATCAACACAACAGAATCTTCAGGGTCGGATCATGACATTATCAAAATACAAGTCAAAGGTTTGGACTACAATGCCCGTATTGGTTCGGCGCATATCACTGATTGGGACACTTTCACCCGCCGCGGTGGCTCAGTGGCTAAGGCGTTGCGCTGCTGAGCACAAGGTCGCGGGTTCGATTCCCGGCCGCGGCGGCCGCTTTTCTGATGGAGGCGAAAAGCAAAAAACGCCCGTGTGTACGAGATTTCGGCGCACGTTAAAGATCCCCAGGTGGTCAAAATTAATCCGGAGCCCTCCACTACGGCGCGCCTCATCGCCTGCGTTGCGTCGGCGCGTTAAACTCTACAATCAATCAAATCAATCAATCGATTGGGACACTCCGAAAAATCCGGAGGGAGCGCGAGATTCCATCGCCGGACCTCTCTTATGACCAGTGGGCCGATGAACTCATTCAAGACATGAAGACCTCCACAAAGACTATAACCACTTCTTACCAAATCCCGTACGTCGACTCCAAGCTGTTGCATATTTGGGAAGCACGACACAGCCTTACGCGTAGGTGGAAAAAGCAGCGACATAACAGAAAACTTAAGCTGCGTATAGCACAACTTAACAAGGAAGCGGCGGAATACGCAAATTCGCTATGCAAGGAAAACTGGTTGACAATGTGTGATGGTCTTCGAGGAACACTGTCCACCCGGAAGACATGGCGGTTGCTTCGATACCTAATTGACCCGCTGAAAAGCAAGGGCGAAAGCAGCCGCACCTTAACTAAAACTCTCAATTCTTACCAAGGCACGACGGAAGACCTCATTAGAGATCTTACAACCAAGTACCTCAAGGCCGGGAATGGATCTCCATCTTTACCGTACACTGGGACCCCCAATCCCTTGCTCGACCGGGACATCCAACTACACGAGGTTCGAGCAGCCATCGCCGAAAGCAAGCGAGCCAGCATACCTGGACAAGATAAAATCACCTATAAACTCCTGGCAAACCTCGACGACAGAGCCATGCAAAGCCTCACAGACCATTTTAACTCCTGTTGGCGCTCTGGCAAACTCCCTATCGCCTGGAAAACAGCGGAAGTCCGGATGATCCCTAAACCGGGCAAATCTCCTTACATCGACAACCTGAGGCCGATATCTCTCACTTTGTGTGTGGGCAAAATTTTAGAGCGCATCATACTCGTGAGGTTTCAAGAACACTTGGACCACACAGGTCAGATGCCAATGTACGGATTCCGCAAGCACCTTGGAACACAAGACGTGCTGATCCAGCTTAAGGAAGACATCCTAGTTCCAGCCTCCCGCCACTCCCCAAGAGCCATCCTCGCCCTGGACCTCAAGGGGGCATTCGACAACGTGGCACATACTGCAGTCCTACAGCGCCTGGCCGGAACGGGATGTGGACAACGAACTTACGACTACATCGCGGACTTCCTCTCGAACCGCGTGGCAGTGCTCAGAGTTGGAGACGTCTCCTCAGCCCCTATCCATCTCGGAGACAGGGGGACCCCTCAGGGGTCAGTGTTATCCCCCCTGCTTTTCAACCTAGCACTACTCGATCTTCCAAGGCGACTCAACGAGGTTCCCGATATAAAACACGCCTTGTACGCAGACGACATAACAATTTGGACTGGCTCTGATTCACTGGGAGGCCTTCAACACAGCCTTCAACAGGCAGCCGACATTGTTAACCAATATGCCCAGGAATGCGGCCTTTCCTGCGCCCCGCAAAAATCAGAGCTACTACTAGTAAGGAAAAAAGTCACCGCCAAGGACTCCAATGACATTCAGATTAAACTGGACGGCCACACTATAAACCCTTGCAAACACCTCAAAATTCTCGGGCTAATAATCCAAGCGGATGCCAAGAACACTATCCTGGTGAACCACCTTAAAGGAGCCATGAAGAGAAAATACAACTTCGTTTAATTTGAAAGAACTAGGATTCAGTATCTCACAAAGCTCCATTACAGCCACAAAAAATGTTTTTTTAGCGAAAAAAAAAAGCAAGAAGTATTTAAAAACTCAAATTTTGCGCCACAGTGACGTGTTATGAACAAGAATGACGTCATACGGGCCAACAATAAAACATAATTTTCAGTGCGTTAACTGCACGTTAGCATTCAAGTGATGCGGTCAAAAGGAACTATAGGCCCCATTACAGACGTCCAGTCATGTGCCGTCGCGACAGGTCAGTTAGGCGGCCGCCAATCGCACAAACAAGGTTCCGGGACGTCATAGAAAAGTTGCGGGAAATTGGCTAGGGGGTCGCGACTGCTTCACACGTTTTCTTTAATATCTCCGTTATTTGTTCGAAGATTGCGATGATGTTGGTATCATTGTTATCGGGACTAAGCAGTCTTTCTAATAAACCCAACTTGCGTTTTGTCTTCATGGCTCCTTTAAGCACTCAGCAGAACAAGTAACGCACATGATTCGCCGAATCTCCAACAGACAGCGCGGCATGAAGGAGCAGGACACAATACGACTCGTGCAAGCCTTTGTCATCTCCCGGATAACGTACACAACCCCTTACACAGTCCTATCCAAGGCAAAACTCGAAAAAGTAAACATAATCATCCAAAAAGCCTACAAGCAAGCTTTCGGATTACCCATGAGTACCTCCACGGCCCGCCTGCTCAGTCTCGGCCTTCACAACACTGCCGAAGAACTTATCGAGGCCCACCTCGCAAGCCACAAACTGCGATTAGGTTTCTCCACTGCGGGGCGACTACTGTTGGCTACATATAAATGGCAGGCTCAGGAGAAACAGCAACCGCAGATGCTTCCACCAGAAATCAGAAAGAATGTCTACGTCGCCAACCTCCCAAAGAATATGCACCCAGACCATCATGAGGGGAGAAGAAAAGCCAGAGCAGCGGCCCTCGACAAGCGGTATTCAAAAGACTCCTCAGCAGTGTACACAGATGCCGCCCCATACCAGCGTTACCGAGGAGCAGCGGTTGCAGTGGTCACCTCAAGGGATCAACCACTCACCAGTCTCACAATCAAGACCGGTTATATCCAGGAAGCGGAAGAAGTGGCGATTGCCTTGGCCATAACGGAAACCACGGCGATTACGATAATCACCGATTGTCAAGCGGCATGCAGAAGCTACGCGGCTGGAGCAGTTTCTTCAACAGCACTGCGCCTCCTGAGCAAAACTTCTCCCTCTCGCACGGTCAGAATCGTCTGGACCCCTGTCTGTGTCGTTGCCCACTCCGATCTCTCGGGCAACGACACAGCCCATGCATTGGCCCGCGCTCTCACCAACCGGGCCCCAGAGGAGGAGCAGAGTCCAACGCCGATTGAGAATTTCCAGGAAATAACCGAATATTATAGATTAGGTAGAAGGACCTTTCCCCCCGCCCAACGCAGTTTGTCTAAAATGCAGGAAAACACATTAAGACGAATTCAAACGAACACGTTCCCAAATCCAGTACGATTAAATCATCTATTCCCCACACAATACTCCCCGGAGTGTGCTTTTTTGCGGCAATTCAGGCACCCTCTACCACATCGTCTGGGAGTGCGACCGAAACCCCGACCTTCCCCCCATTCCCAACCCTTCTCGTGAGCAGTGGGAGAGCATGTTGTCCAGCTCGAGCCTCGACGACCAGGTGATCTTGGTTGACCGAGCGGACAGAGCCAGGACAGCCCATGCACTTCCGGACTAGGAAGCCACCCCACAATTTATCTTTGCTCATTAAAGTTTCTTCTCTCTCTCTCTCTCGACTCAACTGCGTTGCTAACATCTGGAACCCTCATCAAATGTACCTTCGTAAATTTCCAAGCAGTCCAAAAATCCAATCATTCGCTTCCTGCTATGTAACTGCATGCGCAACAGCATATACAATCCTACTCTACAACAGCGTAAAGCTGCTGACCTTGCAACAACGTCACCAAAACTTTTTACTCCAGAATTACAGCGAAGCTGTCTACCCCTAGCCCATGTGCGCATGCCCGGCTTGCGTTCCCGAATGCACTATCCGAGCTGGGAAGTGCCCGTGAATACAACGCGCGCGTCCGTGAACAGGAAACTGGGCATTCGTTCGCTTATTACCACTCGCAAAAGGTCTGTCAGGATGGCCGAGTGGTCTAAGGCGCCAGACTCAAGGCCCTTTATGTTAAGGGTACGGGACTCTTGCTCTTGTTAAGGGTACGGGATTTCTGGTCCACCAATGTGGGCGTGGGTTCGAATCCCACTTCTGACACACTTTTTTTTATTTTTACAGCATTCCAGGTCACCCCTAGCGCCTGTAAGCAACCACCGAATGCGTGCCCAGGGGGGGAGGAGGGGTGTCACCCAAGACGGGGAATTTCCGCGACCAGAACACGTTTTTGTGCAAAATTCCGAGTAAATAGAGCGGCAGGAAATGGGGTGGATCGAGTGGCGTCGGCGCTGTGCTCTGCTTTAATGCCGTGGAGAAGGGGAGAGAGTGCGGCGCTGCAGCAGCGGAAATGCGGGTACGAGAACGACCTCAGGCTCGAAAGGGTATGATTGTCCGTACCTTCGAAACGGTGATCCGCCAGCCCCCGACGGATCACATCATACCTCCTCCACGCCACGTGACGAATGAGATCACCATAAGTGCAACTCCACCGCACGTGACCTCAAAAAGTATAACTGCACTGTGTGAATTAAGGCACGAAGCTGCGGCCTGCTTGGACAACCTTGAGGGGCACGTGCTGATATTCACCGATGGGTCCGTGCTTCCAGACAAGGGGGCGGCGGCGGCAGCATCCATCGCGCCTGCCTTCGCTTCAGCAGAAATCGCGGGCCTTCACTTGGCTGCGGACATCATCAAGGAGTGCGAGCAGAACCTGTATACTGCAGCGCCAGATTTCCTTCTAGTATACATTCATATAAAACTCTATGCTTAGGAAGCACCCTTCCTCAAAATTTCCCTCTGGATTCTTTCCCATATCGACAACCGGAATAAACAGCTGCTGACTTCCTCCATTACACAATCAATTGTTGCGCTCGATTTATCGTGCCACCAGTAAAGCCGCAAGCAGACCTTCCCAAGCACACGACGTGACACGTTTACCCTTTTATCGTTGTTGTTTCCCGTAGAGCCGTCAGAAGCAATCAGATGGTACTTTAACCTAACCACACATTAATTCATTCGCCGTCCATGCTCAAGAAGCGCTTCCTATCCCTCCGCGTTCCTTGCGAGCGGGGTGCCAGTGGAGGTGCACACGCTCGATAGAGCACCGCGAGGGGCAGCGGGAGAACCATTAATAACGACAGCCAGACACCTTCGCGCGCTGAGGAAACGCAACGAGCGAGCGCGGCGCGCATCTCTGCCGACGACCGCCGGCTTGCAATCGCTTCTGCGGCGCTGCTGAAAAATGACGCGCTCCTCCGAGAGTGTGTCTTGTACACGGGCACCTCTTAAAAGGCCTGGCGGCGAAGGTGCCACCACTGCGGAATGCTTTGACCCCGGCGGTGTGTGGTCTCTTCCTGGGCTCTCGTCGAATAGCCGCGCGTACGTTGCCGCCACGGCGCCCGCACGCGTCTGGCGCGAGTGCCGGCACTGGTTTGCGTGCCTGTAGCGTCTGTCTTACGCTGCGTAGCATTCTTTTCCGAGTACCCTCATAACCAGGACCGTGTAACGCCCTGCATTATTGTGCAGCCAGCCACTGGGGGTGTTTGGGTGTCAGAACACCCCCCGACGTTAATTCCCCCCTTTGTCCCCTCCTCATTTTGACCTTTCTTTGTCCGGGCTGTTCACACTCCGCGTCGGCATAATTATATGTAAACACAAAATAAGAAAATGAGATAAGAATATGAATATGTGGTGATGTTTGCGCGCAGGCTATCTTTCCTTTTATGTTTTTTTCTTTGGTGGCGTATAAGACCTCCCGAAAAATATTTCTGCCTACGCCACTGCCCCGCATTCGCACAAAAATTCAGAATTGGTGGAAGTTCCACCTTTAATCGTTTTAATAGCGTAAGTGGGGATAACCCAAAAAATAAAAAAAAAGATATGCAATTTCCCAAAAATGATCTGACGAACTCAAAAAATTCATCGTATACATGTCCTCCAAAAACCGAAGACTAAACTATAAAAGAATGCACAAGAAAGTGTCGGAAATACGATAAAAAATAGCGAACACGGACCAACTTTTCGCTACGCCTTGCATCTACGGAAAAATATATAATTGGCGAAGTAAATGCACTTAATCGCTACGGTGGTGTAAATTTACATGATTTTTGAAAGAAAGAAACGAAAGCTAATATAATACCCCAACGACCTTGGAAGTGTGCTCATACCCAAATCTGACAGTAAACAGCAAAGAATGCTACTCATTATGAGTCAATTCTCTGAATTTATGCAGAACTTTTTGACGTTAGGGGGCTGATATTTAGTACGCGCGCGACAACTGAGGTTTCAGGCATGCAGGGGAAACATTCGGGCAAATTAGTGCGAGAAAATTGAGTTCGGTAAATTCGGGGGCTACGAGTGCGAATGGCCAATAGACCTCTCCCGGGGTACGTCACGCGGCGGCCGTGACGTCACGGAAATCGCACGTGCTGGGCGTGGCCGGGAGGGTGGTTGGCAAAACATTCGGACCGGCGCGCGGCGCGTATGCAGTGAGGCTGCATTAGACGCGCGCAAAAGTGGAATTTTTGTTTACGTGTTGGCTTTTCTGATGCCGGTGGGCTGCTGTGCTCTCGGCTACCCAAATTTTGCGAGCAAAATCAGCGGCATCAGACTTTTCGGAGTCCCCACAGAGGTAAATTCGGCGTGTATTGTGGATGCGCGCAATGTGCCGAAGAGGCTGGCAGCCAAAGCAGCGACATAGTCTGCTCTTACTAGTAGCAACATTTCGCATTCTCGAACTTCAGCTGTTCTCCAAAGCGCAGTCATACCGTCTACATTGGCAGTCCACGCTGATTCGTGCAATGAAATGATACTGTTTATCAACCATCTGCTATCATACAGCACCAGCAGAAATTTGCTCAAGTAAAATAGGGGGGGGGGGGGGGGGGTGCAGACGGAAATTTTCTTGCTGCGAAATATTGTCATGTTTTGAGGAGGTAGAGCACTGTATTAAAAACGCAATGAATGCCTAACCTGCTTAGGCGACGCGAAATAAATGTTTCGACGAGGGATCCGCGATAGCCGCCTGCCGCCTGATCGACAACGACAAGTTTGGTCTTTTGTTATGGGGGGATCTGTTCATGACGAACGAAATTCATTGCTTGTAAGTACAATAAATTTTTACCTTGATCAATTATATTCTGCCTTGAGGATGAGGCAAAACAGAGATGCTTGCTGTGCTCACATGTAGCATCGTTCCTTCGCGGCGAGATGGGCCGCTCACGCGACTCGAAAAATGTGTTTGCCCTTAGCGAACAGACTCGGTGAATGTATTCATTTGTTGCGGCCTCCCGACGGTGGCGTATGCAGCGGGCGTACATGGACACCAACTTTAACTATCATGAAATAATGACTACCGAAAATATTTCAGTGCACTGTCGCAAGATATACGCACTAACTATATGTGGCTGCTATGTTACTCTCACAATGACGATGAACCATTTCGATATTTCACTGGGGTAAAGGTAAGAAAACAATCGGTCAATCTCGTAGAGAACGCGACATCATCGCAATATTTTTATTGGAATAATTTTTGCCTATTGCTCTTCATATTTTTGTTTCGTTGCTGCTTATTTTACTATTTAATCCTTTCATGCTTTACCTTTCCTTTTTCCCCTCGACATGAAATCGTGTGTACGCCACTGTCTCCGGGCGACGCAAAGAGACCAAGAACAGGGAGCGTTTAGCTGCCTCAGGTACCGCGCTTAGCTTAAGCGGACCTCGAAAGCAACAATAAATTAGCTTTCCTTGGTATGTGTCCGAACACAAAGAATCTTCAAAAACATTTTGGGATGCGTCGCAACAGCACCAACCTTCAGAATGACTCGTTTAGGCTGTTCTGCCGCGCACTGATTATCCGAAAGCGTCGCCGTTCAGTTGACCGTACGGTAAACGAAAGTGTTGCGGAGGTTGTAGATGCGGAAAGCTACATGGAGGTGCGACGGCCACAGCTAGGATAGCTAGACACCCCCCCCCCTGCAATGTGGGAAGCCAGTGACAGCCCGAACCAACGGCACATCGTTCCTTTCGGGCGCCGTGCGGCCAGGCCGTGCCGTCGGCGCAGGCGCTTTCTGCCAACCGCCACCTCACTTCGCGGCCGCCAGCAGGCGCCACCCGTCGCGCACGTGCGCTTAGTGACGTCACGTTGTTTACATACAGGGAGAGGTCCATTGCTTCATCTGGCCACGACTTCACAGCTGGCTTAGGTCTTCGAAAATGGCTTCACCACGGGCGTAGACGCATTGCAGTGAAGGACATAAACAAACAATGCCAGAAATGGTTGCATTGTATCACTTCACGGAAAGCTGGTACGGTGTTTCCGCCTACGAAACTGACGTAAAGTATAAATGGTCTATTTGTTGAGAACGTACCCGAAAGTTTGAAGTTTAAAGTGTTTATTTATATAAACCAAAAAAGAGATACATATACAATGTACACAGGGACCCAACAATATTGTCAAAAGATTCCAACGAAATAATGCTACATTTTTATAACAAGTTGGCAGTGCAAATTACAGCAAACAAAAAGAAAGGAAGTATAGGAAGAACAAAAATCACGCTATCATAGGTAATTTTCAGACATAAGATGTTGCTTGACACGTGTTTTTTTAAATAACACAAACGAAGCAAGGTTTTGAGTTTCGGCATGAAAACTATTTCAGCAAGTTGCTCCCGTGAATTCTAGTGCGTGTTTTTTTTTTCATATTTGGTACAAATTTTAGGCAACAGAAGGCGTCGCGGGATGGTATCAGTATAGTTCGATGAAAGAACTGCAGGCAAACTGTCTTAATATTTAATTTTCGATTAAGAATTTGAACATGGGTTGAGCGATGCTATTTGCAACTAATTTGTACACGTTGAGTACATAAAAAAAATTCATACATATTCACTATTTTGTTGCTTGTACAACGTAAAACTGCTCTAAGTTCGTTTTTATAACCGAAGAATAGGCAACAGATGAGTTTATATGGGCAGCCCCATACAGTAATTTATGTGACAGTGTACGAATGCAGAGTATAAGTTGAAAAGTATGTCTGAAGTAAAGAAATGTCGACATTGCGCAAGTACATTCAATCCATAACACGCCTTTTTAATGAGTAAGCGTATATGATCAGTGAATTTTAAGTGATTATCAATAACAAATTCAATACCTATAAAATTTGTGTTGTACGTGCGTGCTATCAAAGAAGAATTATAAATAACATGAGATAGATCTCCTACGCTTCTAGCCTCTGAGTGGAATAAACGTAAATTGCCTATGGAGGATTAAGTCATGAACGGCATTAGCTGTACTACTTGAGTTCTTCATTAACTTTCGTTATTGAGGCTCTCTCATTACGGTCCGCAATTTGTAGATTCGTATAATCGGCGTAAAGGAGGGATAGTTTGCCTGCCGCTATAAGAAATAAAAGTAAACTCTTCCATATTACGAGGAAATAACACGTAAAAAACTTATCAAAAAACAGCTTTACTTCAAGTGTAACTAGGTCTACAAACATTGACAGTGAGAAAAATAGTAAACTAATTAGCTCTAAATTCACTGTCATATACCTGTCGCGAAGGGGCTAGTACATTTCGGTGCAGGGCATTTCGGTGCAGGACGTTTCGGTGTGAACATTTCGGTGCATGGACATATCGGTGCACGGACATTTCGGTGCGAAAACTTTTCGGCAACGGAATTATCGGGTGCATGCTTGTATAAAACCGCCGCTATACTTTTATTTCCGCATAACATGGATTATGGACAACAATCTAGCGCAGTGGTAGCACTTTTAGATTGATGCCGTGTTTGAATTTTGCCAGTTATTTTTAGAAATTGAACATTTGTATATTTTTGTTTAATACCTTGTTCAGAGAACATCTGTTATGCGGCCAACTGATGGAATTCTTTCGTACATGTTTATTTTTTTACTTACGACATGTTTATTTTTTCACTTATATTCGCTCTTTTTTGCGGCATGAAAATCAGCTGAGACAATTAACCGGTGTTTACTATAGCATAATGCATTTTTTGTGCAATGTTCTGTAAATAAAATGCGCACTCTCACTATCCAAATAAAGAAGCTTTACAAACATTCGGTTGCCCCAAAAACCCGCCAGCCTTTTTTTTTTTTTTACTCTGGTCTCCAATAAAGTTTATTCATCATTACTGACAAGTCTAAGATATTGTTGTGGAAGAAGAACGGGCCTTCTTGAAAACAGTTGCAGCGTCTGTATCTACAAAATGCTAAATCGCGTATGGGTTCTGCGCAAAAATATAACTCTTTCCCGTGTTCGAGCAAACCAACCTTCGTTTTGTGTTTACGCTTGCTTACTTACATTTTATTTCAATCCTTTGTACCAGCGCCCCCATATCCCTTCTCGTTTTCAAGTTTCATCTCCCCCAGATTTCTTTTTCACTCATATTATTTTCGGTTTCCCCTGAAAATCTTACAGGCCAAGTGGAGTTCGCGGTCTCCGAAGCGTCACCTTGAACTCACGTACACAACCTTTCAAGAAGCCACCCAAAAGAGCCCCTGAGGACACAGTGACCATGACCAGCATCGTTAGCCCCTCTCTCCCCCCTCGAGGAACAAGCGTGCTGGCTGCACCCTTCCGCGCGTTAGGGTCATACCGACGGCGCCCCCGCCTCCAGGAATCGCTTCTTCCTCACCTTCGGTCGCCCCATCGGCAATTAACTCTTCAAGTAGAGCGTACCATGCACAACCCAGAAGTTCGACCCTTTCTTCCATTATAAGCTGAAAAAACTGAATAGGCTGGTTTGGCCAGAGCCGGGACAGTCGTGTTCAATTTTTCGAGGTCACACATGGAGAAGCACAAGTGACACCCTCCTCCCTACCCCAGGCACCTACCTCGTACTCAGTACAATAGCGAAAGGCGTGCCACCGCGTCTGGAGAAGTTGAAGAGACCAAGGTACGCGGTGAGTTTCTGATGAGTTTCAGTGAGTTTCGCCATGACGGCGGAGATAGGTGACGAGGGACTGTCAGCTTCTTTTGTTATGGGCCCGCCGTGCTGACAAAGACAAGAGTTTTGTCGACGTTGGGCATAATTGGGGCTCGCGTTGTATGGACAATACTTTAGAGAGGTCATCCGAGGGTCGATGGCGAGCGCCCAGAGTTGATTTTAGTCAGTTAGGTTTTATTAGTGGTGTTCTTGTGTTTTGATGAATATCTGGGGGTTTATGAGTGATAGTGTGAAACACGTGATTGTTTGTGTACAAACCTTTGGTGTTGTTACGGCCATCAGAGGCCTATAGAGTGCGTGAGTTAGCAGGTCCTCCTCACGCTCTGTTGGGACACACCTTTGGAGGTGTGGTTTATGTGTAATAAAACTGAAGTATTTGGTGTTTTGGGGGTCGATCTAGAGAAGCTGGAGACGAGGGTCGGTTGACCGAACGAGAGTGAACGAGGAGACACTCGTGAGTTAGATATGTTTAGCAGAGTTCATTTAAAGGAGCCATGAAGAGAAAACACAAGTTTGGTTCATTCGAAAGATTGCCTCGTTAGAACCATAACGACACCACTTATAACGCAAACTTCGCTCAAATAAGCTACATAATTAGGAAAAACGGGAATGGTGATGCGACCCACCAGCTCATTTCCCGCAACAGAACCTATGCCGTCACATGGGCTAAGCTCGGCGATTGGCGGAGGCCGGCAAAAGCAAACGCATGTTAGGCAGGGCTTACAGCTTGCATAGCGAGCTAAATGCCCGTGAAACATACTGCACATTCTTTTTATGACAAAGAACGGTGGAGTAAACGGTTGAAGGTCCGAACGAACTCGCAAGCGTGTGCGCCAATGCGTACGAAACTAGCGCGCCGGCCGAGCTCGACATCTCGCCGTCGCGCAGACGAATTTTCGGGTTCGAGGCTCTTCGGGGCCAACGAACCGTTCCAGCACGCACAGCCGCGACCTTGCTTCGTATCGTAATCCCTTCACAGGAGGTTGGCCGTCATATCGCCAACCAGCAAAGGTAAAAATAGAAACGAGGGGAGTAAGGAACAGCAAGAAGCGACGAGATAGTGCCAGCCGTCGCGTAAGTTTCGAATGGTGTTGGTTTGCTGCTGTCGTTACGAGCTCGTTTCCAGTTTACAACCACTGAAAACTTCAGTTTGTTCAGTTACGACAGGGACGCTTACGTTAGCTCACTCCTGGAACATGCTGGCGCTCGTTGCCGACTTCGTCAAATCGCTCTGACCTTGGGGAAAAAATGCCGTAAACACCGCGCATTGACGCTCGTATCTTTCTGGTCGAAGCAGAGAGCTCGCGCGAACGGCTTTCCATACACGACACCGGCCAACTGGCATAAGTGATACTGCTAGTGAAATTGAGCTATTATTAACCGTAATCAAAATACGGCACATACGTACCAGTCTATATTCGTCCGTCGCGACGGGGCTGACGAGGCAGCGGTGCCGACGGCTGGGCGTTCGTCTGTTGTGGCTATCGGGGAATGGTCGCTTTCCCGTCCACCGCGTATCCCACAACTCTTGCCGCTCGTGCACTTAGAAGCATTGAGCGTTATTGTGGTGTGAGGTTGTTAAATGCAAGCCCGAGCTCCTCGGCGAGAGTTTTGTTCTCCGGATCAGGCGATTCTATGACTAGGGCTGCGGGTGCACTAGGTTTTACTAGTATTTTTAAAATGGCCGCCGTCTCGATCGACTCCCGCGTGTGGGTGCTATATGGAGTCGACATACTAAGTATCTGTTTCATGGACCGGCTCTATGACGCCATTGTACACGTCACGGAATGTTCAATTTTAGCGGGAGATTTAAAATTTTGGCTTAAATTGCCTTATTTATCAGTGAATAAAGCATCATTTGCTTCCGGGAAAGCGCTTGGGGTACTATGAAACACCTAATCTTTCGAATAAAACAAACTTTTGTTTTCTCTTCATGGCTCCTTTAAGTGTTTCTCTGTTTTTTATGCAAATAATGTATACCCCTTAGTTGTATGCCCTGAATTGTGACCGTATGTCGTCGTCCGTAGATTAAAAAGAGTTAACGCCAGGATATCGTACTTCGTCGTTGCACCGAACATGTTGTAACGGCAGGCCAAAACCACATACCGATGCTACACACCGAATATACGGGGCGGAGGCAAAGTGTTTCATTTAGTAAGCTTATAGCAAACGCTTCTCAGATATATGCTCATTGTTAGAGCATGCATACAATGTTACTGACTTTTGAAGAAGTTCCTAGGATGTGCCTAAATCCGGTCGTCCCGGAACAAATGGTCCCAACTTCAAACTAGGAAAAAATTGTCCCACCACTGCTGCACCTATGCATGGGCGTCCGTATGGAGGATGGAAGGGGGTGAAGGTATTTATGTTTATAGGTTTGTATTTGTGCCCAATGTATTTTGCATCTGTTCCTATATAATAGATTTGCTAAGGCTGAATTTACTTGAGTTAAATGTGGTATACAAATTTTTTGTCGCACGTGTACGTCCTCGCGTGCTTCCCTTGCTCACCCCCCCCCCCCCCTTTTTTTTTTGTTATTCCGAATACCAGGCAAACCAGTGACGGGCATTTTAACCAAAATCTACGTGTACTGGGCAGCCCTCGGCAGATGTTTAAAGGGAATACCATAACGGGCTGCAATAATTTTCTTCATGAACGCAGTTTTCTTATGAAGCGGAGCAACACAACTGTTGCTTAAATTAAGCTGGCTGACGTGCAATACTCGCAAGGATACAAAATTTTGTCAACGCTTGAGGAGCGAGTCCCGCTTGAGCCAGTGCGTTGAGCCTATTTACAGTGACGGTATTATTTCGGTTTTGTGTAAAGTATCAAAAATGTGAGTGGGCCGGTACTGCTGACCGTCAGTCAACATAGAGCTGTACTGGTGCATCGTGCACGACGATTTGTCGCTATTTCAAAAAGAACTTTACTCCATGAATGATTTATTGCGTTAGCTAAGCTGCGTCACTGTGCTCGCCACCTGAAATGCTTCGATATCTGCAGTTCGAATCAAGCGAAGCGACACCAATCAAGATTTTGGACCTCGATAATTTTGCAGCTTGCAGCTTTGAAACTTTCGTTTTTCTCCGAAAATAGGCAGTACTTAGCTATTATCCCGGCTTTTTTTATGCTGCAAGGTTTAGAAGACTGCTGGCTAACACGCTTTGTTCATTTTGCCGCCGCGTTTTGGGAGCGTGAAGTCTAGCATAGGTCAGCATGTGAGCTCATACTCGAAGTTTGTCACCCCCCATCGACAACAAACTATGTTGTTGGCAATGCGTTTGAGCACAAATATATGCAGTTTTTTCGCGCAAACACATCAGCGTGTTTTTGCTCGTCATGTTGGCGGCTTTACGCCGCCAAAAATTACGAGAACAAAAGACAGTCACACGCCATGGTTCAATGAAAAGCAGGCGAGTGCTGATTGCTGCAGGTTGATGCGCAACCGCTGGAAACTAGCCCATTCGCGACGCGCCATAAAAAGCAAAGGTCAAAACAAGAAAATTTCAATCAAAATCAGCGTGTACTTGGCAGCCCTCGACCGGTGTTTGAAGCGAATAGAATAACGGGCTGCCATAATTTTCTTATTTGGTGGCTCTAAGTGCACTCGCTTCGGTAGCATATCTCTTGGCTTGAGATGGCCCTCATTTCCTTTTTTAGAAGAAATTGGCCATGGTTCTGACTGTCGCGACAGCCTGGCTTGACCAGCGGCTCAGCCGATGCTCGCGATCATCAGACGTCCGCATGTCTAGAGACTGTGCCTGTCACCAACCTCTCGCGACAGGTGCGGCTTCCTGGAACACGGCCGGACAAGAGAGCGTTAAGTCTTGCCACGCCTTAAAATAGTTGCAGTGACTGAGAAAACTTCCGAGGGGGAGGGAGGGGGCAAAGAACTCACTACGCACGCACTCACTACGCAGGGCTTACTCACAAGAAACTAATGGCTCTTCTTTCTGAAGCATGCCTCTACGTATTCTGTAAATCATGGAGCCGTATGTTTCTCACGTGGCTTCTTTCTTCCCCCTGTGTTTGTAAGTAGCACATTCATTTGTTATATATAGTGACAAGGCAGATAATTGTAATAACGATATTTTGAAAAGCCATGAGGATTGCGCGGAAGGACGACACAAAGAGGAGACAAGTATCAGACCAACTAGCCCGTCAACAAATCTTAACGATATTTTGATCAACCAGAAAGCCGAAAACAGGAAAAATGAAAATATTACAAAAGACAGAGAGAGAGAGAGAGAGAGAAGTAACGAATAAGAATATTTGTCTTCAATGTATAAAAAACGCGAAGACTAAAATAAAAAGGCCGGAGGAGAACGGCGAAAATACGAATAAAAAAATTCCCGAAACGGGCCAATGGTGTAATGCCCTGCACTTGCACAAAAATGCATGGTTGGCAGAAATACCGCGTTGAATCGTTGTAATAGTTTAAATTAATATAACATGTTTAACGGAATCTGAAAACACAAGGAAAGCAAAAAAAGAAAATAAAGAAATTATAAACTGCACTAAGATGCAACAAATTTAAACAGGTAACCCACGAGGAGTTTTATGGAATCCTTTTGCCCAAAGAGGTGCCTGGGACCATTTGTTCCGGAACCATTTGTTCCTACACCCGCCGAAACCGGTAACTAGTTTTATTGGGCTTAAAATCCATCGCGTATCTATTCACACAGGATAGACCTACTTTAGGGACAGAAAAGGGCATTAGCTGAATGTTATGTGCATGTGCGATTGTGTCCCGCACACATGAACCGCTGATTAGTGCATGGGGCGCAGCGAATCGCCATCACCCCCTTATACCGGTACGTGACAGACCCTCAGCCCGAGACCCTCTCTTATGAATATACCGAGCGAGTACTAATATCTTTGGGAAACGCCTTCCTGATAGGTGAAAAGAACACAACCCGGGCACCTGCGGAATAGCAGCGGCTTGCGAGTACCGTATATGCAAGACTATACTTGGGTGCCTTTAAAAGCTGTAGCTGCCGTATGTGTATTCCACATCCTGCGTTTTTTGTTTGTTTGTTTGGAGGGTAGGGGCACATTTTCATTCTTATTTCGAGGGTACAGGAACCAACTGTAGGCCCAGCATTAAGTTAAAAGCGTGCTGGTTATAACGTGTCGCTGGTTATAAAATGCCATTCGGGAGCAGCTAAACGGCAAACGTGAATGACACTTTACAAGGAACGCACTTTAAGCTGAGTGTGGTCCCCAAACACACTTTACCGGGGCCAGCTCGCCGAGTGAGTAATCTCGTGAACAGAAGCCCGAAAATCAGAAAAATTAACCTAAAATCGCGAGGGTTTCGATGATAATAAGTAACGTTAAAAGTTAATTATAGATATATTGCTTAATTACTTTTACAAAAATTGAAGCAGCGACGAAAAATAAGAAAATAACCTCTCTTTCAACAACGTGTCAGCGCCGCCTGGTGGGTGTTTTGCTCCATGGCAGCAGTTCTCTGCGGCGTTCTCGCAGGTGGTTTCTTGTGGCCCTGTGATTGTGTTCCAGCTTCAGCCTGTTTCTGTTGTATCCAACGCTTTCAGATAATTTCCTCCAAACATTAATGCTGCTGTCATTCACTGCGCAGTGAAGATAACAGCGCCGGTGTTCCGTCGCCGTCCCGACTCTGTTTTTTGTGGTCTTGTGCGATGCGCCGATTGCGATTTTAAACAACGCAAACTCAACGATATGTTTACATTGTTACTCGCGTGATAAAGAGGGGGAATTTCAAGTAATTTTGCGTAATATTTACGCCGGCTATCGTCAGTGACATCACGGCCAAGGGCACTTTATTTCGTCGTTTAGCAGCGCGCAGCCTAAGTGTCACTTGGGAAGCCCGAGTGCACTAGGCGGAAGTGCACTTTGAAGGCACGTTTTACAGGGGTACTAGTAACACTCTATTCCGCAGGGGCCCTGGCATCGGCAGTGTGGTGAACAAAGGGCACTTCTATCCCAAGCCACACCAGCCCATATGCCCTATACCTCTCCCTCCATAGCGCAACGGGTTTGCCCCTTTCAAGGCAAAATCCTGCCGACGCTCATGCGTGGAGGTCACACTTTGGGCTGCTATAAGCGGGCATAAAACATATAAGGGTTGTAATCGCTGCAGAAATCGGAATGCTCGAATGACACACCACGCGGATTCTGGGAAAGCGCTCCCGCTTGGAAATAGTCCTATTAAACTCGCACTGACGAACGGTCTCAGCATTGTGATCAGATCCCGCAATGAGTCTTCCGCTTTCGACTGTCCTATTGCAATTTCTTGTGCATGGCTGATGAGGGAACGTACATCATGTTTCCATTGTGATTTACCCTCATACCCACCGCGGTCGCTCAGTGGCCAAGGCGTTGTGCTGCTGAGCACGAGGTCGCGGGTTCGATTCCCGGCCGCGGCGGCCGCTTTTCTGATGGAGGCGAAAAGCAAAAAACGCCCGTGCGTGCGAGATTTCGGCGTACGTTAAAGATCCCCAGGTGGTCAAAATTAACCCGGAGCCCTCCACTACGGCGCGCCTCAACGCCTGCGTTGCGTCGGCGCGTTATTTACCCTCATTATTGTGTCGCTTCTTCTCGTAGGCTTTTTTGCATTCGAGACTCCCTGGTTCTGCCCTCCAAGCCTGTCACTTCCGAAATTATCTCCCTCTGTGGGCGTAGCTGTTGGCAACGACACCTGGTTGACTTCTTGGCAGCTAATAAAGACAAGGCTAGAGTTGCTCCGTTATGGCGTACTATCCTAGTACACTGCAGCTCCGTCTCAGGCAGCTCGTCGTTCGTTCCCCCGAGCGCGTAATTCAAGCACGCCTGAATTCAGTATGCCTCTACCTAGCAATCCGCCTTTTTCATTGCGGTGTGCTGCCACCTAGCGTGCCTAGCGGAAGTTGAAGCTGTAGGGTTTGCCGGCGTTTCCTCCGGCTGCGTTCTCGTTGTATGCACGGCAATCCCACATTACGGCGAGGAGCAGCCGAAGTTTTTCTTCTGTGTTGGTGTTATAACGCCTTAAGATGACAGCCCCTGGTCAACACATAATACCAGGCGGCTTCTTATCACTGAATGAGGGCTGGCAGAGAAATCTCGGACAGATCCGTGTGCCGTCCGAGCAGCAGAGCGAGCAGTACTTGGAGTCGTCTGGCATGAAGTGCGATCGCCAGCTCAACAAAGGCCGGCAGTTCGCAAAATGTCGTGAAGCGTTTTCTGCCTTCGGAAACAGTCCGCGCACACGCCGGCCGCGCCTGCCAGCTCGGCACACTCAGCGGCTCGAACCGGCGCAGACCACGGTAGCAACCGCGCTTGTCGCTGCTCTTCTGAATCAATCTGATCGCTAAAAAGTTCCACATGCGAGAAAGTAGGTGTTAGTGTGGTGAAAAATTGTGCTAGGGATTGTTGTCAGGGCTTATTTTAAAAGCGGCGACCAGATATATCTGCCGCGATGCAAGCCTACGCTGACCGGTCGCCGCGGCGCGCGGTGCGCCGAGCGGCCGAGAGATGGCGATACCTGCGCGGAAGCATCGAAACAGGCTACGCAGATGTCTTGATCACCGATCGCTCAAACGGCAGTTATAACTTAATTTGAGTTCCACATGCGAGAAAGGGGATGATAGTGTAGTGAAAAGTTGTGTTGCGGATTGTCATTCGCAGTTGCACAGATAGCAGCGATCAAATATCCGCCAGGATGCTAAGCTTAAAGCTCCCATCACCCGAGCCGACCCGAGCGACGCAAACCGCCGTAGCCGATCGCGTGCGGCCGACGGGAAGCGATAGAAGCCGACACCGTTCCCTTTTCGGCACTCCGAGTTACAGCTGAAGGCAGCACAAGTTGTGGGCATTGTTCCGCGCACAACGAGCACACACAAAAAATCAAACGATGTAAATACAACCACGACCCCTTCCCGCTTGTGCGGGAGCTGGGGGGAATGTCGTCTGCTGCCCCTACTGGACTGCTTAGGGACTTGGCCGCTAGGGGATTGCGCATGCGCAGTGGGGTTGTGAAAGAGGCGGATTGAGCGTGGCTTGTGTGGCGAGCCGCGAAAAAATTCCGGAAGCCCCATACGGCCGCTCATTTCCAAAGCCGTTGCGGGTGGCTACTGTGCGCAGTAGCTGGGGCGAGAAACCAAAGCGTGCTGTAGGGGGACGGGGGTGCTCCTTTAGGCCATGTGTGGCTCCTCCCACCGGGTCCGGTCCGGGGACGTCCCGTTGGAGGCTCCGGGACGAATCGCGACCGAGCCGCCGCCAGAGAGGGGGAAGTGGGGGACCCCCCCGCGGAACGGGTCCCTCCGGCCATCCCCCCTTCCGAGGGGTCACACAAGGGCTCGCCGGGCAAGGCGAGGAGGATCGCCGGTTCTCGTCTTCCGTAACGACCTCCCCCTCCTTCCCCTTCGTCGTCCGTCTAGCTGGGAAAAGCTCGGAGAGCACGCGGTTCATTCAGCGAAGCCGCGCCTGTCGTAGTACGGCTCTTTGCATTTCCCCCGAGGCGACCACAGGAGGGAGGTGTGTTCGTGGTGTGTGGTGTGTGTGTGCGTGCGTGCGTGTTTCCGCGGTGGTCACTCAAGTAACGACGCGTAGTGGGAAACGCGAAACCGCAGGGGGAAGGACTCGCTTCGCTGGACCTCTTGTAGCGGTCAGCACGGCGGCTTGGAACGCGGCAATGGCCGGAACGCTGAACATGCGTCCGCTCTTCACCGGTTACCCCTTTCAAGGTGAGCGTCCTCACTGACTCTCTTCGAGATGCATGACAAGGAAACGTGACCGAGGTTATCTTGGCGGCATCAGCGGATACACCGCAAATTCCTAAAAGTATGTTTAACGTTGGCAATGTTCCCGGTATGGAATACAACCCACGACACCGTTCTTGGCTTTGCTCTATGTGAAATGTGCGCATCTGAACGCCAAATGATCCGTCGTCATGGTGGCCCCTCATCATGGTACTCCTCATAATTTCGCGCTCCTCGCTTTGTGCCTCCGATGCCATTCTTATGTTCCTCCACTGCCCTTCACAACGTCAATGACCCGTTACACGTTGGCAATATTGGGTCTGGGGCATTTAGGTGCAGGATGTTTTGGTGCGGACATTCCGGTGCACGGACGTTCCGGTGTGCGAACTTTCCGGCAAACGAATTATCTCGTGCTTACTTGTTTTAAACAGCCATTCTATATTTCCACGTAACGTGGGTTATGGAGCACAAAAATCTACTGCAGTGCTCGATTATTTACATTAATGTCATGTTCGATTTTTGCCAGTTAGTTGTATAAATAGAGCATTTATTTATTCCTGTTTAACCCCTTAAATTCCTGTTTAACAAATTAAATCTTTTTGCAGTCCTTTTTGTTTACGACAAGACTTTATATAATGTAAATTTGCTCTTTTTTGCTGCATGCACATCAGATAAGGAAACCAGCCGGTGTTTACGATGCATTTGGCAAGTAATTTTCTATAAATAAAAGGCCCACTAACGTTATTACAAGAAAGCAGCTTTACAAAAATTCTGTTGCCCCCGAAAATTCAGGAAATCTTATGAAGTGTTTCATGTGGGCAGCGCTGTGACGCTAAACCAAACACGCGAATACTGTTGTCGGCCGCTTTTTCTTACGGAGAAGTCGGGAATGTCGTCGTGGAAGAAGAATGGGCCTTTCTGGAGACAGCTGGAGCTTCTATCTCTCTTAAATTCTGATAAAGCATGTATGAATTGTGCGTACAAATACCAGTCACTCTCGTGTTCAAAAAAAAGCGCGATGTCACTTGCCCCAACCACATGTGCAGAAAACGCGAAGTAAAGGGTCCGCAGTTTTTCGAGCTGTCTGTTTTTTGTTTTTGTTTGCTTTTTTGTGCGCCGCGGGAAGAGGGGCCTTAGAATATCTATAAAAGGGCGTATACACATGCTTGTCGTGTCGCAAATTAGTATGATCGTCATTCAGTGGAACCAATGGGTAATGTGTAGGCCAAATTTATTATAAGTAGTACCAATACAACATACAATGAAGGTAAAAATTTCGCTGCGATCTGTCTGGATGGGAGGCTACAAATGAAAAGCTATAACTGCACTGCAAACAATGCTACAATAAACGGGGAACCCGACATTTTACAAGCAGCTTTCTTTCTCAGTGTGACTGCAATCAGGTTGCTGCGGCGTCTGTTAGTCTTTCAATGCGTTAGGTATCTCACAAAGCCCCACTATGCGGAGCGCAGCCCGTGCGTGTACGCAAAGATGAGAGTTCCAACATAAGTTCGCTGAATGCTTTACCACTCAAGTAAAAGCCTCTTTCTCCAGTTTTGATTCGTTCTCGACGATGTCCATCCCGACGAAGTCGATTCTGTGGCCGGATGCCTGGCAGTGCACCATCAGCTAACCCAATCTCTTTTGTGTGCAATGAAAAGCCCCCGAAGACACAATGGCCAGTCTCGTTGGCCGCAGTGTCGCAACCTTCGAGGAACAAGCTAGCTCTCTGCACCCTTCCGCGCGTCGCTGTCCTACCTAAGGGACCGCGCCTCTCTCCAGGAATCGCCCCTGGTGGCCCCATCGGCAATTAACCCTTCAAGCCCGGCATATTAACACGCCGGACATTGTTGGATGCAGGCGTCTCCTTGCCTTCTTCCATTATAATAGCAAGAAAACTCTAATCCGCTGGTGTGGCGAGAGCTGCAACAGCCGTCTATCCGCTTTCGGCACCCACTTTGCACATTGGAAAGGCACAAATGCCCCCCCCCCCCCCCCCCTCCCTCTGGCCAATCCCCTTAGCAATGCCACTGTAAGTGCGATCGCTGATTATTTTTAAGTAAAATTTGAAAGGCACACAACTCTCGAACGTTAAAGTCACATCGTCCGACAAAATTGAAATATTGAAGCTGAAATGTTAAAAGAATTCCTGGCACATTCCGTGCAACGATTGGTCTGCGTCGAGACGTCCGGCACCTAAAAGTCCGTGCACCGAAATGTCCGGATCCCGGAAATGTTACCCGTCTGGAAAACAACCCCCGACACCGTTCTTGGCTTCGCTCCATGTGAAGTGTGCGTATGTAAACGCCCATTGATCCATCTCCATTGTGGCCCCTCATCATGGTGCTCCTCATAATTTCGCGCTCCTCACTTTGTGCCTCGGATGCCATGTCCCTCCATTACGAATGCCTCTCCCAGAGATTTTCAACCGCTCCTGTCGCTGGCACTACGCCCTCACAGTTTCGTATTTCGTCCCAATATTATATTCCTGCAACTATCCGACTCTTATCAGAAATAGTGGTGGGCGAGTAATTGATCCGCTTCCTCGAGACTGGAAGTGATAAGCCTCTTGACAAGTTACAATGGCGTGTTATTCGCTAATTGGGTTAGAGAGGGGAGGGCTGTTTTTGTGTGCACACCCGCCACCGGTCACCCGGTTCTTCCTTCTTACCAATTCGTACGAAACAGAAGTTAGCTCTAAATTTTTTTGCTCGAATTCGAATAACCGTATGCGTGTAGGCCCAACTTAATGTACCCAAACTTCAGTTACAAAGCATGAGCGGTGGCATTGCGTTCTAATCAGCGAGTCAGCAGACCGTTTACATGCCTGCGATTTTCTCCCCTGCTTGACTGTTTGGGAAGGTCAATGACTCCGCATTGATGTAGTTAGGGCGGAATTATAGAGATGCAAAAAAAAATGTAATAAGAGCAAGCAAGAATAGATTAATTTATTTCACCGTTTCAGTGATATCACACCATATTTATCGCAGAAGTCACCGAGTTGGGTACACGCTCTTCAAAGCAACATTCGTGGCGTATATGGCCGGAAGAGCTCAGCTTATATAAATATGCCAACTTTCAAGCGAACAAAACGGGTGCCCAGCTCTTAATGTGGTTCTTTCTTCCTTTTTTAATGAACGGGTAATGAAGTTTTAATTAAGGCCGTTCCACTCAACTTGAAAACTGTCGGAAGTGCAGAGCAGTGATTCGCCATAATGGGCCGTGGCGCCGTTTATGCTCACTGCTGCCACCCATCGCGCTCTTCGCCTCCCGGTCTCACTCCTCTCGATGAATTGAACGGAGGTTTGTTCAATGCAATTCAAATTTCTCGCCTTCGCAGTGCTCGCGCGCCCTCTGCCTGGAACAACACGAGCGAGAGTTCTCTATTCTCTGTGCTTGCTTTCATCCCCCACGTGCCGGCACCTAACTGCGCAGTTTGGAACGCGTCGTTTTTGGCGGTCACTTTTTTCGCTTACTATTGTAAAAGCCAACTTCCTAACTAAATGAACGCGGGTGCTGCGGGTTATATTTTGCCTCAAATGTACCTGCAGTTTTCTTTGTGCTAAACAACGGGGAGACAGATGTATGACAGGCTCCAGCGGTTCAGGAGTTTCGAACGGTTATGATGACTATGCATAAACTGCTTGTCTTTGGAAGCCTCTGTTTGGCTTCGTTACGCCGCTACGCCGTGGGGCTCTGTTTGGGTCCGTAACGTCGCTACGCCGCCTGATTGCGGCGGTGGCTAGACAGCGTGCCAGCGAATGAGCTGCGACGACAAGGAGGGACCCTAAAGTGCTCTGCACCTAAAAAGACGCTGTGGACGATGCAAAACTGCTTTTATCGTGCGCTGACGTTGCTTCTGCTTTCATCTTGATTGTCAGTGTATACTGCGACTTAGTGCTATATAACTTTAAATCCTTCACAAGATGCAAGTCTGCCCTGAACTTTGACAGATGTGCAGCCTGCTTGGCCCGAACACAGATCGGTAATAAAATGGCGGCGCCCAGTACATAAAGATTACATGCATGTATAACGGAATGCCTGAAATATTTGCTCACAAATAGGGAGGGGAGAGGAGGAGGAGCGGAAAGCGATGAGGAATTTTATTACAGGGTTGTCATGGGGAAGAGGAGGCAGCAATTCATATATTGTTCGAAAATTGAAGAAAAAAACTTACGCCCACCTCCCCTCGCGGGAACCCTGGTGTGATGCGACGCTGAAGGGGGTTCCATTGTGCGTTTCCGTTGGGTCGATTACTCGAATTGCGTGAGCAATCGTCGGGTAATGCGAGAGAGAGAGAGAGAGCAAGCGTAGCGCGGACGACCGTCGACTGAGAGACCGGCCGGAGCGCGGCACACCGCGTATATGCGCAGCGCACCCGAAGGAGAGGAGACCGCGGGAGAGAGAGTACTGCACATGCGCACAGCACGCAGCGCCGCCCACCGGCGGAGTGAGAGTGCACTGCGCCACGCGCCCGCAGATGTTGAGAGAGAGAGAGTGTTCGCTATCGGAGAGAGCAGAGGGGGTGAGCGGAGGAGAAACGCAGCTGTGCGGACGCGGACGCCGACGCATGCAGGACAGGGCCGCCGGCAAGAGATGCTCCTCTCAGCGTCGCATCTAATAATGAAAGAATATGAAAGACGTTAGTTTTGATTATCTTTATAAAACAAAATGAATATATTATGCCCGCGTTGACAACCACCTTCAGCTAAAATTGACGATTATTGTAACACGATCTGACTGGCGTCATATCCGCCACGGAAATAACATCGCCAGAAAAACGCACCAGGATCCGAGCCGGGTGCTCCGTCGCCGCAACGGGAGGTGCCAGCCTCTTTGGCGACTATATATACGCTACGAGCTGAAGTGCAGACAACCGTATGAACGCGCCATATATATTTCTTATAACCACCTCTATTTCGATGGTGCTGCCGTCTAAGAGAGGCGAAGCGAAGTACTTCTGGCACACTGTATCCCGGAGCAGGGACCCCGTGGTCGCACATTTGCGAAAGCGATGCGCCAGGAGGTTGTCGCTCGCACACCCCCAAGAGAGCACCTCAAATCATGCTCTTTCGCTGCAGCGGACCGTGAGTTCACCAAATGATTCGCTGGCAACCCGTTCGGTTTCGTTCTCATGTTGTTGTTGTTGTTCCTCTTCTAGTGGCACATACCCACGTGGGGGATTGGCCAAGAAACGGGGTGGCTTTTTGGGGCTAAAACGCCCACCTCATAGCCCTATATAATCAGCCTGTAGGAATTGGGAAAACGGTTACCGAATTATATAATAGATCTAGAGAAGAATCAGTGAATGATGCCATTTTTGGGAGAAAAGGTTGCGAGCGCGTGGGGTTTCATTAGGGTTTACGCAGTGTTCCGACGCGTGCAATCCAGTGTCTAACGTGGATAAGTCTGACGGGGCCATACCGACGAAATCAATGTGCAAGTTCATATAAGCAGAACAAACATTCAACTGATCGATCCTGTGAAGGCACATCTCACTTTCGTGTTTTACTGATTCCAATGAAAGAGGGATCAACCACATTTTTCTACTGGTTGTTCAACGAGGGTAGGGGCAGAGGAACGGGGTGGAGGCAATAGCTATTGTATCATCTTTTCTTTGGATGTCCGCGACGATGTCCGCACTTCTGACTGACTTCTGATGGACTTCTGACTGATAAAAATAGAATTTATTTTCCGACGCCTCTTCCCTTATTCGGGACCGAGAAATAAATTTTTCGATGACGCTTTAACTGGGGCGTGCTGGGGAGAAGCAAGCCGATCAGACTGTGAGAATGCAAATAATTCGAGATAATTGTTCACTTCATGAAAACAAAAAGGCGTGGAGAGATTTAGCCATCAGAGAACGAAACTTAATCATCCCCAGCTTTCTCACTCAAAATTCCGAATTCTAAGGAGCCTATAGTGGAACTGCTGCAGGAAAGTTATCTTTCGCATGGAGCCGGGAGTCGACTTGTACACGAACGCTGTACAGATACTTTCGAGAACTCCCAATAGTTTTTTGCGTAACTCGCTGTCAAAAGTTACCGCCCGCACATTTCAATGGGACAGTTTCCTTAGCTCTGGAGCGTAGTAGAGTTAGGTGCAAAACTGGAAACTCCGCATAGTGCAAGCTTTCGCGCTCGGTATTAATAGTGCTAAAATTCTCTAAATTAGAGTAATTACTTCTGAAATAACTGCGATGAGCCGGAAAGCTGCAACTGTCATCTTGTAACGACGTATTTCTGTACGGAAAGAGTATCTATTCCAGTACTGAATCTATAGTATTTCTGGCGTCGTCTTGCTCAACTAAATCTTGACAGATAGCCTCTTACTTTTATTTTTTGACCAAAGGTGGCTCGAGGATGTGCCACTACTTGCGTTTGTCTTCGTTTACTAATTCTTGATCGATTGTAGGTTTGACACGCCGACGCAACGTAGGCGATGAGGCGCGCCGTACTGGAGGGCTCCGGATTAATTTTGACCGCCTGGGGATCTTTAACGTTTGTTTACTAATCCTATATTCCTTCCCACTTGGACGCAGCTCCGCAATGGCTTTCGATAAAAATGTTTGCTCGCGCAATGTGAAGGTGCAGAGGCAATACGCATTCCTTTTACATACACCTTCATTTAAGTCCAGTGTTCGCCACAGGATGGTGAAATGCTGCTCTGCCGGCCTCAGAGAAAGCGGGCGTCTTCGACGGCCCTCGGTAAAGTGGGCACGGCCGGTGCGGCGGCAAAGGTCGCGGCAAGCGTTGCAAGGCGCGCAAAATCGCGGAAACCGCAACAGTGGCAACTAAGTGGCGCCAGCTTTCCGCCGTGACACACTTGTTGCGCGGAAGTGCCGCTCCCGTCCGGCACAGGAAGTGGATCCCGCCAAGTCCCTGGCCGCACAAATTGGCCACCGATGGCGACCCCGGAGAGCCGGAAAAGGATGCGGACAGGCGCCGGGAGGATTCGGCGCTCCCGCGTTAAGGTGGCCGGAATGGAAATCCCATCCCAGCCGCCTTGCCCGCGTCTCGAGACCCTGGTGGTGCACGTTGAAAATCCGCAGGTGGCCGAAATTAATTCATGGTCATCTGCTACGGTACGCCTTGCATATATATGCACATTGTGTTCGGGCATTCTTTTACTCAGTGTATTTTGGCCGGACGGTTAGACAGACAGACCGACAGATCAAATGTTTCGTGTTTAGGTAACTGCTGCCACATTGTTCAGCGAAAAAAAAAATAAAAAAAAACTTCAGGCATTATTGAGTACATAACCGAGAGTACCAGCGTTACTTTAGTTAGGAATACACGCCACCCTGAAATAGACACTGAGGTGTATTGGGTATACCGATATTTCACCTAACCAAACTTGTTCGCTACGAAGGCAGCGAGCGTCGTCATTTTTGATATACCGTTCGTTTCTATAAGGAGGCGTAGAGGGGACAAGTCTGTACCGGCCATTTCTCGTCTTGCGTTCACGTCAGAAGTTTGTTACAAACCACTCCAGTATATATGCCACCACAATGCAGCTAGCAGTGATATTTTGTGCTTTGTGGCCATAAAAGTACACAAATAATGCAACAGGTTTTTAAAAATTGTAATAAAGAACAACCCTGACTTACATATGTGAAAGCTTGAAGAAAGGTCGACAATGGCCTTTGTATATTGGTTTTCTAACTTGAGTGAAATTGCCCACTTACCTGCAATTCAGTGCACTTTTCAAGACGAAGTTTTTTTATAAAACTAATCTTGGCAACAAGAAAGAATGATGAAAGAACAATACCATAAAATTGACCCCCCTAGGTTGTTTAGCTGCAGAAAAACACGCCTAGCGTTTTGGTAACTTCGAAAAAAGAGCGCGGCTTGTAATTTTTGTAGGAAAGAATTCTTTCTGAAAACCAAAACTCAACACCATAGTTCAATTAAAAGTATGCAAAGTCTCGACAGAAAGAAATTTGCAGCGATAGCTCGAACACTTTGTTTTACAGAGGTACAAGTTTTGAAATTCGCGCAAATTTCCCCTGGGCAGGCTTTAGGATTTTTTTAAGGGAATTTTTTTTCCTCCGAACTAACTTCAGATCTCTTATTGCCTGTGCACAAGGAGCTACATGTTAGTTTTTCATCGATACTAAAAAACCTAGGACTACTAGTGATTATGATCCAAAGAGAAGCTCGAGCCTTTCTCCCCAAGCCTTGCAAAATTCTGATGGCCACAGAAGCTCAGGTACTTCGACAGTTACAAGCCAACACCTTCCCTAACAAAGCAAGGCTGGCCCAGATGTATCCACAAAAAAAAAAAAAATACTATACGCCACCAGATCGACATATAGGTGGCGACGGAAACGGAAAAAATGGTCCCGGAAAAAATGGTCCCGGAGAAAATGGTCCGGACCGGAAAAAATGGTCCCGGAAAAAATGGTCCCAGTGACCATCTAGGAAAAAATGGTCCCATGCTCCAGTCGACGTGTTTCGTCAGATCTGAACTTTTTTGCGGCTTTGCTTTTGTGCGTTTGCGTTTTAGTTAAAGGGTTGAGAAAGAGATGGAATGCTTTAATATTCCTACAAGGGGCAGAAATTAACTCCTGTGGAGGCTAAAATCTGGATGGATGGGTGGGCGATGTATGTACAGATGGATGGATGGATGGATGGTAGGGCTGAGCATCGATTAAAAATTTAGTGCAAGTAATTGGATTAAAACCGCACAAACAACTGCGTGGACTGGAACCGCCAGTTTAGAAGCTTAGTCGGACACAGCTATCAGTGTTTGGAAGGTCATTAAAGCTCTACGCTGCGAGGTTTAATCAGAATCGGTGTAAATTGAAATAGGGATTTACGCGCTGACGCTCCGCCTTGGTTTAGCCTTCGTTTCTGCGCAGTGCGGCCCAAACCCAACTCTCGAACGTAAAGTCATTGATTGATTGATTGTGGGGGTTTAACGCGCCGACGCAACGCAGGCGATGAGGCGCGCCGTAGTGGAGGGCTCCGGATTAATTTTGACCACCTGGGGATCTTTATCGTGCGCCGAAATCTCGTACACACGGGCGTTTTTGCTTTTCGCCTCCATCAGAAAAGCGGCCGCCGCGGCCGGGAATCGAACCCGCGACCTCGAGCTCAGCAGCGAACTTAAAGTCATATCTAAATTAAAATATTAAAGCTAAAGCTTGAAGTTAATGTCTGGGACATCCCGTGCACCGAAATGATCGCACCTAGACATCGTTCACCGAAACGTCCGTTCGCTGAAAAGTGCGTGCACCGAAATGTCCGGCCAACAAAATGTAAATGTAAATACAATTAAAATATACAATATTTAACTCCAAAGCATGAATAAACAAAAGAAAAAAAGCATTCAAGAGAAACAAATAGCAACAAAGAGATAAGGGAAAGTTAAGGAAAAAAACATGTAAAAAATTGCAGGGGTTGCTTACAACTCTGAGAATGTGAAGGCGAAATTTTCTGTTGATATGCCTTGAACTTTCGTACAAACTTTACGAAAGTTCGTATGAAAGCCCCCGTCCACGCCTGATTAGCCCCCTGGGCAGCCCCCTCTGGCACTCGTTCCTTTCACTACACATCACCAGGATCCTGTTTTTCGTGTTGGTACCTTCACCTGCCGAGGTTGTGTAGAAGCGGTTTACCCTCCTCACAACGTGCGGGTTCAAAACAGAGATGTGCTGAGATTTATGCATGCTATATGTGGTTGAGACGTCATCAATGCAAAGCATCTGTGGATTAAGCTAGCGTAACGGCAAATTAGAAAATAAATATGGGAGAGGCCATGAAAGCAACCCAACCTGAATTTCGGTAAAACAGACGTTCTTGGTGCGATTAGCCGGATTTACTCGAACAAGACTACTTTTTCCTGCCTTGGCTTCGGGGCCAATTTTTCCGGGACCATTTTTTCCTACCTTGAATTTGGGACCATTTTTTTGGGACCATTTCTTCCGGGATCATTTTTTCCAGGACCATTTTTTCCGGGACCATTTTTTCCGGGACCATTTTTTTCCTACACCCAGGTGGCGACAGTGTCGCGCTGCTAGTGAGGATGCTCCGCTAAGCGGCCCGGGAGAATGTACACTGTGGGCGCGCTTCGTGCCTTTTTCGCGCCGTATGTGAGCATGAAAGACGCCGGCAAGAGTGGTATGCTGTAGTTTGGCTCCTCAACGTTCAATGCATTGCATGGAAGTGGCAATAAGTTTTAATTACTACGCCAAGAAACCGGTGACCCATCGTGAATCTCAGAACAGCCGAAATAATGACAATGAACTTGTACGCCGTGGCTTAGTGCCTTGCGGCACCTTCCTCAGAAACCAAGAAACAAAAAAAAGACCATCGACTACATCAGGCGTAGTTTGTGGTTACAAACGCCCACATTTAATATTAGTGCGTTGTATATGCGCTGAAAAGAAATAGTATTCCTATTGTTTATTTAAATTGGAAACTCGGAATAGTCATCACCACCGTTATCACCATTGTCATTATAATCTTTATCATCATTATCACCATGTTATTCTCCTTGTCAATAATGAATGTTAACTTCACCCGTTTTCGCTTTAAGTGCAAATTTTGTTTGTTCAAACCTTGCTTGTGCAGGTGCAAACATTGTTTGTGTAGAAGCTTTAAGGGGACGGAAATGAAAAAAATTGCTCTAGTAGACATTTTGTTACGTAATCATTCGCTGTACCCGCATCACACTTTGTTTCAAAATTTACCGCCAAGAGTTGCGTGTGTTTGCGACACCTGTTCATCAAGAACATGGCTTCCACAAGACCTCACTATCTAGAACGGTGTGCCGCCGGAGAAGTTCAGATAGAGGCGGTGTGCACAGTTTTTTAACCGCGCCAGCGGCCGCTTGTCATTGTGCAGCCGTGGTTGTGGGAGCAAATAAGGAGAGCCCGGTGCGAGTGGCGGCGTTAGTGCTCCTGCGCAGGTTGTAAGCGATGAACAACAGAGAGAAAACGCAGCGGTTCCGCAACACGGGCTTCTTCGACGGGACGGGCACCCCCGGGGGTCCCGTGAAAAGAATGGATGCCGCGCTGTCTGTCTTCCGCAGAAGCCCGCGACGCGCGCGTGGCCGGTTCATTGTGCGCGCCGTCCGCGGACCGGTGGCGGCCGATTGACCCTTTCGTGGGGCTCGCGAGCTCCCGAAGGGGCCGTCGTGCGTGCGCAGCTGCTGCCGCTCTCTGCAGTAGGCCACCTCTCTGGCGCGCGCTGCCATATTTCACGCTGCGCCGCCGTGCGATGAACCCCGAAGCCGCGAAAAAACGAACTCAATGCGGGTCTATGGATAGCCCTGTGTCGCTTCCCTCTCTCTTTCTCGCCCTCAACGGAAAACTTTGTTGGCATGCACACGGAGGAAAGGGGCAAGATTCCGCCATTTCTTTGCACCTTCCTGTTGTCTTATTGAACATTTTGCGTTTACAAACAATACTTCAGGACCGACGCAGAGTTGCAGGATTTTATTTGTTTGTTTATTTCGCCTACGCGGGCAGAAAAGTTTGATGGGGCTGTTGCAATGTACGTTCTGCGCAACGTACTGCAAACCGGGAAAGGTGACAAGGGAGTCGGAGCGCTCGTAGGGGAGAACCTTATCAGGAGTGTTTAGCTTTATGCGAACCGGTGGCAGGAAAAAATCGGGTATACTCCCTCCCAGACCATTCTTGCATGATCCGACAAACGGCAGTTGCCGCATGACTAAGGAACCAGGGATAACCCGCCGTCGGCGTCCTTGAGAAAACTCCTTATTGTTTGACGTGCCGTTTGTGGACAGGACGCCTGTGCTGAGGCCTGCAGCCAAGTCGGTGCTCGAGGTGTTTGGAACAATTAGGTTAGGGATCGTGCGTGTAAATTTTTGCTCAAAGTAAGCGCGTGAACCAGGGCCCGAATTGACGCTGGAGTGTACAAGTCTTTTTAAGGGACCACAAAAACACAGACGAATTTTATTTATTTATTTATTTATTTATTTATTTATTTATTTATTTATTTATTTAAATATCCCAGTTTCTGAGACATAGCAGGAGTGAGTACGGATGTTCAGCTCAAAAAAAAAAAAAAAACAGCACAATTCAACAAAACACGTTATTACGTAACTCTATTTCAAATAACTCAGCACCCAGTCCGCGCAGACATTTATCGAGTTCATTCCATAGCTCATCAGTCCGTGGAAAAAAATGAAAATTTAAAACAATCAAGATTTGGCACAATGTTCAAGGGATCGGTCGTCGGGTACAGCGTGCGCAAGGGGCAACAAAAGAATTGGGCGCCAGAACACTTGTACCCGTGCGAACAATTTTATGCAGGAGAGTGACACGGTCACAAGTGCGCCAGTGTTCGATTGATTGATTGTGGGGTTTAACGCGCCGACGCAACGCAGGCGATGAGGCGCGCCGTAGTGGAGGGCTCCGGATTAATTTTGACCACCTGGGGATCTTTATCGTGCGCCGAAATCTCGTACACACGGGCGTTTTTGCTTTTCGCCTCCATCAGAAAAGCGGCCGCCGCGGCCGGGAATCGAACCCGCGACCTCGTGCTCCGCAGCGCAACGCCTTAGCCACTGTGCCACCGCGGCGGGTGCGCCAGTGTTCGGGAGACTGCAGAGATAAATCAGGGTGCATGAAAGAGAATCTTTTGTCCCAATAACACCGACATCAATTTCATCGCAACCTTCAAAGAAATTGTAGATATCAGATAAAACAAATGGAGCAATGCGTACTCACCAGCCAGTTTCTCAGCGGGGTTTTACGACGTCACAGGATCTTATTTTTACGATTGGCCGCCGCCGACTGAAGCAACCGCCAATAAACATGGCTGTGCAAATCTGGTGGGCCCTGTACTTCCGTTTGGTCATACCACTTGTATGCTGGCGTGCAGTTAACACAATGATAACTGTGCTTTTGGTGTTCCCTCCATTGCATCCCTCTTGACGCCTTGAATCCCTCAATTGGAAAGTTTAGGTATACGTACATGTGTATTTTGGAAGTATTTAATATAAGGCCCCTTGTTAACAAAAGGTTCGATAATATTTATTAATAATTTGGTTCATTTGCGTCACTTAGCGGTCCGAAATGAATTTGCGTTCGCTTGTTCTTTTCAACGTTTGCGCATCAGACCTTTTCGTCATGCACCTATCGCCCTTTCCCCGCATCGGCGCGGCGTCTCCTCTCTCGCGCCGTTGCTGATCGCGGAGGCCGTGCACGCACATAAACACAAGCCCCACGCGTTGAACCACGCACCAGAGCTCCTTCGCGCTCCCCCCCTGCGCAGGAACGGCGCGCGCTAAATTCACCCGTCCTCTCACTTCTCCGCTGTGCTATCGTTTGTTCGTTCGCTCTCGCGGAGTACGCGCAAACACTTCTTGCGGTGGACCCTCCTAGTGTAGCGCACCGAAAGGCCCTTAATAAAAGGCGCTACAGGTCCTATAGCCAGGGAAGACGTACACTAACGGTTTAAGTGCGGATATGAGCCCAAGGGAAGAGTGCTCCCGCACCATCTCACTCCCACTATGGAGTCTTTTTTTTTTTTTTTTCTCGTGGCTTGGCCGGGCAGCCAGAGCGGACCAGACCTTCCCGGACTAGAGGAGGCCCCCACCGGCCGGGTGCCCAACCATCGGCGCCTGGACGCGGCCTCCGCGATCGGCTGCCGGCGGCGCACGGCGCGCCGCCGGCAGCCGATCGCGGAGGCCGTGGCCTGGAGCTCGTCTAAATAAAGTTTATTCACTCACTCACTCACTCACTCACTCACTCACTCCGTGGCTTGGGCACGCGGCTACTTGGGAGAACAGGTTTATAAAGGAAGAGAGAAGGAAGAAGGAAAGTGAGGGAAAGGGGGCATGAAAGAGATAGTGGGGAACGCAAGTAGAGTGACAGAGTAGAAAGGCAGGCCTATAGGAAAACGCGCAGTCCAGTTTAGTGTAGAAACTGGACTGTCGTGATTTATAATATTGGTTGTCCAGCACCCAGCAGTTGTTCTCACATCTAACGGGATATGAAAAAAAAAAAAAAACTTTTATTTGGAGCGAAGGCTCTAAAAGCGGTTGGCTGGAGAGGTTGAGAAGGGGGAGATAGAGGTTGTGTGATTGTTTGAGGTGAAGATAGCCTAGGCAGGTGTCCCTGTATATGTGGACTAAACTTGTAGGCTGCATTGGCGATACTCACGTCGGCTCACATATTTGTACTCGTATTACACCGCTTCGGATGGGAAACTGGGCAATGAAAGTGAGGGCTAGGGTGCCGACAGAATGGGGGCTTATGGAGGTTGATACGTTATTCGTAGAAATTGAGGGTGGGCGGTAACAAGAGAATTTTCGGAACCTGATGAGGTGATGGATTTAGGCTAACCTAGGTGTCGACAGAGGAGCGTACCATCGTAGTTGTAGGGGAATAGCTGTCGTTGGAGATGTATTTACCATTGGAGACTTCTGCTGATCAAGGAAGTTCGGGAAAGACCCCAGGAAAGCCAGACGGAGTTAGGCTTTGGTTGTGGCTTTTCTAGGCGTGTTTGTCACTCTAGGGAGAACTTATGTACCCGTGGTAAAGTTAATCTTCGATGTGATTTCGTCAAAAATTACAGCTCCTCAAATTTCAGCCCAGCGCCTTTATTTCTTGTTGCTCTTATTTAAACAAAGTAAAGTAAATGTAGGAAGTTCGTTCCAACAAGAGCAAGCTCGCACGAGTTGAAGATAACCCCGGAAATGAGAATTTAAAGGGTTTCACCCTAGCACCCACAGGCGACCATAAATAAACGTCGGAACGCCGCAACAGCCGGGTGCCCCAAGACAAATGCGCCACCGTGAAAAACGAGGCTCCACCGCTCATAACCACCTTGCGGACTGCCGCAAGGAATCTTCGCTATATACATTGCAAAACAAAGTTTCCGCGGCGTCCCACTGAGGCACCCTGACGGGGTTTCGGAACACACCGAGTCGGCGGCGGTGCCGGCCATATTTGCTTCCTACCTGCCCGTATATTTTGCTTCGTATTGCGCCAGGTTATTGTCATTGTCGCCTTTCTTTTTTTTTTTTTTTTCACGCATGCAGGAGCATATGGACGGGACCGAAAGGCAACACGCAGCCTTCAGGCATCCGCGCTGCTGGCTGTATAGATTGATGATCTCGGGAAAGCGAGCGCTGCTGTTTGATAAATACCGCCGCCGCGTGAAGTCGACCCAGAGACCGGTTCAGTGACCTGGTCGCAGCCCGCTGCTTCGGTAAAAACGCGCGCGCGTATACAGACCACCGGTTCTTTCTTGCGTCCTCTTGCGACTCCGTTGGGGAATTGAAATTCCGGTTGTATTAATCCTTCACCCCCAACCAATTGCGCGGTCTAGTAACTGTAGTCGGCAAAGTGTACGCTGTGGAGGAGAAGCGGTTTGAGTAATTTGTCACTTCTTTTTCTCTCGTTGCTTGATGAATTTAGTTCGCGCCGTTTAGGTGCCAGGTGACGAAAATAAAATACTTTCTAATTATTTAATTAGCTGCGCACATCATACACAGGCGCTTGGCAGCATTTCTCAGCTGTCGAGGTGTGTACCTGATCTTTCATCTACTGACGTGGCGCCGAATGTATCGAAGGGGCAAAATTAATAGTACTGGTCGGCCGGGCAATCAAAGGGTTGGGCTCCAAGAATAAACGCTTAATGAACGGCATGTTGGCACAAATAATTGAATTTCGGAGTGAAAATTGATGGTCGCACGTGGTGATTGCCCGTCCGGTCACGGCCGGAGCGAATTACGTGTATGATTAGAATCATATCTGTTCGAAAAGTGGGGAAAAAGTAAAAACAAAAGTAATCGCATTTATTTGCGTCATTTGTAATTCCATGCAGCAGAGAAGGTTGCACACCTTCCAGCAACTATTATAGCTCGCTTGTCCGTGCACGTGCGTGCGTAAGCTGCAATAAGACAGACCAGGTGCAGCGATTTCAAACGAAATGCCCACTTCTCGGGCAGTAAACGAAATCGCAAGCCTTAGCTTTTCATGCAAACAGTAAAGCTCGATAGTTGTAAGAAAATCGTTTTCTTCGAATTTGCGCTTTACTCGAAGTTTTTCGTGGACACAAATCGTCCGCGATTTTAACGAAATACCGCTTATAACAAAGTCAGTTTTCTGTCGTGAGGACCTCTATACAACGAGGGTTTACTGCGTGTAAAAGGTAAGTTTTTTTAGCAATATCGGCGAAGGCAGACGTTGATGTACAGCGACCCAACCGTACACGGTACATCATTTCAGTATGTTTCAGAAAGCTTGGTGTAGCTGATTTCCCGGCGTGCGCTGCTGTTCAAGCGCGGTGCATATTTGCCAACACTGTCATTTCCCCCATCAATACCTAAAAACCCAATCTCGAGTGAATTCGCGACAGATTTTCAGTATTTCCGTCAGCCTCATTTGAGTGCATCGTCTCTGCAAACAAACGATCATCTGCATTGTCTAGAACGCTAGCGGTATACTGGTGATTCTCGTGTGTGTTATATCAACTTGTATATATAGGAATCCCTAATAGCGCGTGATTTCTTCCTGGGTCCAGACTCGCCCAATGAGTTGTTTGGGATAAACCATGAAATTTCCTTGTAGGCATTGGTAAGCGTTGCATAGATGAGCACAAACCAATTTTGATATGCTTATAGGCCTGCGGTATACAATCAAGCATTTGCGAAGAAAAGAACTTCCGGGAAGCTTGCGCTCAAGCGAAAGACTTGAATGGAGAAGCTGTTGTAGGTAATTTGACGGACACAAAGTTGAGTTTTAGTATCGATGTGGTGTCGTGGTTGACGTCAATGGTATGACATTTTAATGACCTCATGTTGAGCAAGGCCAGAGTGAGCTCATTGTTTTGGTCGACGTTTTCGTACGCCACTCTGCGAGAGCGACTTATCGTCTCTATAGCGGATACTTTGCCCGCCGAGCCTCTCGACGCGCTTCTTCCTCGGCCGTGCAAACTATCCGAGGCCGGGGCGTAGGGAGTCAATGATCACCTACAGAAGCCTCGACATTCAAGTCGAAGATACACGCACACACGAGCGCTAGGTATTTTCTTGGTTTTGTTAACTGTCGGGAGGTCACCGCGAGGCACGTGCTAACGTGCGCGCGCTCGGCAATTTCTAGGTATTTTTAACCGCGGACACGAAAAATTATGATTTGCTAAACAGCTTCCCTTTTAAAAAAACATTTGAACGTCTTTTAATCATATAGGTGTGCAATTTTAAAATTAAGGGCTTAGTGAGTCTTTACGCCCGTAACTTACTCCCGAAATTTCAAGCCCCTATGTGCAACAATTTCGGTTGAGCGTAGGTGAGTCAGCAACTCTGTTGGACAATTCTGTCTTTATCGATATAGACACAGCGCAATCTCGCAGGAAATATGAGGTGCACTCTCTGGAATCTAAGCTTCAAGGATACAATGTTCCTTCATGAACGTACACAAGCGTGACGGGAAAAACAAAACACGAAACAAGGTGCTTTCTGCGCGTGCTTCAGCCGCATGCATACATGCATGCGTACAGTTCCCGATGCCTTATCAAATTTTTTATACCAGTTTAGGCTTTACGACAACCTGCTGTCGTAACTCAGCGACAGCTGCAGCGGTCCTGGTAAGTCGACTGACCTCAATGCCATGCCGTTACCATACAGGACACCTGTTGCGAGAAACGTAGCGATGGCTTCTGAAAGCCCGTTTCGGGGCCCGTGCGAATCGTTTGTAGCAGGCCATTCAGTCACCTCTCGGGACCCTTGAAGATATTGCCGGCGCAAGCCGCAGCATATAACACGAAAACAACAACAAAAAATTGGTTGGCGATTACGATACTCCCTAATGCAATATTTGGGCGCAGCAGCAGTGCACTGAAGCAGCCCTCACTCGTGGGTTCTCTCGACGGCAGCGATGATGAGCCTCTGCGTGGGCGGGTACACCATTCTGCCTCGTGCGGGCACAGCATACTGCCCCCTCCCTCCCCACCGCACACTTTCGGAGAGCGCTGGCTGGCGCCGCCACGGCGAATCACCCTCCCCTCACAATTTCGCAACACTCTCCTCATTTGTTTTCTTTCATCGTTCGCTTTTTCTTTCACCTGTCGGTCTTGCCATCTTTCACAAGGTTACGCCGACAACGCGGCTCAGCCCACAGACGGCCGTCAAAGGGCTGCGCCCTAAAACAAAAATGTCTGGGCACTTGTAAAGCTGGCACCTCCACAGGCACGGGTGTAGTGAGGAAGAGTGTGCCATTCGTCGTAGCTTGTACTCGTATTCAGAGGTGGATTCACCGCTTTGCTTGCCAAACGAGAGATGATAAGCATAGGCTTTCTGCGGGAGAAACATCTGTACGAATTGCAGGGACACCTCATATTGCAGGGAAGCACTAGTGACATTGTCAGTGGTCGGTACTCGCTCATGCGCCTTGAAGTCGGCGACGAACGCCTGGTAGCCTACACACAGCGACGGTCGCACCTCGCGCTACGCCCAGAGAAAAATACCATCTGTAATAAATTATTTTCAGCAGTGTCTGTAAAAAAGTTTTCACACTTCACAACATTGAAAGTTTTTCTTACTTACTAATCACTTTTTGCTAATCGCTACCTTTGTAGGTCTTAAGGGGTTGACAGTATACTTGCGTGTTGAACCTTAATGTTCTACGTGCCAAAGAATAAGGAACGCAACAAAATGCTCCACCAGTACATCACCTACTCCGCCATGCCCAACAGAAAATGCATCATCGCGTGCAATCTAAAAATCCCCCCCCCCCCCCCCCCCATGAGCAATTAGAATGAAGTGTGCTGTGTTTTGAACGAAATTAAATGGTATGGGAGTTCTTTAAAACCACTACCTCAGCCCCAACCCCACACCTAGGTACGAGCAGTAGGCTGACCGGCTTACCAGCTGTGATCCCCCTATCCAACGCTACGAAGGAGCGAGAAGGCATCGCGGACATGGGTTTCCTTACTGCGGGTGACCTTTCACCGGATGGGTGTTCCGACCATCAACACCTAAAGGCCGTTCAATAGAATCTTACTCAATCAATCCAAAGTTATTGAACCCAGGGTGGAAGTTTTGGCGTTGTCATGAATAACTTCGATAAATGAAAAAAATTGCAGTACCTGAAGCATGCAACGCTAAATAATCAGAGTTAATTCTCGTGAACAGCACGGCTTTCACTTTTTAAGCTTTAGGCCATACATAAGGTACATTAGGAATAACGGCCGCCTTGAAGGTCGCATATTTATTTTGTAGGAAAGACTGGCAGGTTTCTCTTTATTTACTATGTTCTTCGGTACTACGTTGCAGTGATGGCAGCGCCGATGAGCCCCGACGGGGCGATGTCCCCCCTCCCCTTGCTATCAGTGGTTATTTGGTCAGTTGCTGTTGTTTGACTGTTGCGTCCTCCTTCGTCGCCAGGGTTGAAAGTGGCGGCCGCCTCCATGCGCCAGTGTTTGGTTGCGAAAGCTTTCGTGATGGCTTTCATCAGCGATGCAGCGGCGGGGTCCGGAGTGACTTCTGAGAAAAGCTTTTCTTTCCTCGGGACCGTCAAGGACGAAGGGGGGTGGATGTCAAAGCCCTAAGTAGTTAGCGCGGTTCTTTGGGGTGGCGGCCTGGTTGAAAGAGAGATTGCACGCGAAAAGTTGACGGGTTGGTTTGCAGCTGCGACCGTGCACGGTCACATGCAATCGCTCACGTGGGGGCTTTTCGGCGCCAATGTCCTACTTTTTGGCTTGCGGGCCTTCATTTTGGGATCGTGCCGCGATACCGTCGTGCGCTGCGGCGCATTTTAACTCGTGACTCAGTTTCTTTTTGTCTTGTGTTGTACTTCAGGTTCTGGACTGTAATAGACTTTTTCTTCAGCGCCTTCCTCTCTGCGTCTCCTCATCGGGTACTTCCCACTCCTACTTCTACGGCTACTGCACACTGCTAGGGCTAGTTGACACCACCCTTCTACAACAAATCTAACTTTAATGACGTATTAACCAGCCTCTGGTTGCTACCGTGACCCTGAAATGTTCCCGTTACGGGCACTCAAGCGCAGCAATATACCGACATTGTGTACCACCAATGCCATATTTCTTCCGATCGATCAGCGCCTCATGTTGCATCGCTTTCAACATCAGCTCAAACATCATCACTTAAATGCAACAAATCTCATTCCGCTTGGCTGCCGCTGACCGAGAACTTAAGTCGACAGCTGGCAACCTATATTGCCTGCGGGGAGCCCTGACATGAATTTTTTGTGCTAATTTTACACAGCTCTTCAGTGCTACGGACTGATCCAGCTGCCTCTGATTGCAACCTTGGACCCGAAATTTTCGCCAGAGCTCCGGCGCTTCAATTAACGTCATCACTAGCAATGCCATAGCTCTACCGGTCAATCAGCGCCTCCCTAAAATTATTTTACATCGCTTCCAACATTAGTCCAAACATCTTCATTTAAAAGCAACAAATATCATTCCACTCAGGTCCGCGGTCAACACTGTTGACATCCCCACCGCCTTTCCCGTGCATGGGCTAAACGCTTCCTCGTGGTCACCAGCGCACGTGCTTGTCCTTGGGTGCTGCAGGTCAGGGCCGCGTGAACCAGCTGGGCGGCGTGTTCATCAACGGCCGGCCTCTGCCCAACCACATCCGGCTCAAGATCGTCGAGATGGCCGCCGCAGGAATACGGCCCTGCGTCATATCCCGCCAGCTGAGGGTCTCCCACGGCTGCGTCTCCAAGATACTCAACCGCTACCAGGTGCGTGCTTTGTGAGGGGTTTAATGACACGGCATTTTTACGCTGTACTGCAAGGTTGTGGTTCCTTATATCAAGAGGAGAGGGGAAGTATGACGGTCGGGATAACTGTGCGTCTTCGGGTGCAGGTGCGGGTGATGTGCATCAGTGCGGCAGGTTCTGCGCAGATTGTGCTTAGTTGGTGAGAAAGTGCACGACTTGGAGATTAATACTTTCTCATTCACAACCCATAATAGGTGCTTAGGTGTTATCTGATATTTCAATCTTACCCGCCGCGGTGGCTCAGTGGCTAAGGCGTTGTGGTGCTGAGCACGAGGACGTGGGCTCGTTTCCTGGCAGCGGCGGCCGCTTTTCTGCTGGAGGCGAAAAGCAAAAACGCCCGTGTGTACGAGATTTCGGCGCACGTTAAAGATCCCCAGGTGGTCAAAATTAATCCGGAGCCCACCACTACGGCGCGCCTCATCGCCTGCGTTGCGTCGGCGCGTTAAATCCCTACAATCAAATCAATCAATCAGTTGCAGCAATGAACGCTTTTCGATTGCAACTTAAAAAAAAAAAGCCACAAAAACAAAGCAGAAATGGAAGGCTTATCTGGTGCGACGAACAAATCACGCAGTGCCGCTCAGTGCTGGTGATAACTATAACTTTCGCAGTGGTTCCAGACGCGAAGGAAAGAGTGAAAGCGCTTATGGAATGTGTTGCAGGGTCCCTTTAAAATTTTCACTATTCAATCAGGTTCGTCTTAACGGAAGTGTACCATATGCGCGTCCTCTATTTTGGGTAGTTTGCTCAAGCAGAAATATTATCTTGGGGCCTGTACTTAAATCGCCTGTACCTCCCGCTGTACACGGCCTTTGTCGATCACTGAATGTTGCAGGGTAAACATTTCCCTCAAAAGTTAAGGCACCCTCGTCGATGCAGGGCTTGTGATCGCACCCTGTAGACTTTCCATTCAGTCTTCTATAGAATGCCACGTCATATGTTACCGCTTATTACGAGGTTGTCTTCCGATGAGCTGAAGATTTCGATCCGACGATCGGCGGAGTGCTACTCGTGACCGCATGGGGCGCGCTTCGCAGGAGACGGGCAGCATCCGTCCGGGCGTGATCGGCGGCAGCAAACCGCGCGTGGCTACGCCGGACGTGGAGCAGAAGATCGAGCAGTACAAGAGGGACAACCCGAGCATCTTCTCCTGGGAGATCAGGGACAGGCTGGTCAAGGTACGCCGCTCTTCCGCGCATGCCCGCTTCTTGTGTAGCGTACTTCAACGCGCTCCTTTCTTGGCTAAAATCACAAAAATGAGATGAGCACGGCATGGCTTTAGAATACGCTTCAAAAATTCAGATGCGTTCGTGTGTTCGTAAAAAGCGGGGTTGATCATAATTGCAGAAATACGCTATCGAAGCCAGCGCAGTTACCCACAAGGCGGCCGACCACCACAACCGTCTCGTGCCTGTTGGTTGCATGACGTGACAACGCGTAGCTTCAGCTTTACAGTTCCGGAATGGCGCCTCGGTTGTTTCGCAGGACGGCGTGTGCGACAAGAGCTCAGCGCCCAGCGTGAGCTCCATCAGCCGTGTGCTGCGGGGAAGCCGAGACACGGGCAGCTCCGACGACTCGCTCCAACGCGGGGGCGGCAGCGACGGAGAGTGCGCCAAGAAGGCCGACCACAGCATCGACGGAATTCTCGGAGGTGAGTACGCTGCCCGGTGCGGTGCGCACGCCAGCGCTCACTACAGTGGCTGCTTTTCCAGGAGCACATCACGCTCGCGACGTTAATTAGTCATGAAACCCGCCGCGGTGGCTCAGTGGCTAAGGCTTTGTGCTGCTGAGCACGAGGACGCGGGTTCGATTCCCGGCCGCGGCGGCGGCTTTTCTGATGGAGGCGAAAAGCAAAAATGCCCGTGTGTTCGAGATTTCGGCGCACGTTAAGGATCTCCAGGTGGTCAAAATTAATCCGGAGCCCTCCACTACGGCACGCCTCATCGCCTGCGTTGCGTCGGCGCGTTAAACCCTAGAACCATAATAATCAGTCATTAAGGGTACCCAAGTAGACCTCCTCACGGCAGCTTTTTGAAGAAAGGAACTGTGACTACTCGAGCAGTCTTGGTCGAGAGAGAGAAAGAGATTATTTTTAATGCATCAGAAGAAGCTCGGCTTACTTAGACAGGTGGTTTGTAAAGATTGAGTGACGATTAATGTGAAGACAAAAGCAAAGAAAATACACATACGCGGACGCTTGTGCGAGCACACAAGTACACTATAGTCAAGGGGCCTTTAAAAGTCCCAAAAGAGCTTTCATACCCTGCACCATACTGTCATCGATGTTCCAAAGTCTTTTATGCTACTATTTCCTACCCGCAGCAATTTCCTCTCTGTCGCTCGCGCCAGCGAGCTTCTCTGTGAGGTGGGACAGATTATCCATACTTATGTCAAATCTCTCTCTCTCTCTCTCTCTCTCTCTCTCTCTCTCTCTCTCTCTCTCTCTCTCTCTCTCTCTCTCTCTCTCTCTCTCTCTCTCTCTCTCTCTCTCTCTCTCTCTCTCTCTCTCTCTCTCTCTCTCTCTCTCTCTCTCTCTCTCTCTCTGTTCTCGGCCCCAGTTAAGGCATTCCTGCTGTCATCGTTCATCCTGCCTGAAAAAAAAAGTAAGGACTGCAGTGCATAACAACAAGTTCGTGTTTGCTTCCTAATGTGGGCTTTGAGATATGAACAGAAAAGTGAAAGGACTTGCGCGCAAGTACGTCAAATTTCTCTGATAGCATGCATCATAGCGTCAGAGCAGTTGTGTGCTTTGATATATGAACAGAAAAGTGAAAGGACTTGCGCGCAAGTACGTCACATTTCTCTGATAGCATGCATTACAGCGTCAGAGCAGTACAAAAGCATTCAAGTTGCAAACTTTACTCGTGGTCGATATTGAAGGGCGCCGTGAGGCGTAAGCCGCCGCTCCGGGGGGAATGGGCGCTGGTCCCCAAAGCTGCCCCCCTGGAGAACGTTTAGACCCGCGGTGTGAGCGTGTGCATGCGTGCACTTTTCCGAGAACCACAATATACGAACTCTACATATATTATTGCGTGTAAATGGTGACGTCGCAACTAGTATTGAGGCCGCTGCACAGCATAGTAAACCCTTGCTAATTCGAACTTTTACGTCTCGAAATATCGGTTGAGTCGAAGATTTTTCTTTCCGTGCATTTACCTCACAAACGTGCGATGCATTTTCCCCCTCTGTGTCAAGACATTTTTTTTTTCAGGGGACCACGCGTATCTAGAAATGTTAACCGAGAGGACGAAAGGCGGAGTCCGCAACAGCCAGCTCATAATTATATAAGGTCTCTGTGCGAGCGCTTAGTTACCACAACGCGCCGAACGTGGTTGTGAGCGCCAAGTTTGAAATTACCGCCGCCGTGGCGGTTCCTCATCCAATGTGTTAAGCACAAGTTGCAGTGATAACATGTTCGCAGTTCTTTCTTCCCCTAAATAAAAAGTCGTTTTTCCTGGGAAATAATTTGCCTTTATTAATAAAACTTCACTAGGCAGTAGATCTTTTGTTATCAGCACAAGCTCTTTTCAGTGACCTGGCCCCAAATTTTCGGTATTTCGCTTAACTCTAATCTCCGCTTATCTCAAAATTTTTAGTGGAGTTTACTGCTTCCAGTTAACGAGGTATATGGCGTGGACCCATAAGAAGCATGCTGTACGGACTTTTTAGAATCAGGACAAAGCTTAGAAAAGAAAGAAAGAAGGACGCCAATGTTATAATGACAGAAGACCGTAAAAGCTAATTCTGCCGTTTCTGTACTCCACAAGTAGTTTAGTTGCGTTCTTCTCTTCCTCAGGAAGAGAAGAACGCAACTAAACTGTGTATTGCGCGTAAGTATGTTGTATAGTGCGCGTGAATATGTGACAACTTCTATTTATTACACAGTTGCAAATGTTGTGCTATTATTTCCCTACTGGCATCGTAGCATCGTACCTAGGGTTCTATTTATTTCTCAAAGGCTGAAGCAGTTGCGGAGCGATACGAGTGGCACCAATCTATCAGGCCGTATCATTTTACTTTTTAAAGAGAGAGTTGATTCGGCTAAGGTAGCGATAAGGTTAAAGATTTGTCACGTGTCCTAACATATCTTTTCGTGCGGTACATTCATAAAAAACTCGGGGCCTAAAGCCGAGAAGACAATTGTCAATATCCCCCGCGTCAAACCTGTCCGCACCTCTCAAATCTGGCTTGTCGGAGGATTCGCGCTTCAAATTGTGGCATGTAAGCGTAACTAGCTCACATTTGTACAATCAAGCGGTATAGGGAACAGGTTCGGTGTTCAGATATTTAACCTCCTCGCGAGCGAAGTTTCTTGGATAATTTCCGCCCCCACCTCCTAGAATAGACCGATTTCTGGCGACTCGTATAAAAGACACACGAGTTATGTTGCCAAACAATGCAAACTCTTTAGACATTCTTTTTAACTGGAGCATACCTTTTATTGTGAGCTCGTGCGGATGATTTAGCCCTGTGAACGACGAAAGAGACGGTATACTCATTCGTATTTGCTTTGTAAAACTCATTCATATTTCCTTCAAGCGCCCGCGAAATCAAACGCGGGTAATCCGAGAATTCAAATTTAACTAGGGCGTTTATTCCGCACTTCACCAATCGGCAAATTATCATCGACTAGCAATGAGGGTAAATAAAGAACAGCCTCTCTTTCTCTCCTTTCCTTTCGGAGGAACGAAGAATTCGAAAGCATTTATCGCGTTGCTAACGCCAAGCATAACGACCCACAAAGAGAGGCGGGCAGCCCAATTTTCCCATCGTCTTCACCATACTCGGAGGAACCCCTGCGGCGTGCAATCGGCGCAAGACCAGCGTCGCGCGAGAGACCAACGCTCGATTCAACTCGCGCTCCCCCGTATCGACGGCGCACGAGGCCAGATCAAGCGGAAAGAAAGAGTCCTTCGTCACCGCGTAAAGTCGGCGCGATGCGCGCCGAACGACTCCGCGGAAATCGCCCCGAGTACACCGGAACTCCGAAGCGAAGAAATCCCGTTGGGCATAGTCGCTCGCACGGCGCCGTGTCCGAATCACGCCTGAAGCGTCTCCAAAGGGATTTGTAATTTTAGCCGCATCTCCCGCGGATTCCTGGCGTCGGCAGAGGGGCGCAGATCAGTTCGCAAGCAGGCAGAAAGATCCAAACCTGCTCCCGGAGCCTATGTGAAAAAAAGAAAAAGAAACGAAAGAAATAAAGTGGGAAAGAAAGAAATAAAAAGCCCGGTCCGTGTACGCCATACACGATGGTGCTACATGGGAACGATGCTTAGCAGGACTAGACAATATGCTCAAAGCAAAGGGGGTATAAAAGATCGTCTGCTACGGTTTCCCCACCTTTTATTTCTTTTATTTAGTTTGTCGGCTTGGGTGTGGAACATTGGGAGAGCGCGGGCGTATAGAAATATTCTTCTCAGAGATGGCCGTAAATAGGAGATTGGACGCGCATAAACGGAGCGGCAAAAAGGCAGGACGCTACTCGGAGAACAGAAAGCCGCGTGGCGAAGCCGAACCAGTGTGACCTAACAAAACGCGTACGTTGTGAAGAAAAAAAAAACAGAAAAAAAGAGAGCGGTGCTTCCATACAGGAAGCGTTTGAATGTCTCATATCAGACACAACCAACGCGCAGGGCACGGCGAACAGATGCTACGCCCCGTGTGGATGGCAGAGGCGCAGTTTCGTATAAAGAGCGAAAATGAAGCGAGGAAAAGAAGGAAACGTTAACGATGGACGCGGCGGGTAAAAATAAAAGCGAAAAGTCCATTCGTGTGTAGTCGCGACAGCATGAAGTCAAGCCAGTCAGGCCGGAGAGGAGGAGAGAAAGAAGGTGTGGGATGAGGAAGAGAGAGAGAGAGACGAACGCGACGTGTAGAAGAGACCAGGCGGGCACATCTGCGAAATTCGGCACACACCATCTCCGCTGAATTCGGCCAGGGGCCCGGCGCCCAATCGGCTATGTCGAATTGCCTTCCCTGTAGCCGTGAATAAGGCGAACCGTTCGTTGGCTCGGGGAGAAAAAGGGGGGAATGGTGCGAGTCCCGCGTGGGGAAAAGCGAGGGCGAAAGGAGACGGACCTGTGAGAAAGAGCGTGAGAGAAAGGAGAGCTGTGGCGACCAGGGAGGGCTGTTCCGCCTGATTATGAGCGACGGGGCGCTGTACACCAGCGAACGTGCACGGAGGCGTCCAGGGACGCTTATATAAAAGCGGGAGCCCCCCAAAATAAACGCTATAATAACGCACGGGGGGTCTATGTTTGGAGCGACGAACGCGCCGGCGATCGTCTGCTACACAGCCGGCGGCAGTAGCAGACGATCTTTTGCCGCCGCCGCCGCCGCCACACCTCCGTGATCTGTCCGCGCGAGCCATTTTTGTCAGCGACACGTTCAGGAATCGGCCCCACGCCGCTCCTTGTCGACTTGTAGAAAGAGAGAAAGAGTATACGGGAACGAACACGGCCGTGCCTTGCGCCGTTGACGAGCGCGGCACGGTCATTGAGCATGAAGCTTGTGGGGTATGGGCAAGCGATCTACAATGCCGGTTATCCACGCCGAGGCTTTGTTTCCTTTGCCTCGCTTTGCGAGGGGCCCGCAAGCCACTCGCGTGTGACAGGGAGAGGGAAGTATAACTGGATCCAGCCACGTTGAGGCGATTTTGTACGGGAGCTGATTGAGCTGCTTGAGGATATTCGGGACGTCTGGTTGCCGCGTTTCCTTTTTTTACTTTTGTTGGAAAGTTATTGCCAGCTGGTGTTTCTGGTTTAGATCGACTTTATTCTGTATTACTCAACGCCCAGCTCTTAAAAATTAGGATTGATTCCTCAGCGCACATCTCGTCGTGAAAGGCCGCGCCGACATTTTGCAGCCCTCCGCGATAGCAATGTACCGAAGCCGAGTTCGTTCACACGCAACGCAGTTTTTGAGGGCCGCATCCCGAAACATACCGCTCGTTCGGATGGCTTGTCATTGACCGGCGCTTTGTACAGATGATTGATTCTGACTTTATGTTCGCGCAACGTCATTGCCCCACCCTTCCCTGAAGAAAAAAGGGTGGTTTCTAATACTGATTCTGTCTTGCTTATATATGAACAGCTTCGTGAACTCGGCTCCTGGATCACACGCGCGCCCAACGCGCCGCGTCCTTCAGAGGTTCCGCGACACTGTTTGCAGCCGCGTCAAGAACCCTTTAGGGGGCAACAATCTTCGACAGGGCATCCCGAATCGTAAACCGTAACGGCGACAGCGATCTTCGCGCATAACCAACGAGCCGAGAGAGAAAAAAAAGGAGCGTGGATCGCAGACGGCAGCGCCCCCATCGCCGCTCTTCTGCGGCGACCATATTTACGGTGCGAAGCAGATAGGATTCACGCAGAGCGCGACATATATATTCTCGCCCGCGTGCCGGTAATGGGCCGTAACTCAGGCGCATCGGCTTCAAAGGGATTCGCCGAGGAGTGCGCAGAAAGAAAGCCTCCAGGTGAACCCAACGCACCAGCTCGTAAATAGCGCGCGCGCTTTGCCGCACTGCGCATGCTGCGCGATATGGGATTATGGAGACTGTATACGGCACGTCACTGAGCGGCGTTTTCCAAAAGAGACCGACTGTGCACGCGCGCGTGCATGCTGCGGGGAGCGTGTGGATATATATGAAAGAATTCGGAGTCGTACACTGTTGCCGCGGCCCGTTTGCGGAACTGGCGGTAAGGTCGTAATGCATGCATCTGTGTACGCTTGTTGCGAGAGGATGGAAGATGATGGCGACTACGGTGCTGCTGTTATGCTAAACCATTCTGTTTCTTTGCAGCGTTCGGACTGCGGCCATAGAGGTGGCTGGGGAGCTGTAATGTCGAAAATTTGATAAACCAGTTGTCGGCTCACGACTTGTACTGACGCGGTTTTCTCATTACCCCACTACGAAAAATTCACGCGGCTGCCGAAGTCGTAAAGGGGGACCTTATGGAGGAGGCCAATGTTTACGCGTAGGACCCCTATCTACACACTCACGCGGAGTGCAGATAGTGACTGGAATTGAAGCGGTGGGGAGAGGGCTTATTCAAAGTCAACGTAATAATAACAATGTAGTTTACATTTATTGTACAGGGTGTTGCAACGATAACTGGAACACTTTAAAAATTTTTCCTGAGCGATCCGCCGCTCTGTTCACGCTCAAACTTCACACAAAGGTCGCATTTTGTGGTCTATTTTGTTTGACACCGGGAAAAACAACGGTAGTTACCTGTTTATTCTGAAAATAAATAAAAACGATTTTCGCCTATGGGAAAATGGCGGTGATTTGGACGTGCGAGCCCGAAAACCGGGTTTTCTGATCGTCTGTTAGCTCATTTCTAGGTGCATTTTCTGATCGTCTGCTGCACCATTTGGCTCCGTACGTGAATCCCAAACGTGCGTTTCACTCTGCAGGTGGTTCCGTCGTTCCAACATCAACTTGCGCTGGCTCGCACGTTCAAATCAGCGGCCATTTTCCCATAGGCGAAAATCGTTTTCATTTATTTTCAGAATAAACAGGTAAGTACCGTTGTTGTTCCCGGTGTCAAACAAAATAGACCACAAAATGTGACCTTTGTGTGAAGTTTGAGCGCGAACAGAGCGGCGGATCGCTCAGGAAAAATTTTTAAAGCGTTCCAGTTATCGTTGCAACACCCTGTATATCAAAAATGTGGCGGGGAAATACAGGGCAAAGAACATACACACGATACAGGTGTACGCTTTCAACTAGAAATGTCGTTAAAGGGAAACGGAAAAGGGTAGAACATGAAGTTACAGAGAGTGGGCATCAATTTTTTCTTTGTTCTAAGGCGCATAAAACGAAAAGAAAGGAGGGACTCCAAGTAATCCACGTCTTGCACGTTAAAATTCTACATTTCATTAGAAAAACGTCACACAAACTCACCTTCCACAGTACTAAAACGTTGTTTCGCGGTGCAGCAAAACATAGAACAGGTTCAACATACGCAGATGGAAAACTTTCTGGCGATATGGCAAACTGCGGCGAGGGGTCTTCGCTTGGACCACGCATCCTCGTATATACGTTTCGTGGGCACAAGGGCCCAATCAGTTTCTGGTGTACCTCGATCGCCCCGTGTTAGACTTCATACTGACAAGCCAACCCTTCAATGCTCATATGATTCCTTTTCTTTCTTATCATACACATTTGTCCATTCCCCGTCTTTGCGCCTTGCGCTACTGTCTTTACCTGTACGTTTCCTTTTTAAAAAAGAAAATATTTGCGTTAATTATTGCGACTAATATTTTCGGTTTCATAACGTTTTCAGCTCACGCTATTTTTTATCACTAGAGTTCCAAGGTATTACAAGAAATCCAGTCTCTAATACACAACGTGGTCTGTTTACTAGTTGGTCTTTATTTTTTCGACTAAAAGCACCCGTTCCAGAACCAGATCACCTGTTATTGTAGCAAGCACTTACTACTAAGGCTAAATGCTGATACAAAATTTTAACCTGAATAATCGGCAGGTGTTAATCGATTAATTGATCGATTGTTCAGTAGTGTCTGTTTTTAAGAAGAAAAAAAGCAGCCAGAGACAATGTTCCGTGTTTCCTGGGTGTTTTGACTGCCATGCGTGCGACCAACACGGTGAAGTTCAAATCATTTCAGACATTCGTGGTGAGTTCATGCTACACCGCAGACATGGAATTCTGTTTCCATTTTCAGGCAGCATCCCGTTTAACGATTGTTCACAAACATACTTAAACACCAGACTATAGACTGAACGCCTCCAGTGTCTATCAGTGTCAGTGATTCAGCGCTGTGAATATGTGTCTACTGCAATTTCTTTTAAGTGCGAATTTATAAGCGACCCCAAACCATCCACCGCCGCCGGCGGCGGCGGCGGCGTCCGCAGTGCTCCTCTATATTTAAAAAAGGAACAGCATCCGGCGCCAGGTTTCGATCCGAGGACTTTGCGGGCCGCAGCCCGACGCTCTACCGAATAAGCCACGGACGCAACGTTGATATCGGTGTCAGTAACGCGCCTTATATCTTTAACGCATTCAAACTACGTCGTCAGCGGCGTGCGTTGGCGACTCAGCGGCGTTATAGCGGCTTGATAACTGCGTGGTGTACACGTGATACTACAAACCCGATGGAAAAGATGGAAGAGAAGGCGGCGAGGCGGTGGGCTGCGGGGGCCGAGCGCAAGCGCCGCAAGCGGGCCGACAACCGTGCATTCGCACTTTCACATTCTCCCCCTCGGGGAAATGCGGGGGAATTTTTTCATTCTTTCTTTTCTCTTTTTTGCCTCTTTTCCCTTTCCCACGTGCAGGATAGCAAACTAGGCTCTAGCCAGGTTAACTTTCCTGCCTTCCTTCTACAGCCTTCCCTTATTCCTTACAGATGAGTTAAACCGATCGTCGCATGGCCCTGGTGCTGCCGGGCGCTTATCACTGCGTTCAGCATTCTCACTACTTCTCGAATGAGGTACCTTAGAGCTCGCTGTCATTGCAAGAAGACCAGTTGATCGTGGGTTAGTCTATCTAAGTTTGTTTACCCAAAGCAGAATCATGAGTATTCCTCGCGCCAAGTACAGCTCACTAAAGAAACCCGGTCCTCGTCTTGCACCTCACGCCGTGAAAGAGCTGGCATGAAAACTCCCTGTGAGGCCGATCCTGACGGTTTTCTATAAACAAACTGCATTTCAGTCCAGCCAATTTTTTTTTTACACGAAACCTAGCACCAAATATTTTTGCAGGGTGGTGTAATTTGTCAGCTCTACCCCCCCCCCCCCCCTCATCTCATTTTCCTCCCCGCACTCGCACACGCATACACACTACTCCAACCAACGCGTTGCGGAAAGCGACGGCAAGAGTGCACATGCATGTAGCGACGGCCTTGCAGTATGTTAGTACATCCCTATTTCGAAATACAAAGGACCGTGTTGAGCACGAAGCAGACGCTATCCTTTTCAGGGCTCAAAAACACCACTCGACTAAGCAAAAAAAAAACAATAATAATGCGGCAACGTGTGTTACTTTGCTTCAGGCTTCGTCGCATTATTTTCTGGAGCTCCATGCAGGAATGCGTAAAAGCGCAGGTACATTACCGCGAATGGCGCGATGCTCTTTATGTATTGCCGGAGAAGAAAAACGGGTAATCTCACGTTACGATGCATGCTGCATCATCCGTCCCCCACATACTGTGCCGGTTCGGTCGACGACCATTCACGCCCGACATTTCATCCCGCATGCATCAGAATCGAAATATGTGGTGTTAAGCGGCTGTATGCCACTCGGAAACGGCGCGACGCCGTTCCGACCGCAAGGCAAACAATTGTTCCTTCGTATACCTGCGCGGCTACCCCGTATGCAGACTCGGTGCGTGCATTCAAGGTGGATGAAACATATCCTCGACACCCTCCTTCGAGCACACACACGCTCACGCACCTGGAAGCCATCCCCGCGGATTGCGCGAGTTTTACGGTCGACTCGGAGGCTCCGCCGTGATCGAGCTGGCCGCCGACACATGCACGACCTCTTTTTCCGCTTTTTGTGATCGCGGTTTGTGGTGCAGCGCAAAGATGACCGCTGTCGCCGCCCGTGTAATCCGCAGTTGTTTGCGTGAAGCGAAGTCGTTCGAGAGGATCAGCAGAGGCAAAGGAACAACGAGGCGCGCGGCATACCGTGTATACGTCCTTTTTCCGCAGTAACATGCTTGCAGGGTATACAAAGGCTGCGGTTATATTGGATGTTTTGTGTAGGTGTGGGCATGTTGAATGTGTATGCAGAATCTTTCATTCCTTTTTTTAAATCAGGGTAACGTAACCGGGGCACTTATCGAGGATTTTCCTCCCGCATCTGGTTTCTCACCTGCCCTCGGATTATAAATATGTAGCGTTCATGCTTGTAAAAGTGCGCAGCAGTAGGACGAGCGGTACCATAAGCGCTCCCAGTCTACGCAGCGAACGACTCCAGCGCACCCACACGCCCTTCTAATTCTCGTTTTTATGCGGCTTCTAATTATCGGTTTCTAATTTTCTAGAACGGCTTCTATTTTCGTAGGTCTATCAGTGTCTTTAAGGGATATGAAGTATGGCCCGTGCGTTATAGTTATGTCTAGAATGTACCTCGATGACTTGGAAGCTACGAAATCAGGATGTTACTCGTAATAACAAAAAGATGGCTTTGGGCCAGCTAGATTCAGCGTCCGATCGATGTTTGCTATAACGTACATTCGCATTTCTCTGCGAAAAAGAAACCTATTCAGAGAGATGCATAAATAACATTTTATTTAAATACACACTATACATGTCCCAACAGACTAGAAGTCCTGCGGAATTTGAACCTCAAATGCGAGAAAAAAATGCGCCACTTTGCCTCATCTTTTTCTTGGGGGGACACAAACAACCCCGAAAGCGCCCTATAACCTCTCACACAACCGTGCAATGTTTCGCTGCATCGGTCCGAGGCTCGGCGAAAGGGCCAATAAAATCGGCTGTCACGCTCAACAGCCGTGCCGGCACGCCCAGCGAGCCAATAACTGCTCCCGAAGAAAGGTCACCTCAATGCAACACAGGTCAGACGGTGTCGTCTTCCCTCTGTGTCCGTCCTAAGTGCGTAACCGTGAACGAAAACAGTTTAGCTTTTACGGCTCCCCCCCAAATCCGCCGTGCGTCGCAAAACGAAGCGATATCCACCTTACTCGAACTCCCACTGGGGTGGGCGCCCAAATGCCACGGCCGAAAAATAGCACCCAGTCACTTTTACGACTACGACTCCAAAGACAGCGACGACCGGCACCCAGCTTCCCCACCGCACGTGGGAGAAGTGATTTTTACGAGGCGAGAACGCCAGGACCCACACACACACGCGCGCGCTCATCGTATTGTCGGTTGTGCTGGAAGCAACGGCATTCACGCTAACTTACGATTGCAGCCGTACACATAACGCACACTTAACGACGCACAACCAGTTGCAACCCCCCTTTAATAGCTCGTATAATCTTTTCGTCACGGTTAAAAAAACACGCAAGCTGTTCAGGGCAGACATCGCTCCCCTGAAACCTGAGCTGGCGGTGTCTTCCCCGCAAGGCTTCACGAAGTCCCGTACGAGGAAGGCCGCTCGAGCGCCACGTGCATGGAGTCATTAGAAGGAGTCACCCCCCTTCCCCCACCAAGCCGTCCACGGCGGGCAGTTTTCGCGCCTTTGAGAAAGTGCGAAAAACGCCCTCGGTTAACTCACAAAGGAGGTGCGAACGGTGGAGAGAGAGAGAGAAAGGGGGGGGGGGTGGTAAGGAATAAGAAACCAGAATCGTTTCTCGAACTGTTGCGACGAGGAGGGGGCGAACAAAAAGAAACATGATCAACGCGGCGGGCCCGTAACAGCCGTCGCGCTGGCTGCATCAATAAGCACGCATACCCGGAGAGAAACAGAGAGGGGAGAAGATGGAGGCGCGAAGACGAGGAGTCAAACGGTTTAAGAACGCCGGCCTGTCTCCTTCTCGCCGCCGACGGGCCCGCAACAAAACGGTCTTCCTTCAGCGGGCACTCGTGGCGACCCATTGTCACGGGGCTCGCCTCTGATGTTTGCCGCCGGCGCTCTCAAAGCGGTCAGCCGGCCCGCGTTGCGTACAATGTCGCCTTCGGCGGCCTAGGGGCGGTGCTGGCCTCTTTGGGAGGTCCCTCTCCGGTGTCCGGGTGGCCCGAGGCTCCTGTTTGCAGCGGCGCCCTTTGAAGTGGCGGCCGCGACAATGCCCGACACATGGAACACACACGTTCGCGCCAGGCACGCTAAAAATCCGATCGCCCGAGCTTTCTCTCGGCGCATGCCGCCGCGACCGATGCCGAATCGGCCGTGCACTACAAACATGCGCATGCTTGCCAAGCCTTGCTTCGGCTGTTATTCCTTCCTACCTGTGCTGCGTCGAATCCTTACCCTCGCAATCGGCGTGGAAGCCCGTGGGTTCGGGCACCGGTAGGCGACCGAACAGGCGTGATTAATTAGCTTCACGTTATAGTTTTCGTTCCTACCGTGGATGTGTGCGTTTGGTGCTGCTGCTGGCGCAGAAATATTCAGCGAAGAGGAAGATAGGAGAAAAAAGCAAGGTTTTCATTTCACTAAGATAAATGCGAGTGGTAGCGCTCGGGCGGGGAAAGGGGGGGGGAGGGTGAATTGGGGAGGCACCGCTTGGTTATCTTATTTATTTTTTAATTAGTTTAGCCATTCCTTCGAATTCAACGAACGCACTGTGAGCTTGACGTCGTTTACGCTACTGGTCAGCTCGACGAGCGCGACGCTGAACATCGATATCGGTCGAAGTGTTTCTCCCGTCCATACTTAAAACTGTTGCGAGACGATATAGGCGATAGAGGCGATACGATGCACAAACGCGAGGAGATAAGGCTACGTAAGCCGGCACCCGGCTTCATACACGCTAACCTCGTCTCCACACCGCCGTCATCTGTGCATCCTGTGCAGCCACCGCTCTCTCCATGGTCTACACAGGAGCTGTTGTGCATAGAATGTATGACACCTCTGGCAATGCTTAGCAACGCTCTTCCTCGTTCGCGCGGCATTCTTTCGCTGGGTTACTTCGATTGGCAGGCCTCACACTCCAACAGAATGACAGACGCTATTTTGCGAGGCGGGGCATCTAGCGCTATCGCGATAAAATAACTCCGATAGAAATGGCGCGATCACTGGTATTGGGGATGTTGTGCGGCGCTAAATCCCATCAACAGTTTACTCATACCCCGCGACCTATCAGAGAAGCTGAGTCGCAGACTATTTTCTTAAGGCTATAGTGTTGCCAGACAACAGCGTAGCAAATGTGTAAGCGCTCCTGCAGTGATGCCCCTGCAGAATGTGCGCGACGGGTTACTGGGACTTGTTTCTGGTGTTGTCCCTTCGTTGACAAGCTGATGCTGCGACGCAGCAGGTATTTTAATATACTTCCAGGCCTCAGAGAAGTTGATAAGCTGAGTCGCTCATAGTATAATTAAGTCAAGAGTTCGACGAAAGTTCGTCTGGTCAGGTATCATGATGAGGACGAAATGCGGTCACTGACCAAGTCAAGGTGAAAAACACAGAGACGTTTCGGAACCCGTACGGGTTCCTTGATCCCACTAAGCAGGCAAGAGCCGTAAGTCGCTTCTTATTCTAAAATGTGACGTAATGAACGGGTGTAGCTTGCCGGCAGATTGCCATCTTGCCGGCAGATTGACAGATGGCAATCTGCCGGCAAGCTACACCCGTTCATTACGTCACATTTTAGAATAAGAAACGACTTACGGCTCTTGCCTGCTTAGTGTGATCAAGGAACCCGTACGGGTTCCGAAACGTCTCTGTTTTTCACCTTGACTTGGTCAGTGACCGCATTTCGTCCTCATAGTATAATTAAATTGAAGATTTCGCTGTAACAAATAAAAAGGAATAGCTGGGATATAGCTCATCAACTGTATTAGTAATTGAAACGCTTGTTGTATATAGTTAAAGTGGAAACATTAAATACCGTGCACGCCGACCGATAAAGACACACAAAAGGCGCGTTAAATACTGTCAAAACGGTTACTTAAAAATTGCGAAAGAGGAATGGTTATAGATAAGACAACACACGCATCGATCATGAAGGAGTACAACAGTATGCCTTTATCTCATAAACCATGAATCGGTATATACATTTAGATCGTTCGTATACGCGTTTAATTAGCGCACAAAACCCGCCGTGGTGGCTCAGTGGCTAAGGCGTTGCGCTGCTGAGCACGAGGTCGTGGGTTCGATTCCCGGCCGCGGCGGCCGCTTTTCTGGTGGAGGCGAAAAGCAAAAACGCCCGTGTGTTCGAGATTTCGGCGCACGTTAAAGATCCCCAGGTGGTCAAAATTAATCCGGGGCCCTCCACTACGGCGCGCCATATCGCCTGCGTTGCGTCGGCGCGTTAAAACCTACGATGAATCAATTAGTGCACAAAAAATCGTCGCATGCGTTAGTTCTTCGTTTGCGATTGGGGTCTTTGAAGGTTTGACGTGTGATTGGACGCACTTTTCTCGGATCGGACGAAGATTTCGTGCGTCTCTCAACTTCCTCTGGGAAGGGATGGCAAAGCCGCTCGTGGTAGCCAGTTTTCGCTGAGAAGGGCTCGTTATATGCGCCAGTTCCCTACACAGTATATGGCGTTGGTGGGTTGTGTTTACGAATCGCAAACCACCGAGTCACATCGTCACAAAACCAACTCAAAGATAATGCTTTGGCGCTGCTTCTTTGTACTGCGCTAACGACGCCAACCATCATGCAATGCGTCAGACAAACAACCGTTCATTACGACTGTTCCACAGGAGGTGATCATTGGGTTTCGCCAAAAAGGGACAATTAATCTGATTAGCCTATCCCCTGTCTAAGCTTTCGGGCGACATTCCCTGGTTTCCATCTCAAAGCCCACTAAAAGGGGACGGCTTCACCGCACTGCACGCCGTTGGCGTTGCTAACCGTCGTGCTATCCTTCAAACAAGGAGCGTTTATTACGAGTTATGAGTATTAGCGACGTCGCTACCGCGTCCCAGTAATCAGCGCATGAACTCTCTTATTAAGCGAAAGCGGGCATGGCCCAGGAGGGAAAAAAATAACCTTACAGCGAATCTAGATTCCTTTTCCCCATTTCAACCATCTACCGAGGCTACGCCGAACACCACCAGCAAAGTCCCAAGTGTTGTTCCTATAAATGCTAAGGCGTTTAACGAGAATTGATAATTTTACATATTTTGCGCTTCATTCGTGGTACTCATTGCGAGACAAACATTGGGATATGCTTCAAGTCTGAGCAGTGAACAGCATCTTCATAGTGTACGGTTTTACTGGGAGATGACCCTCACTGGTGTTATTGCCTAAAAGGTTCTGCTGCCAGCATAAGATTGCGGATACGGATCGTGTTGGCAAGCACGAGGCCGCCTGTACAGACAAATACCAGCGCTGTTATCAGTGCCGCTATTTTTTAAAAAATGCGTTAAACCCCGAACACTGGTTTTCTTTAACCCAACCGGACTTGACGCGAGTAAATAAGGCAGCATCTTCAACTCACGCACCTAAAGACGCCTTCTCACGCAACGGGCCCGTATCCAACGGTATGACTTACTAGCAACGGACAGCACCTATTTAATGTGAGAACAGCTTGACAGCCGCTCCTCTGCACCAAACCATTCCGTCCGTTCTCGCAAGAACTGAAGGCACCCGCCTTGTGGTAGCGGCGGATGACACACCGCGAGACGGTCACGGGGGGGCCCCGCAGCGTTCACCCGGTGACTCTGCAAGTGTTCGGCGGCAGGGCACAAAGGCAGGGCCTTGGCGAAAGGGCCATAGAAAAGCCCTTCGTAATGGGCCCGCTAATCACCGTGTTCCGTTTCTCTTTTCTTCGCCGCGTTCCGCTCGTTTTTCTGCGCGCAGTGAGGTCCGTCCACCACCTTTCCTCGGCGTAGCCGCAAGGTGCCGTTGTTTGGTCTAAGTTGGGGGGGGGAGGTGGGAAGGTCTTGAAAAATAGCCACACAGCTGAAAACGGACGAGCCCGCGCGGTTGGCTTTGCCTTCCTTTGCTCGCAAAAAGCCGCGCACGCGCACACCGTGGAACTTCACATCGTGCGTGATTCTTTCGTGTTCATGGTTAAAAGGTGGCGTTTAGGCAGCGATTTTTCCCGGCCAATTTGCTCGTGCGCTTGCTGGTCTCGCCCGAAGTCAATAAAGCAGTTTGGGCGGCGTAACCTTCGCGTTTGCGTTTCCCTAACTAAGCGCACTAATGTGTTGCTTGGGAACCCTCCACTGCATTAGGCAGGTCTAGTCAAACATTTAACGACGCCCGGAAAAGGCGTTTAGGCATGTCTTGACGCGCGTGGTGTTTTAACTCACTTGTTTTTTTAACTCAATGGTGTTTTAACTCACAAGGTGGGCTCTTGTGAACGATGTTTAAGCACCAGAAACTGTTACATCGTACTTCCGATTGGCGCTCTGTGCTTTGGGGTGGAAACGACGGAGTAAGGTAACTGGTGTGAGGCACAGGTACGCGCGAGGTTCTTTCGTACAGCTTATCGGTAATAAAGTGCTGCGGACGGCTTTTTGCTGACGCGGCTGGGCATCTTATGAGCCTAGAGGGAAACGCATCCAAAAAGAAGAGACTGGAACGTCACAGTTACCTGCTTGCTTAATTAAGGTTTTACTCCATTTTGGGCACACAGTTGGTCTCTCTCTCTCTCTCTCTCTCTCTCTCTCTCTCTCTCTCTCTCGAAAGAACAGAAAATTTTCCACCATGTTTTACGCCGTCACAATACTTTTCAGCGAGATTTCGTTTTAGTGTGAAACGTTTTGGCTTATGTAACTGGAAAAAAATTGTACGAGTGTTACAGTCTTGAGACAGATGCTAATAAACATATTTTTTTATGAGAAAATGGCATCGCGAGAAAAAATTTGAGAACTATCATGCAGTGTGATACCACAGCGGGTGGTGATAAGAGGGACGGGAGTCAGCTGTTCGCTGCTGAAAAATGGTTTGGTGGTATGTACTGCGTTATTAGACGGTGTGGCGATATTGCCACTAAAATGAGTTTCACGTGTTCAACAGTTATTTCGGCTATATCATTGAAATATCATTAATGATATTTAATCTATGACATTTCAATAAATGGTATTATAAGCGTGCAGTGACTAGCTGGGTTTGTGAGTGTGCGTGTGTGTGTGTGTGTGTGTGTGTGTGTGTGTGTGTGTGTGTGTGTGTGTGTGTGTGTGTGTGTGTGTGTGTGTGTGTGTGTGTGGTGTGTGTGGTGTGTGTGTGTGTGTGTGTGTGTGTGTGTGTGTGTGTGTGTGTGTGTGTGTGTGTGTGTGTGTGTGTGTGTGTTTGTGTGCGTGTTTATGTGTGCGGGAGAAAGGCCTAGAATGCGCACAGGCTCTTCTTTCTTCTCCCTGGAAGCGCAGTTAAAGTATTAAAGTGCGTTTTCTCACATGGTCATTACGCGGGCTCTTCATTTTCACTAAAAATATGCTACAAAATATTTACTCGGCATGTCGACGTGAATTAGGCACATTTTTAAGCCCGACAAGGTCAAACTAATATAAACAACGTAATCTGCACTTTGAGTGAACACCGGAAAATTTAGCAACAAGAAAATGTCCATAACATCCGCACACGTACGCCGTGCACCCGACGCGTGGCTATTTTTTTGAAGCAAAGTTTCTGCAGACATTTCAGTTAGTACTCGTACAGTTGATGTCTTGTAGTTACGTTCCGCACTGTTTACATGTGTTTTGTTTTTGTTTATGTTTTTCAGTAAATTCGGCGAACGTGGCATGCAATAAAACCTGGTTATGTCAAACTGGAATATTTCGAATGATTGATTCGCTTATATCAGACAGTCTGAACACCCCCCCCCCCCCCCTTGTGAAAATATTCTGTATACATACACTATAAGAAGTCCCCGTAGGGTGTCTTCAAAACAAATCTCCAGAATGACCAATCGAGGTGGCATAGTGTGCAAATTCAGAGAAATGTAAAAGTTTCATAGCATTTTGAAGGGCGTGAAAAAAAAAACAGGTTCTTTCATGTTATTGAGAAAAATATGAAAAATTAAAAAGACAATTCCGCACAGATCTATTAAAAATTCGATATACTTCTTAAGGCGGAAGCCTTAGACGTCTTATCAAACGTGAAATGGGGCTGTAGTTGCTGGCGACTCCACGAATAAAACCAAACAGCGGCCGCTGTAAAAAAAAATCAGTAAATAAAATATATACAAATCTTATTTGGGTTCGAATGGTATTTGAACCTGGGTCGCCAAAAGCCGCAGCCAAGTGCGGTAACTACAGCATTAACTCTGTACGGTGCCGGGTTGGAACAAGAATTCTCCGGATGCGTGCCGCACCCGCCGCGGTGGCTCAGTGGCTAAGGCGTTGCGCTGCTGAGCACGAGGTCGCGGGTTCGATTCCCGGCCGGGGCGGCCGCTTTTCTGATGGAGGCGAAAAGCAAAAACGCCCGTGTGTACGAGATTTCGGCGCACGATAAAGATCCCCAGGTGGTCAAAATTAATCCGGAGCTTTCCACTACGGCGCGCCTCATCGCCTGCGTTGCGTCGGCGCGTTAAACCCCACAATCAATCAATCAATCAATCATGCGTGCCGCATGACAGGTGAACGTGATGGCACTGCAAACACGACGCAGGAGAGAAGAAGTCTTCGATAATCGCCGGCCTTCGCCTCAATACTTGAAGGAATGGAATGGGAATGGAATTAAGCACCTTTTGCCCGGAATGGAATGGTTAGGCCCAAATTTTAAAACCTTCCTTACCTTACCCCATTTCCTCACCTTACTGAAGGAGCCCTTCATGCTCCCTTACAGTGAGGCGACCTTGCAGCTCCGATTCTAAGGCCCGAATTTTAAAACCTTCCTTACCTTACCCCATTTCCTCACCTTACTGAAGGAGCCCTTCATGCTCCCTTCCAGTGAGGCGACCTTGCAGCTCCGATCCTCATTTTTAAAGCCTCCCTCAACCTCCCTTACCAAAGGGCGCCCTTACTCCCGTCAAGGAAGCCATTCGTGCACATGGGTGCGAGGGTAAGCGCAATTTGTTCTTAAAATGCGCCTTTATTAGCCGTGATAGGCAGGCAGTTTGTCGTGTTTTAGATTTATATGGGCATATATATTTATTGTTTGCTTATTGCGCAGTTCTTGTAACAAGTTGTACCGGTCGGTTACTACAGTTGGTGGTAAGTCAAATCTAGTCTGGCAACAGTCTCACGTTGATATCTGTCAACATCGCATTTAGCGTCAAAACGTGCGAGCCAACGTTTTGTGCGAGCGTAGCGCCAGTATAGGCACCGGTCACTGCTCAGAGGGCGCGACGAATAAAGTACACCCAGCGCCGCCCCGCGGAAGCTTGAGCTAACTCCGGGTCGGTGAGAGCCAGACGGCCGGCGCGCGTTCATAGATTCGGCACCTCTGGGTTGTTTGTTTGTGCGATTCTGCGATTGTTTTTGAAAGGTGTCTCGTGCTTGAAAACTGTTCTGGCAAATAGTTTCCCCATGTCTCAAGTGCTTCTGTGCGATTTCCGGACAATTACGGGGCTGAGCTACTACTGTCGGCCTCGCGTGCGCGAGAAGTTAGAGATTGTACGTTCCCGCGCGCGTGTGCGCCATGAAAGAAATTGATGGAACAGACATCGTTGCGAAGTCCCATTCTCAGCAAGTGTCAGCCGTCTCCGAAGCATCGGATAATTATCGCGCCAAGAATGCTTGCGCCGAGAGGCGAAAACGAAAGCAGACACCGGCGGCCTGCCGAGGGGACCGGGCTCGGATCACGAAGCACTCGAAACCACCACCGCCGCAGCGACCGCGGCCGGATGTTTACACCACCGAGCGTGTATGGTACGAGCTTTGGACTCTCGCGTGGTGCGTGTGTGTGCTGTTCGCCCAAGGGAGTCGTCCCACGCCCGAACAGCGCGTCAGACGTCTTCTTTGAGTGCTCCTCCGTCTATATATGTAATCCCAGTTTTTTCAGTTAAATAAACATCTTTTTAAATTCTCAAACCCCAGTGTTTTCCCACTCAATATGAGCCACGATCAAGCTGACACAAGGGAAGGTTATTTACAGCGCCAATTCAGGTCTGTAGCCAGCGTATACCACGGCGCTCCACGACAGAAGCGTGTCTGTGTTATTGTTTCCTCTGTTCGCCCAACCACACTTCAGTTACTTTTTCGGTTGCCCTTCTTCAGCTCGGTTGGTGTTGTCACTGATTAAAAAGGGATTCCAAACGTTATTAGCTTATGGCAAAGTAAGCGCAGTTCACACAGTTGGAAATCTGCTGTGGAGCTGCGGTTGTCTTTACGAAGATTTCGTTTAGTTTCCGCTTGTATATTGTGTGTCATGTTAGAGTCGTATAAACGGCTAATTGTGATACAGTTTGTTCAGGCCGTTCAGAATTCTCCAAAAAAAGTATTTCCTCCTCCTCCCCATCCTCTGCTTAAACAATAGCAACCTCAACTTTCAGAGTACGCAAAACGCATTAAAGAAGTCAGCGCGAGAGAATGCAACCTTGCCTTTGATAGCTTTCCACGCTCTCTCGCTTGGAATGCGTGGTCGAACTCTGTACACTTTGGGAAACAAAGTAGGGCAGTAAGTGGGATGCGTACTGACCGTCTTGACATTGCTTTTGGCATCACCCGCGAAGTGCTGTGAACATATTCTTGTGCCGCCTTTTGGCATCCATTCGGTGCTGTGAATGTCACTAAAAAAAGGTTACTGCTGATAAAACAATAGTGGGGGAAGCCGTAATACCTTGTGTTATGCAAATACTACGACGGCATGCGATTCATCGCAGCGCGCGATGTGTATGGAACACTGAAAGCAAACATTTTAGTTTTACGGCCCTTCGTGTCTGCGCTGCGCATAAACAGTCATCGTACTCATAATACTCCTTCCACTGACTGACAAAAAATGTCATGGCTTTCTTACTGCTAAAATCCATTTCTTGCGACGCTGCCCGAGAAACCTGTACAGAACGATGGCAGGCTGCCTTCCGCGATTGTGGCAGTACTTCACGCAGCAGTAGCGGCGTGGCCACTAATTCTTTCCTGCAGCATTTTGATCCTTTCGGACACTGCAACTTGCAATTATAACTATGTTTCTTAAAAAACTTCCGCCACACAACGTCGAACTGCACGCAGCGCGCGTGTTTTTACGTGCGCTGAACGGCCGATCGCGACATCCACCGACCCGGAGTTGCTAAGCGGCGGCGAGAGATGGCGCTGCAGTCGCGCGCAAACTTCACTGTCCGGTGCCTATAACCGTGCCCGGAAAAGTGGGTTACACTGAAGAAAAAAAAAAGAACTTCTCCAAGAAGTGGCGCTAAAATACAAAAACTTTGTGGAGTGCAAGAGAGCAACGCCGTGTCGCTGCAAGCGACACCTAAAGTGTGGAGGCGGCTTTGCGACGAATACAACAGCATGCCCCAGATGCGCCCGCGGAATGTAAAACAACTCCGCGTCATTGGCGTTTCGTCTTCGTCGCGTTTGTCAGCCGCACGTACTTTGGGAGCAGGCGCAAGCACACCGCCTGCGTAACTTCCCAGAGCACATTGCTGACCGTGGGCTGCGAAACGTTGACGAGGTCGCGACCACCGTCAACCGTCAAAAGAAGTTCCACATGCGAGAAAGTAGGTGTTAGTGCGATGAAAAATTGTGCCAGGGATCGTTATCAGCGCTTATTTAAAAGCGGCGATCAGATATCTGCCGCGCTGCTAACACTACGCTGGCCGGTCGCGGAGGTTCCTTGGTCCGACCGGTCATCGCGGCGCGCGGTGCGCCGAGCGGCCGACAGGTGGCGCTACCTGCGCGGCAGCGTCGATACAGGCTACGGCAGATGTCTTGGTCACCGATCGCTTAAAACGGCAATTATAGCTGAAATAAACTTTCACATGCGAGAAAGGGGATGATAGTGTGGTGAAAAGTTGCGTTAGGGATTGTCATTCGCAGTTGCACAGATAGCGGCGATCAAATGTCCGCCCTGATGCGAAGCCTAAAGTTCCCAACACCCGCGCCGACCCGAACAACGCAAGCCGGTTGTGGATGGGTTGTGGGCTGTAGGGGACTCGCCGCACGCGAGCGCGTTGCGTTTGGGTTCCCCTAACGTCTTGGGGAACTGCCTAGTAACTTGAGCAGCGGCGGAAGTGGGGCTCCTCTTCTGTCCGAGTTCTCGCGGAGGCAGAGTTCCCCCAGCATTTTCATCACTGCTGCCTTGGAGAAACGGTAGCGGAATGGAAACTCGTCGTCGCTGTACAGCTTCATCGGGTTGAGGCGGTCTTGCGGCTGCCTAATCGTGAGCGACGGATATCTGTACACGTCGCCGCACATGAAGTCGCCCACCCGCAGGCAAAACCGTGCACAGTCGGCCCAGCTGTCGTACGAAGCAATAAACTCGGACGCCATAGCCGTCGCGTTCCTCCCGCAGCACCGCCGGACGGAGCCTTAGGCCCAAATTTTAAAACCTTCCTTACCTTACTAAGGTCGCCTTAGAACTCGCAAGGAGGCCTTAGTTCAATTTTGGAACGTTCCCTACTGAGGCTTCCTTACGAAACGCTCCCTTGATGTCTCCTTACTGCAAGGTCGCTCGCGGGCTACCTTGATGCGACCTTACCCCGCTCTTTCAACTGGACGCACACTTCTCCGCAGCACTTGGCACACGCCTCGTTAAGGCGCGTTCCCACTAGGCCGACACGACGGCGACGACGACGCGACGGCGACGCCGACGAGTCGCCAAACCATCGGCCAACTGCCGAGTTGACCGACCGCGCTGGGTTGACCGAGTTGACCGACGCGTCCGGCGACCGGACGTCCGACCGGTCGCCGGACGCGTCGTCGGAAATCGACCGAGAAGCGAAAACTGCTCCCCGACAACATTCGTGCCGCAATGAATGCGGCTCTATTTTGATAGTTTCTGGAGTGTAATAAACTCAGTAACGTCCACGAAGCCCATACAACTCAACACTAGCACTAATGCAATCCGTATTTTGGCGTTCGAGGCTTCGGCCGTGCTCTTCGGCGACGCCGCTATCCCGGAGCTGCAACCTGCAAATGCGTGTGCGATCGGCTCGCCTGTAGAAAATGTAAGGTCAGTTTCGTGCAGAAGAAGAGTTACGTAGGGTAATTTGGGTAATAAGGCATCAACATCGGCCAAGGTTTTTGATGTGAAACGTAAAACCAAAGTACAGCAAGCACTATCCCCGCAGTGGGAAATCGCAGTCGCAGCCGGCAGCCGTGCACACACATTATTGCGAGCGCTTTCGCGAAGCAGCGGAGTTGATGGCGATAAGCTATTGTGGGGGCTTCGGGGAACGTTGCTGTGCAAGCGCTATTTAAGAAATTTCAGTTTACCAGCCAGGAATTGTGTAAACCAGCTAGTAAACACCGACGTATGACACGGAAGGATGGGCCTCCATCTATTACCCAGGCTATTTCGCAACGAAGCACCATTTGGGCAGTGGCGCAGTGCTCTCGCGCGTCGCGCCCGTGCGCTGAAGTTGGGGGTTCAATTCCCAACGAGGTGAGTTTTTTTTCTTTTTTTTTTTTTTGCGCGTGTGTGTGTGCGAGCGGTTGTTTAGAGGGTATGGTTTGCGCATCCAATTTGGGAATCGCGTGATTTTGAGAAGCAACCTCGTCAACGTTTCGCAGCCGATAGTCAGCAATGGGCTCTGGGTAGTTACGCAGGCGGTGTGCTTGCGCCTGTTCCCAAAGTACGTCGGCTACCAAACGCAACGAAGAGGAAACGCTTATGACGCGGAGTTGTTTTACATCACGCGGGCACACGTTGGGCATGCTGTTGTATTCGTCGCAAAGTCGCTTCCACACTTTAGGTTTCGCGTGCAGCGACATGGCGTTGCTCTTGTTGCACTCTACAAAGTTTTTGTATTTTCGTACCAGTTCTTGGAGAAGTTCTTTTTTTTTCTTCTGTGTAATACACTTTCCCGGGCATGGTTACACTGGCGCTACGCTCGCACAAAACGTTGGCTCGCACGTTTCGACGCTAAATGCGATGTTGACAAAAATCAACGTGAGACTGTTGCCAGACTAGATTTGACTTACAAGCAACTGCAGTAACCGACCGGTACAACTTGTTTCAAGAACTGCGCAATAAGCAAACATTAAATATATATGCCCGTATAAATGTAAAACACGACAAATTACATGCCTATCACGGCTAATGAAGGCACATTTTAAGAACAAATTGCGCTTACCCTCGCACCCATGTGCACGAATGTCTTCCTTGACGGGAGTAAGGGCGCCCTTTGGTAAGGAAGGTTGAGGGAGTCTTTAAAAATTAGAATCGGAGCTGCAAGGTCGCCTCACTGTAAGGGAGCATGAAGGGCTCCTTCAGTAAGGTGAGGAAATGGGGTAAGGTAAGGAAGGTTTTAAAATTTGGGCCTTAAGTGCCCGATGAATTGTTTCCGTTTACACTGAAAAATAATAAAATTGTTTCTTGCTGCATCAGAAAAGTCCCAGCAGAGCTTCCGCTCTCAAAATCTGCGCACGATTTCACGTCAAATCATTGATTTCAGAAAGCGTTTCCCTCACGGCAGATCAGTCGCATCACAACGAATTCCCCCGAGAAGCTGTTTTTTTTTTTCGCCGTTACCCTGATTGAAAAAATCAAAACAAAACAAACAGAACCTGTTTTTTCGTAATGCTTTTTTTGTTTTGTTTTATGACCTATCACATCTCTACGCCTAGCATTCAATTCGAGTGAAAAAGGGCATCTGCGCAGGTACATTGCGCATTGCAAAACGCCATCTACGCCTTGCGTGTTGGCCCTGCGCACGTGCACTTTTCTTAGTCAAACCATGTGTCTGGCTTCGTCATTCGCCAAGTTCGCTCACTTGATAACTTTATTTGATCATTCTGGAGCGCTGTGGTGAAGACGCCATAGGGGGCCTCGTAGAGTGTATCGTAGTTCTTACACCGATTTAGCGAACTATCGAACAACGCCTACTCCGGCTTTATTCGACTTCGACATATCGAATTTCGACTGCACACCCACCAGTCGATGGACGGACACAGGGTCTTCGATGGCGTGTGAACCCGCGCACACGCGAGAGAAAGGTGCGCGACCTGCGCGGCAGTGATGGACGTCGATGCGTACGAGCGCGCACCGTATAATGTCGCGATATGGGACGTCCCACAAAGGGAACCCGGGGAGTGAGGCGAGCCGGAGTCCCAACTCGGCGGGGCGTTGCGGCCGACCGACCAATGAGCGTGCTTCCTGTTTACGCCCTGGTTTCTCCTTTGTACGGCCCCGGCTGGCTCCCCCCGACGACGGCGGTTGCTTCGTCGGACGTGTCGTTGCCCTCCCCTCCCTTGATTTGTTCGCAATATGCTACCGAATGCAGGCATTATGCGCTCGAGGACAGGTTGAGTGATGACGCTCTTTTCAGTGAACGTCGGGATTTATACGACCCTGCCTCCCTAGTATTTTCATTCGTTAGAAAGTGTCGAAGAGACCGGAACCATTGCTTTAATCTTTCTTCCGCGGCCTTTGCTTTCTGTGGCTTTCCGCGTAGATGGCATTGTAAGTATACGTACGTGTAACGATACGCTGTTGTCTATCGCAGACTGCCGTGATGAAGTTTATCGGACGTTCGCTCGCGTTTCGGCTCATTTCAGCAGTCCTCGGGTTCCTAAACCTACAGAGTTGCGATGTGGCGTACTTTAAAAGTACAGACGTGATTTGAAAGGATTAAAAAAAAAAAACGCGTGGGCAAAGTGGAAGGAGAATTAAGGAAATCCCGGGCCATCTCCCCTAATGTGAAACCTGTTGAGGGGCGAATCATGCAGTGTATAAGTGTATTCTTGGCGCCTTGGCGTTTTCGCCAACGGAGATGAAACCATTGGCGGTACAGGTATACAGCTTTGCTGTAAAAGTCTGTTGTCTTTGAAGCACGAAGCTCTCTAGCGCGAGGCGTAAACGAGTGTCCCGGTGTTTTTTAGTACGCGTTACGAAGCGCTCCAACGCGAGGCGTAAATGAGTGTCCCGGTGTTTTGCGTTGCGTTCTAGCGCGAGGAGGAAAGGAGTTTCCCAGTGTTTTAGTATCCTAAGTACATGAGACGAACGACAATTACGACGACGATGACGACGACAGGAGACGCCAGCAGCCCCAGCCCTTAAGGGGCTTCGCCCCTAAAAACCTAAAAAACAAAACAAAAAAAAAAAACGCCGCATCTTTTGTAGCAGGACGGTTTCCGCCGATGCTCTTCTACTCCCAACCGAAAGACCAACCACCTTCAAAGAGAAAAAAAAAAAAAGATATTTCCTTAGTTCGCGCACTCCAGTCTCCCGTCCTGCCTGCGCTTTGCGCGGTCGCGGCTCATCAGGCGCGAATTTATACAGATACGTTTCGCGGAAGTCCGTGAAACCGCGCGAGAATAAGCATATATGCGTGCTTTTCATCAGCTAATTTAACACGGTGTCCGCTGCCGCCACTACCCTGCTGCCCGTGCGCGAGAGGAGGATTGACGTCTCAGCGAACTTGGGGACATCTGGCTCGTGGGATATACTGCGTACTTATCGCGGAGTGAGCAGCGCAGCCCCCCTCAGGCGGCCGCTCCCGCAGCCACTCAGCTTTGCGGAGAAACATCCCGCTGTGGAAGCACTGCTGCGCTCGCAGCGAGGCTTTTCCCCCCACGATGTGCACGGCACGGGGTCCTTGTTGCTGCAGAAAAGGAAATAGCCTCCCCCCGGTGACTAGACAAAGGCCGGCAATGTCGTGGCGAGAGGAAGTCGAGTTCATTAGAAGTGGAGTTCGTCGAAGGCAGGAAAAGGGTGCGAACGGAGTTCGGGTCCGCCCGTAGGTCGAGTGGTGTTTGACCGATTCGCCGCGCGTTGTAAACGGAGCACTCTATTTTCATCAACGGGTGACGGAAAACGTTTTTTTTTGTTTTTTTCCTTTTACGTTGGTGTTTACGGTGTGAATGAAGCCGCTTAAAAACTCACCACAAGAAAGTGAAAGCGCTCTAAAACTAGAAAGCATTCAGAAGACTTGCTGTTTAGAATGTTGTGAACTGTGATAGACCTTTCGAAGAATACAGACTGTCTTCGGAATGCAAAAAAAAAGGCACAGATATGGGTGCATTTTTTTATTTATTGTTGAAGTAATTAGTCGGCGTTCATGCCTCTTTTTTTTTATTTCATCAGATTTTAAAGTTGCACTTCACTGTCATACCTTGGCTGCATGACGGAACATTTTTCGCCTCTTTAAGGAGTGTATACGAATACGCATGTTTGCGTACCTGAAGACGAAATCCCCCCTAGACAAAATGCATGACGTGGTGGTGTCGTGGCAGGGGACACAGCACGGCGGGATAGGATAGGGCGATCGGAGCTACAGTAATAAATTTATCCAATATACGTACGTGTGTGCTATTTGGCGCCAATTACACCCGGAGTGACTGCAGGTTGTTTTAAGCCTCGCATTGCTGCAAAAAGCGCGTTCTCAGAGAGAAAGAGCGCGAACACAAAGCAAACGATGCCTTTCATGGCCATGTATCCCAAAACGTGACATTTTACATACATAGTATAGTTTTCCAATAGCCTTACAATAACCGGCGAGCGTGAATTGTGAGCAGTATGTTTGGGAAAAAACTCCTCCCCCTCATGTTATAAAGAAGATCGCAATAACACGCGCCACATAACCTTATCTGCGCGGTGCCTCGATATTTTTTTTTTTTTTTTTCACAGAATAAAATAATGCAAGCATAAAGCAAACGACTTATCCGTTTGCAAGTACGCCGGCACGATGGTTCTTCGTAATAATAAAAAAAAGCCCCGTGATCATCTTAGATTTTTGTTTAGAGGAGCGGTCACCCGAGTACTCCTCCTCAATACGCCCACTACCACCTAGCTGTTGTAAGACCACATTCGCACACCAGTAATGACCTTCGGAAGCGGATAAGCAACCGTGAATCCTTCGATCATTACTATTGTAGCGTAAACGTAGCGACTGGTCAACAGTAAGGGGTGCAGTTTAATAAGAAAAGAGACCAAAAACCCTAGTCTAATGGCGACTCTGCTTGCTGAGGGAAGCCCGCGCGAGAGCGAAAGCCCTCTTCCTCCTTTGGCCGGAGTGTTCCCGTGCACACCCAATCTCGCGCGAACGAGGGATTGACGGCACCGCCCTGCGCTTCTTGAGTGCCTCAGAGTTGCCTTCTAATGACTTGACTGTGGCACTATGCAGGTCGGCTGAGTGGTCTGGACGAGGACTCCGACTGCGACTCTGAGCCGGGCCTTCTGCTGAAGCGCAAGACGCGTCGCTCGCGCACCACCTTCTCGGGGGACCAGCTGGAGGCACTGGAGCGCGCGTTCGAGCGCACCCAGTACCCGGACGTGTACACCAGGGAGGAGCTGGCGCAGCGGACCAAGCTCACCGAGGCCAGGGTGCAGGCGAGTGCCGTAGCACGCTCCCCTCCTTCCGGGGCGTGAATGAAGCACGCAAGCTTCCTCGCATGCATCCCACCGTCTGACGACGACGATGGTTAAAGGCGAAGCTTCCTCGCGACGAATTCTTTAGTTGGCCAATCCCACGTGTGCATAGTGTAGGCCTAACGCTTGGGCTTGGGGTGTACGGGCAGCATCGGTACCCGCTGCTTGGCGTTTGCTTCGGCCATGTCGAAATGGAGCAGTCAGATAGGCGCCGGCCTCATTCCCCGGGACGCAGGTTCGATTCCAGCCACGGGAAGCGTTTTTTTTTTGTTTTTTTTTTTTTTTTCACTTCACACGCACGATCATTCATCATCATGGTCAGAGAAAGTTGGCTCTTCTGGAGGGCTTATTGGCGTACAACGGCATCAGTGAGGACACTAACGCTTCGCTTTAATACAAGCAACGGTCGCACAGACGAGTCGAAAAAAATAACTCCGTGCATGGCACAGCCAGGAATTTTGAAACCTCTATGGAAGCCTTACCTGGTCGCTTGAGTCCGCTCTGTCCTCACTGGCCCTTTTACTGGAAAGCACTAGCCTCGCGCATTCTTCAGTATAGTAAAACGTTTGAATTCCATTGTTTCTCGATTTTGTGGAAGTCCGTAGACTTAGTTTACTGTTAAATCTTGGAAGAGGAAACGTCACCTGCCGGCGCCTCTCGAATTACCGCGATGACGTCAGTTTGCAATGTTGTTATATGCTTTTCAGCCTTAAAATGCTTAATTTACGGCTATCTTTCGGTTAGTATCAACAGTTTTGTTTATCCGTTGACAATTTGCACAGTTAAACGTACTACACATTCTACAACATACAACGTTTTCGTTGAATTCTGCCCATCTGACTTGCTAGTGTGTAGTCATCGCAGCACAAGTAACCAATTACCGAGGAGCATTGTGGGAAGAAAACTGCACTTTTGAACGCCCTATTCTTGTGACTGAATGTGTGTGAAACAAACCCCGCACCTGAGGTGTACATTCCGGACTTCGAATCACATCAAATAGTCAGGCAGCGCTTGTCGCTAACGCTGTTCTGTGTCCCCCCTTATAACGTGTGCACACATGCTCTGGCGCAGGTGTGGTTCAGCAACCGGCGCGCTCGCTGGCGCAAGCAGATGGGCAGCCAGCCCGTGGGCGCCGCCTTCAGCAGCCAGCTGCTGCACGGCTACGCGCAAGCCGCCGCTGTGTCTGCAGCGGGGCCCGTCGTCAGCGCTGCGGCAGCTCAAAGCCACCACTTGGACTCGGGCATGGCCGTGTCCGCGGGCCTTCAGCACCACGGTGAGCAGTCGACACCCACCTTATAGCCCCGCACTACAGGGTGCGACTGCTCTGATAATAGCGGATCTCAGTATAGGCGCATCACGACCACACACACCCGCGAACACGTTTAGCTACCTTGCCGCACAGAACTGCCGTACGTCCTTGTGGACGCGAAAAACTCAAGCGTGCGCGTGTCAAGATTTCAACGCAGGTTAAAGACCACCACATGGTCTATATTACTTCGTCGCCCCTCCCCATCTTCCCCACTACGGAGCGCATTTATAGCCCATGTAGAGCTTCGGCGCGTAAGGACCCTTTGAAATTTGAATACGTTGTAGTCTCCATTTCTGACGTTTACGGTGTCGCCTTTCGACGCTTGGTTTGCTTGGTTGTCTGATTGGTATCTCTAGCCTCGTTCCCAATACTCGACTCCGCGGGCCAGAGGGCCCGCGGAGTCGAGTATTGCTTGCTGTTACAATGCAATTTTAATTTCATTATTGTAGATTTGGACTACAAATTCGTATTTACCCGCATGTGAGTCGAAGCCTTTTTTCGAAATAAGAAGTTTAATACGTGACCGAGCAATACGTGGGTCGGCCTGTAGTTGGGTACATATCCGGTACTGTGAACATTGTCATGTTGCCATAAAACAGATAGCTTTGGTAGTTTTTCATATTAAACCAAAGTTTTAGTGTCCTCACTGATGCGTTGTACGCCAACGGGCTCTGCAGAAAAGCGAACTTTCCCTGACGATGACGATGAATGATCGCGGGTGAAGTGAAAGAAAAAAACGCTTCCCCTGGCCGGAAACGAACCTGGGTCCCTCACGTTATGAAGCCGGAGTCTATCCGATTGCTCCATTTCGACATGGTCGAAGCGAACGCCAAGCAGCAGGTACCGATTCGTGCCGTGCACCCCAAGCCCAAACGTTAGGCCTACTGAGTGCGCACCCAAGAGTTACTGTGGGTATTCTAGAAAAGGGGTGCGCACCCACACAGGAACACATACTCGCAGTGTGGGACTGGCCAACCAAAGAATCCACCACGAGAAAACTTCGCGTACAACTATCGCGTACAACTATGGAGGGGTGCATGATTTTTCTTAACTTCACTCCCAGATGAAAAGCAAAAACGAGACGCGAATTCACGTACTGCTTACTCAACAGGGAATCACAGGCTTTGCAGGCGTATATGTTCATGCGCGGACGAAATTCCATCCTGTTACACTGATGACGGCGGCACAGGGCGTCTATATTTGGCGGTGAGGAATTAATGTCTCGTACCGGAATGGTTTCGTTCTCTATTTCATGTCAATATGAAGTGGACCCAAAATCATGGCTTTAACTGCTTCTTTTTTAAATCGCGAACACGGTAGGGCGGCGGGGCGACTTATATTTAGGTTGACTAATATACGACTCAATGCGGTAATTGATTTCTGAAGCCCCTGCGCCAACATTGTTCAGCTTTCTTGCTTTCTCGTTGCTAACTCTCTAAGAGTCAATGTCAACAAAACTTGTTCACGCAAAGTAAGAGAGAAAGGGAGGAGGGAGGGAGGTATGGAGGGAGGAAAATGTACTGCTATAATGTTTTGTTAAAGTCGGCTTTTTTGCAATAACACCTACAACGCAGTGGATCCAGCTTTACAGGCAACCAAAAATCTTTCACGTTTGATTGCGCGGCTTTCTTGCATTAAGACCCGTTACACAGCGAAACCAACTTTACAGGCAGTCAGAAATTTAAGCTCTGACAAAATGGGAACTGGTTGGTGCTCGTTTATGTACGACTGCATGAGTCATATTGCGCGATGATGTCGGGTGTCCAAAGGACGCCAGATGTGTTGAAAGAGTAGAACGCAAGCGCATCCGCGAATAAAACTTTTCGGTGTTAGTGTAGTGAACTCAGTATCTGTTTTATTGTCAGAGACCTCCCCCCCCTTTTTTTTTCTTTTTCTTCGTTCGGATGCACATTTAGAATACGAAAAGGCCCAGTCCTACCTCTGTTTGTTGAGGTCTGGAGGGGGGGAGCATGTATGTATTCATTCACCTCCTTGAAATGTATCATAGAGCCTCAGAGGACGCTGTTATGATGTTATAGGAGGAGGAGAGGGGAGAGACGGCAGGAAGTATTCAGTGGGTATTACTATTTTTATTGATTTTTTTATAGTATAGATTTTTCTTTCTGGAGCAGTCAGCGGTACATTTCAATATTCCGTTTTTCTGTGTGCGTTCTTGCAGACACGGCAACATGGCACCGGTCGCACCAGTCCCTGGCGTCTTCGAACACTGTCTCCCAGCCGGGATACAGCTCCTACTCTACCGAGTCATGCATCAACGGTGGTCCATTGTCCCAGCAGGTGAGGTACCCAAGCGGTGTGCTGTCTCACAAGAGTGCTTTTCTTCCTCTTGGGAGAACACGAGGGAAACGTGTATCCTTGTTTTAGTTTAAAGAACAAGCCTTTGTTACTCGGTGAACTACATCCAGGCCCCAAGGAAGTTGATTTCTAAAACCTTCGCAGAGGGCTGCCATAAGAATTTGCGGTTTATTATGAGAAGAAATTAACGGCACCGGCAGGATTCTATCCTGTGTCTGGTAGATGTCTGGTGCCGTAAGGGAGTGGAACAGCCTTGATGCATCGATCACTAGCAGTTCATCACATCAATTTTTGGAATTAGTAGAAATACACTTAAACCAAACATAAACATGTTAGATGCGTCTGTTTTGAACTGTTTCCTGAGCTTAGTGTAGCAAAGTTTTTATACTTTTTACGTATTTGACATGTTTTTACACGTTTTTATGAAAACTTTGTTGTTGAACTCCGCTACCTCATGAGAAATGTGTTAATGTTCGCCTACTGTTCGCATTCTGCATATCCTGGTTTAAACAACTCAAGTGTGTTCTGTAATAATGCTCAATGCAGTTTCTTTTGTTTGACAAACTGATGTATGTATTTGACTGTATTGCCCTTCTGCGATAATCCTCATTGGATTGGCAGTATGTACAAACAAACAAACAAACAAAGAAATAAACAAACAAACAAACAAATAAATAAATCAATGAATTAATTAATTAATTATTATTAATTAATTAACGGAGTTAGAGTCGGTCGTCTTACCCACTCGGCTACGACTGTGAGTTAACAACCGAGAATCAAACAGCTTACTCACTCGGCTGTGACTATTGGCGGTGAGCGCGAACACAGGCGGCGCTGCGAAGCGCGCCTCCGTGACGTCAGCTTAGGGATTCTCGCATTTGTCGTCTGCTTCACTCAGGATCGCTCTCCCTGCTGTTTCTTTGCGCTCGGTCAACGTCTGATGCTTGTCCGCACCAGAATTGGCGTGTGGGTAACTTTTTATCATAATAATAGGCTTAAAATCGCATACACTAGCTCATGGTGTCAGTTAAAGTACAGTTTTGGATACCGCTACGGGAGAAACATTGCCGGTGCCACCCCATTCCTTGCGAAGCCGGTCCTGTGCGGAGCGCGAAGAGTCGGAGCTAGGCGTCAGCTTCTGATGTAAGCATTCGAACAAAAGGAACAGTCAGCTGCTAACAACCGACAACAGCGAAAATGGAAGACCAAAACAAATTCTAGGCCTTCAGGGCTGTCGGCTTTGGCAGAATGCATCACGATTCCCGGTAATCATATGTAAGGTAAAACAGTTTTTGCAACCTTGCCGAACGCTCGAACGCGTTTTGTCACATCACTTTACGTTGTCAAGGCTTGAAAGTTTGCCGACATGCACTATAGACTGCAAAAACTGTACGTTGAGTTCCAAATAACCCAGTGTGTATATACGCGCGTGCTGATTCTATACCAGGCATCTAACCAGTATGGATGTTTACTGAGCAAAACGAGTCACGTCTTTGTTAAATTTATAGTAACACATATATGTTTGTTAAGACCTGGAGGGATATTTCGGAACATTTTGCACAGCCATATCTTCCCGATATTCGGATATGCGTTATAGGAAAACTGCACTCAAGAGGAGGAGGAGGAGTAAGAGGAGGAGGGGAAAACTTTGTTTAACAATTAAATCGATCTGGTTAGTGGGCCGGGTCCTCAGTCCAGGACAAGAGAGTAAAAGTAATTTTCTTAAATCATAGAACGCCATCGCGAGTCGAATAGGATTTGTTCTTCGCGCCTGGAAGGGTTGAAAAGCAATAAAGAGCTACTTGGAATTCTTTTTCGGTTTCGAGACTTGTAATATATGCAGGTATACTCTTTATTACGTTAGTTAGCGAGTATATCATGCCTTCAACACCGTAATCATGTAATCATTGTTCGAGTTGAGAGTCAGTTCGTTATGATAACGATATAATTACGATAGAAATTCGGAGCACAAAAGCCGCCTTCGAGTACTGTAGACCACGTTGTTTAGGGCGCGATCGCGGTGGCGTAGCACAAACCTTCTCATTGTATTTGCTTGTGAATAAACAAAGCACACTGCGGATATGCACTTTCTTGCACGCAGCCGTAATGAAAGCCAATTTGTGAAGAAGGGAATGTATGCCATACAAAATGAAGGAAATATCCACACGACCTTTGTGAGGCTCCCAAACATCCCGAAACCTCCTAATAAGAAGTTGGTGACGGCGCAGAAAAATTTATGCGTTGGGCACAAAAAAAAAGCAAGAAACATTAATCCGATACAAGACAACAACGAAAGAAACAGAAGAAAGCCGCTTTATTTCCTGCTGTGCGATGAGCGTGTAGAGGCCGCTGCTTGGTACGTAGTATTAGACTGTTGAGTCTTCATAGGAGCATCTCAAAAATACTGCAGGGAAGCCTACGCATTTTGAATACTTATCGAGAAGCTCTGATCGCTGATCCTCGCGAATAAGGAAGAAAGGACGAGTTACACACGATCTTCTGACCGATACTCTGAAGAAAGTTGTTCTCTATCTCTTCGTGTGTTGCAAACTTGTGCGGGATACAGCTTAAAATTATTCAGATGCGTCAGAAACTGGCAAAATAACTGAGTCGCTAGAAATACGCTTTTTAACGCACTACAGCAACGAGGCGGGCGATTTCTAGCCCAGGCACTGTTGCCCCTTACAAGCGGAGTGTAGCAGACGACAGCGGCGCGAATCCCTAAGCCGACGTCAGAGCCAGGGGGCGCCACTCAAAGATCTCACCGCCAATGGGGAGAGGAATCACGCCGCCTGCTCGGCACAGAACACGTGGTAGGGTACCCTTTGCACCTGCTTCTTCGATTTGCTTCTTCTTCGCCGTTATAGCAACAATGGTGAATTAAAGGTCGTTGCAGCAGCGAAGAAGAAGAAAATCGACTGTAATCGTGGACTGAAATTGGTGTGATGGTCGTGAAGGTTGCATACAGCTTCGCTACCTGCAAGCCTTACGCGTTAGTGGGAGCTTCTTCCATTTTTTGACAATTTTTTATTCATTTTTGACGCCGTAGCCACTCAGCCACCGCGGCTGGTGTCATAGGAATTTGTCTCTAATACTAAGAGAGGGATGGTTCCTGCTGGTTTTGTTGAAACTTCATTCCCGCAAGGACAAATAAGCCAGGGCCGTAATGGGTGAGGCGTTGTGATTGTGACAGGCTTTCCAGTGTATTTGTGGCATGCATTGCAACAGTGCGCTGGTGAATACACGCATCGAAGCCATTCTCTAAATAGACAGGTTTTGCTTCCCTCCCTTGTAGGTGTACGGACTTCTATCCGGCAGCGGAGGCGCTGCTGGCGCTTCCTCGGGAGGGCCCTCGTCGCTCAGCGTGCCAGACTTCCACATCCCGGCGCTGAGCGCGGCCAGCGACATGACCTGGTCTCCGGCTGCGGGCCTCGTCAGCTCGGCAGCCGCGCTGTCGCACGCCAGAGCAGCCGAAGCGCCGGCGTCATCCGCCGGAGTGTTCGGCCACCACGCCGCCTTCGGAGCAGCCTCGGACAATTTCGGGTACGAATTCGCAGCGCGTATTTTGCGAGGCGCCGCGCAGAACGGCGTGTTTCACGCGCGATTTCCTGGAAACTCAACTACGCTTTCCAATGACGAATATCAAAATATAAACTGGGGAAACTCAAGGCATGAAATGAAGGAGAAATGAAAGAAGCAGGAGATGACCATGAAAATTAAAGACAGCTGAGCATGAAAGTTAAAAAAAAACACAGCATAAACAAAAAGAAATACGGTTGCAAAAAAAAAAAACATTTTTTTGAGCTTTTGATTTCACATGAACGCATTCCAACTCACCCGGCTATCGAAGGATCGACATTTGGGCGAGCTAGTATTGGTTGAACATCTTCGAATAATAGCGTAAAAACACAGGCACTAGCGGAAGAAAATGTCAGGACGACGCTGTCATTTTCGTCCTGTCATCCTGTCATTTTATTCCGCTAGTGTCTGTGTTTTTACGCTGTTATTCGAAGATGTTCATCCAGCTATCCTTTCCTTTGTTTGTAACAAGCTAAAATAGGCCCGAAAAGTTGCTCACCTGATTCTTCTAAGATTTAGCTCTGTCAATGAGTAAATTAAGCAGGAAAGGGAGAAGGGAACGCTTACAAGATTTGGCATAGCGTTTGTTTCTCCGAACGTGCCAACCGGCGTTTAAACCTTGACATTCGGGCCCAACTTTTCTTCTGTCTTGCTCTCCTTTGCAGTGGAATGATCGCAAACACAGAGGGATTCATATCGAGCACGTTCAACAACCTCAACAGCTCCCACAGTGCCATGGGTATGGACGTGAAGCCGACGTTTCCGTACGGCAGCCAGTTCGCTTCGGGTGAGTGCTCGCTGGGGTCAATCGACCAAGATATTTACGAATGGACGAATAGCAATGCTTACTAAGTGAATAAGTAGCAAATAATATTTTCTTCGAACAATTTCAAAGCGAGTAATTTGGACAGTTGCAGAAAAAGTGACCACAGCAGCGGTGAAAACTGCTATCAGAACTCAACTGGTGCTTAGTTTTTGAATGAACCTTATCGAAAAATGTTAAGGGTTTTCACGACTACTGCGGTCTTAAAAATTGCTTGGCATTTCATGCACTAGTAAACTCTTCCCGACAATATTTTTCAGTGCTAGCTTGAAATTGATTTTGCCAATAGCAAGCGCTGTGCAGACTAAAAGCTTTCAGTTCAGAGTTAGTTTGTTCTTCAATGTACTAGGGGCGATGATGCAGTTTTCTTTATTTTGTTTTTTTAGTGCTAAAAGCATGTGGCTGCCACAAAAAAAAATGGCTTCGTGACTGGCGTACCAAAACCGAAACTATATCACTCCCACTTCGTTTGTTAGCCACTGATGAAGGTTGTACGTACCAGAAAGTTCATAGCCAAGGCGACTGAGTAGATTACAGCGGTGTAAGCTTGAGTTGTTCAACTTGGTTAACATGATGGGCCTCGCGGAGTTTTGTCAGATGGAGCCCTATCTGACAAAATTTGGCAGTGGAAGTTGTTGGGGCAGCGCTAGTGATAATTTATAGGCTTAGTGAATTATGATGTCCAGTTCTTGAATTTCACTTTTTTGGGAGTTAAGTATGCGGCTACATACGTGACGTGAAATGAGACCCACGAGGTCGCTTTCTTTGAGCCCCTCTCGAGGATGAGTGATACGCCTAATGAAATATGTGATTTGTCATATAGTGTGCCTTGTAAGAGATAGATAGTGAAAATGCTTGCACCTTGCGGTTGGATCGTTAGTCCAAAAAACGCGTATGATGATTTTAGCAATAATATGTCTATTATGGATGATATAACGGGAGAGTCTTTTGCAGTTCGTCGAACCGTATCACGTGCCCGTCGAATAAAATGAAACCAAATAATACGGTTTGGTTCCTTTACGTTTAGTTTACGTTAGTCCTAAGAGTCTTTTTCAGGAGCGTGAAGCCGTGGAACAACCTGAAAACAGACTTTCCCCGTTTGCGGCACTGTGGCATCGAAGCTAAAAAGCCCAAGAGTAACGTTTGGAGCTAAAGCTACGTCAGTAAATGTGATCCAATGTATGTTGCGCAACAGTGATCTTCACATAACTGTTTAGCATGGCTTTAACAGTGCTTTAATTGTAACCGTCCGTTGTCGCGCTTCATTTCAGGCGCAAGTGCCAACCAAATGTGCAAGGACTTCGACATGCCTGTCACGGCACTGGCAAGCCTGCGACAGAAGTCCCGAGAACACGCCGTGGCGCTAGGTCTTTTCTGAACACCGGAAATGCTGCGGTGTCGTTTGGTTCAGATAACGAGACCTGCAAGTTAGGGACCTGCATACATCTTCGTGATTTCGGTTTATTTCGTTTCGTCTTCCCCAATCCTCTCTTGAACGTTTGAACTCCGTTAGAGCTTTCCCCGGCGCTACGCAATTATTCGATTTTAGAGAAATCAATTGTACTCATTGAGATTCCACGGCTTGGCACTGTGGCAAGCTCCAGGCTATTCCCTGCCTTCTCCTATTCTCTGAATATCCACTTCCACACAGCAGTAGAGTGCATTGAGCTCTGCTCCTGCATGGTTAACCTCCAACCCAGACTTTCCCGTCGCTGTTCTCCTTCCCCTCCAGGCTATTTCTTGAAGCCTGGATACACCTCTCAATAGCCACATCAAAAGAGAAATGCCGTCCTGTTCTTTTTTGTCGTTCTTTGTGTCTTTTTACAGCGTAAGCCGTAAAGTTGGGGATCGCTGCATTCACTATGTATGACGTTCACACGGTCAGATGGATGCGTGTCCCAACTGAATATGCCATAATGTAAATACATGCATACTTACGGAAGCGCATAGCAACCGAGGGAGATTTCCCAAGCTTGATAAAATAGCTAATTAAATAACAGCAATCAATAACAATCAACCAGCCAATAAAATCAGAGTAGCCCACAAGTCTTGGTAAAACAGCTCATCAAACAAATATTTACATGTACAATCAGTTTCAGCAAACAATCCTAAATTAATTTCACCCAACGAGTTATTTTAATCAATAATAACTTCAGCTAACAATAAACTTCCCAGAATTCCTGAGTGGCAAATGTTTTTTTTTTTCAATTCAAATTTTCATTTGTTGGATCCTAGCCCTTTTTGCTTTTCAGGGACTGTACTTTCTTGAGCACTATAATAAGATGAAAATAGGTATGGTAATCGTGCAGCTGCTCCCACAAGTGAAATGTTGATAGAGAATGCTCAACTGCGCATTACATCCTTAATGGTTGCTGTATTTCTTTATTCATTTTATTGAGAAGCACAAGACTTTGAAACTAGCTTAAAATGAAGCTACAGTATTTGGGCTCCCGTTAATAATTGTTCTGAAAAACAAAAACGATGCAGAACAAGACGATGTCACGAAGTGTCGCCTTCGGAGAACGTCACCTCAAATATCATGTGACGGGTTTGTAAACATACAGCTTCACGATAATGTTGCAAACGCATACAAAACATTGCCAACGGCGAACTGTATTTCCTTCCAGCAAATGTAACAGGTGCTTCAAGATGATCTACTTTATGGGAAGTACATCTTTTCAGTGTTGATCGGAATACATTGCATTACAAATTCACACCAAGGTCGCTAAATGAGCAACAACAACAAAAAACGCTTCATAAGAAAAGACTATTTTTGTGTTTTATGAAGAAGTGCAGCTTGCTGGGCCAGTTGGTACATTTTGAAGGTGAAAAAACCAGCGAAAAAAAACGGAAGACGTAGAAGAGACGAGACAACACACACGCTGGACTAGCAACGGAAAATTTAATTGAAAAACAGAAACAACCAGAGAACGACCAAGCCTACGCATGCGCAACAAGTACGCACGTTCTGATAAAACACTATCGAAATACACTTTTTTCCGCTCAGCTTTGTAGGAACGCGATCTCTTTATCGCTGAGGGAGATGGAAGGAACACTCGCGCAATTTCCTTCTTCCTGTTGACTGATGTAGAGCGATTCAATTATTTCCCTCTCTGTTTTAGTCCTGCCTCTTCCCAGAATCGTCACTCTTTCAAACAAAGCCTCACATTTGCCCTGACGTTTGCACTGACGACAGTGATAAGAAAGATAACCGGCTCCTTGCCCTCTGATCAACGCGCAGTGCTCTCGTAACCGGTCGTTGATGCATCGACCTGTTTGGCCTATATATACCTTACCACACGTCAACGGAATGTTGTAAATGACTCTTTCGTCACACTTTACGAATTGCTTTTCATGCTTCGTTTTACACGCACCTCTCTTTTTTCCCGCATTTTCAATGCGCGTGCACAACCCAGACAGCTTACATGGCGCGGAAAACACTAATCGCACACCATGCCGCGAAGCAATTTTCTTTAAGTTGTGTGACACTTTATGAAGGTAAGGCATCACTTGAAATTTTCTTTTTTCTTTGTTTTCATCAGGCCTTTGTTCACTTTTCTGTTGCCTTTTAAGCTTAACATGGAGGCACTCAGCGACTGCCGTAAGCACTGTGTTGGGAAACCCCGCTGCATTTAGCCTCTGAGCCTGACAGTCCAGGCTTTCCTGGATTGCGTGGACACAGCTTTTTTGGAGTGCACTGCGGAAACATAATGTGGCTATGCCTCTTTTTACCAATTTGGAGTGACTCGAATCAAACGGAAGCAGCGCCTTCTTAGTCCTAGGTGAGTAGATCCAGCAAACGTGGCTGTCGTCTTTAAAAGTTAGCGTTAAATCTAAAAACCTAATGGTTTTATTCTCAGCAAGTTCAAAGGTAAAATTTAGGGTTTCGGAGCACGCCTTAAAATGCTTTAAAATGTCTTCAGCCGCTTGTTTCGGGCAGTCAGAGGGCAAAAGTTTTAACACTACTAAAAAATCATCCACACTACTAAAAAATCATCCACAATTAAATTTTCAGTTGCTAGTCCAGCGTGTGTGTTGTCTCGTCTCTTCTACGTCTTCCGTTTTTTTTCGCTGGTTTTTTCACCTTCAAAATTGTGTTTTATGCTGTGCCTGTCTAGCAAGGGTGGCGAGGTTTTCCTCTGTATGCGTGGCCTCGTTATCTATTGCTGTCTTTGCCAAGACTCCCCAATCCGATAAAATTTTGTTTCAGTGTTGTCAGCGAAAGGGAGAACTACTTTTCTTGAGGAAGCTGTTTGTAATACTTCATCGCGATATTCCGTTCCCTTGTGAGTACAAGCCGGCCGTTTCCTGGGCACACTCAGCGCCATCCACTGCTTCACTTAGACCCCTAGTTCTATTCTTTCATAGCCTAGGGATAGAATCGTGTTTTTTGGAGCGAGCGCACGAGGTTCGAACCCCAGCAATGCCAATATTTTTTCCAACACCCGTGATTTTATTTTATTGTAAAATGCTGTCATAGCTCAACTCTACGTATTCTCTTCGTATATTAAAGTGGTTTCGGATCTTTTAGAGAGGTGGAGCGCGGCATTTCAGCACGTTTAATTAACGTTTTGCCTCGCAACGGAAGTGCCAGGCTTGTACGTATCTTGAAACGGAATATCGCTGTTGAATCACCTACAATGTTCCGCCAGCTCCCATATGCTTTCAGCATGAATGCTCAGTCTGTCTTTGCAGATTCTACAATGCAACAGTGCCAAATATATTTTTATACAACGCTTTTGAACCATGCCTATTTTCGGAACCTCATAAACGTACATTAAACCAAGCTGTTAATGGAGCTCGCATGCTGATGGAGCTCTCACTCACAGCTGTACAGTACATATCTACTACATATCAAAGGAAGCCAATATCGCTGCTTCTGCATTTTCGTATACGTCAACACCGTTTGCCAGTAAAATGCTGCCATAATTAGTCATAATCGTGTGCCAAAGACGCTAGCACGAGTACCTGTATAGTTTTGGAATAAGAAGCGGCGTGTCGAATGCTTATACGAGAAACCAAATGATGCAATAAAGAATGAACATACTCATGATGCTGCGTGTAGTTGGTAATTTGTTCAGTTACTGTAATTTACACAAACATGGCCAAATATGACTTCGCAATACAATGTCAGGTAGGTGACAGCGCTGTGGATCTCCTTAAGAAGACAGCGTCTCGTGAAGGACGTTAGTAGATGCAAGCTGATCACCAAGAAAAATTCGAGGGAGTTCCTGTCCTCAATTTTGTGCTCCGTACCCTGAGTACACACTGGTTGTATACTTCCTTTTAGTGGCAAAGACAGCCTATTATTTGATTTCATAGTGCTTGTTGTTCAATGGGCTCCAGCACATACCCTAATGATTCCACAGATAATTTCTTTCTTGTCAACTCAATCAAAAGCAGCAACTTATCCGATACAGTTATATTTATTCACCTATTGTAGTCTCTCATAATCTATGAGGGAGGGGAGCCTTTCTGCATGATTATTTAACACCACTTTCTATTTCTTCGCATCATATCCAGGCATACGAACGAGCCTTCAGGGTACACTTCCTGCAACATTCTTTGTACATAGTTGATGTCCGAACTCCCTGAACAAGATAATAGTTTTTCTCAAATCTCAAGTGGTTTGATGTTCTCCCCGCACTCTTATCTCTGACTCCTTCCAATCAGGCTTCCTTCGAAGCAGTCTAAAGACTGCTAAGAAGTCTTAATAGAGAGTTTTAGCTTACCGTTTTTGACGCTCCGCTATGCTCCCGACGTGCCGCTCAGCACAACCGGAGCGTCAGCAGCCGAAAGGCTTTTAGCTAAGCGATAACCGTATCTCCCTCGACGGGGAATGATTCGCGTGACTGGTCGTTTCGCGCGCGCGGGCAAACCGAAACTTCATCCTAAAGGAAACATAGGAATTTGTATTTGGTCGCCCAAATAAAGCAAAATACCGTGTTTCTTGGCCTCATTGAACCTTTTTTTTTGTATTGTAGTCGCTGACATGGTATAATTTTTTTAAATATCAATAAACAAGCCGATAATCTTTGGAATAGCCAATCCAAGGCTATCTTTCTCGGCGCTGCATGAAGCAGCCCCGCACTTCGGTCGACGTTTTTCGCTTCCGTTTTAAAGATCTTGGAGGTGTGTGGCACAATTGCTTATTCGGAAGCGCTTTTGCGGCTTCGTCGGTCGTGTTTCAATTGAAGAAACGAAGTTTGCCGTAGCGCGCTCGCATCGCGGGGGCAGCCTTGTTATTACGCACGGTAGCGTAAGCTGCCGCGACGGTCCGCTAAGAGGCCCCGGTTAGCGGAGCGGGGCCCCTCTCCGGTATCGCCGGTAGCGGGCTAGCGTGCCACGCATGCGCAATGGCGCTCCCGCTTGCTATCGAAGCGGAGCGGACCGTCAGAAACGGTCAGCTAAAACTCTCTAATGATAATCTGCCTTAATCTGTAATACCCCTCTAAGCGGTCTTACGACTAAAAAATCTGGGAGAGATCTTGTTTCCTTATCAGACAATCAGACACCCTCATTCATAAAGAACTTCCAACTCCCCTCATATACGATTATCATGGGCGTTGTTACGCGGACGAAGGCGTACAAGTACGGTACTCCGTCATGTCGAGGTAGCGTGGTAAGCGGGAGCTTGGAGGGGATCCGAGTTGCCTCCGTTCCGACGATGAAGAGCCAAAAGCCAAACTTAACTTCTTTAATGTACGGCGAGTACAAAAAAGCGATGGTACAGGAAGCAGCGCACTGGCGTGCTCACAACATGACAACTCGAACGGGCAGAGAAACGTTCTCAACAGAGCCCGAATGCGCACTGGCCTCGGCTCGCGGAAGGGCGAGCAAATATACGCAGAATTCCCAAACGACAACAGGCGTTCAGCGTGTTGTGCATGGCACCATAAATTACAAATACACAAAACACCTTCCACAGGTCCCGTGATGCGTTCCCCAGAAGCCGGTGAACGCTGTGCCGGAGAGAGGGAGGGGGAAGAGATGGCTGCCGTTTGCATGATTGTTGGTACACGCCTTTGCTAGACCCACTTTCGACCGGTTCCTGCAACGGTTGTCACTGTGACTCAATGGCCCGGGCCGCCGCGCGGCAGCCGGGCTCCGACTCACCGATGCACAAAGGTTCCTGCACAGCTGGATTTATCGCCACACACGGAACTTCCCTGCAAAGCACAAAACTTCACCGGCGCGTGACGTGCGCCCAGGGCAACGACGAATATCTTCGCACTGAATCGTAACAGCATTCATCGTGCCTTCGAAGAGCTCCATTCAAGTCTCCTTCACTCCTCAGTCTCTCGATAATCTATACAAAATGATTTTTGTATTCCGCAGACTTCGCCCTTACCTGGTTGATGGCATAAATGCGATATATAGTTGAGCAGCCCTCCCTAAATCTTTCACTCTGACATGGCGCTCTTTGGCCTCGGTGCCCTTGTGCCATAACCAAGTACATACATACATGCTTCCTAAATCCTGCCAGTTCTTTAGGCTACTGGGAATGTAGGGTGTCGTTTGTACAGCTATTATTACCTTGATGTAGGGGTGGGTGATTGATCGAATGATAGTGTTGCGATTAATTTTTTGACCGGTTAACCGGCTGACGTCATGCGAGCAACATGAACCAAGAGTGAATGTTGAAATACTGCGGAAGCATGCCTGGAATCATACTCGTGTCCCACAACCGGCCTTACGTCACAACCGGAAACGAGGCAAGCATCCTCGCAGATGACACTGATAAAAACCGCAAGATGATAGCCAAGACGCACGGAACAACGGCCATTTTAATGCAAACACAAGGACCTCTACAAAGCACAAAAATCGGCGAACGGGAACTCCTATCGCTTTGGCGTTGGATATACTACGTAAGTAAACTAAGGTTGTTCAGCGCCCTCCCCAATTAAGGAGAGGACATCGACTGGTGCCGATGTTCCTGGTTCCAGAAATAGTGTGAGTGACAACGAGCACGGGGATAAGGATCCCGGCGTCATCAGCGTGATGATGATGATCAGCTTACCTCATCTGGAATGTGTAGGTCTAGAAACACTCTGATGCCCAAAAATGTTAGCCGACTTCATTGAGAGTAAAAATTCCCGTCAAACGTTTTTTAGATGCAAAGCATCTCTTAGTCGACCCTCCATCGTCCAGCGTCCGCACCTCTCCTCTCCACACCATTCTCTTCCCTCCTCTCCACACCACCTGTGCACTACGCACGCTGCTCCTCCTCTCCCCTCTCCGCACTAGCTGTCCAATCACGCGCATGCGCGCTGCTCCTCCTCTCCACTCCCTCTGCTCTGCAAATAAACCCGGTCCGCGCTCCGCTCAGTTGCTTCTTCGGTACTGCGCCGTCCGATGACTGGAAATGGACGCCAACGATTCCGTCAGCGAACTGCCTGGCGCACCTTCAACTAGCGCCAGCCAGCACACTGTCAGAACCGCGAGCACCTCCGAAGACAAGGCTGCACAGAGGAGAGCTCGCGAGGCCGAACGTAAACGGCAGCGTCGAGCAGCGGATTCCTCGCTTCGAGAACGAGAAGCCGCTTTGAAACGCCAGCGGCGAGTAGCTGATCCAGATTGCACGGCTTTGCATCCCCTCAGGGTTCCCCCGTGGGAAGATGGTGTAACTTTTTTTTGCAACTTTTGTACCTAACCAACGCATCCGATTAGTCGATCAATTGACCGATTATATTTGCCTGCCAATTAACCGGGTTAAATTTTTTTAACCGATGCCCAGCTTAATAATAGGCAACTTGCATACAACAGAGATTAAGTTAATGGTCTGTAATTTGGCATTTATTTGGCATCTCCTTTCTTAGCAATTACGATCAGGTTGGCGTTTTTTCAGCCTATGGCGGCTCCTTTAATGTCCTTAGGCATTCTAAAAATACCTTTGAAACCTTTGCTGGTACAGTATCTCATCAACTCTTTCAAAGATCCGCTGTTATTCTGTCGTCCCCTGAGGCTTTCTCTTTTTTTAATACATCTACATGCACTATCCTCCTCGTCTTAGGTTGTTCTAACCTCACGAACCCGGCTCTTTCTGTACTGTTTCCTAGACCAACGTTGCTATCGTACATATGTACACGCATGGAACGTTTCCGCGGCCTTCAGAGGCTCAGTCACCTTAATCGTCATGCTATTGGTTTCTTCCCCGAGTGCAGTCGTTCGATCCCTGCAAGTCGCACGCTTCTCCACTGTACTTAGTGGTCAACTGCACTAAATTTTTTCTTTGTTCAAATTTGGTAAAGATTAGCAGCTTAAACATGTGAAGCCATCATGGAAAAATCCTAAGACGGGTAGTACAGTGGCTATTCTAGCCACTGTACTGGTAGTCACATGACACTTTAACTAGAAGGATTGAAAGTAGAATGCAGCAGATGACGTTGCATCCGGCGGAGAGACCCCAAAACAAGTTCCGGACGGTCCCGCTACGGAGAAGAGGAACCTGTCCTGCCGATCTCGCGCTTCGCCCATTACCAAGAGAAGAAAGAGACACAAATACAATGAAGCAGTCAAGAGGTCTTTGATAAGTATCACCAGACTTTCGCCTTCATGCATAGCACGGAAGCGGACTTAAGTGCCCCTAGGATGGAACTGCAGCAACGCTTATAATTTGTTGGCTGTTGGACTCAGCTCGGCACAGCCGCCAAATTCTCAGCCATAATCTTCCAGCTGGCCAGATCGTACTTTTAGGGGCGAAGCCCCTTAGGGGCTCTGGCTGTTGGCGTCTCCTGTCGTCGTGGTCGTTGCATGTAGTCACGGTACTAAAACACCGGGGCACTCGTTTTCCAACGCCTCGCGCTAGAAAGCATCGTGCTTCAAGGACACGAGACCTTACAGCAAAGCTGTATACCTCTACCACCTAACAGTTTCACCTCCGTGGGCAAATACGCCAAGGTGGCAAGAATAAACTTATACACTGCATGCTGAGCCCTCCCCAGGTTTCACGTTAGTGGAGATGGCCCGGTTTTATGGACTCCGGCACCCTCCGGCTCGAAAGCAACAAGGCGGCTACCGAGAGAGAGAGAATCTACTTTATTTGGAACTCTGGATTTCGGGTGGGGGAGTTACGGTGGCCCAGACAGCCGCCGCGACCTCGGCGGTCGTGGTCCGAGCACCCCAGAGCCTGTTCCCAGAGGTTGTGGGAGGATAGAGGGGGGAAGGGGTCGCGCGGACACTCGCAGAGCGAGTGATAGAGCGTGTCCGGCGCGTCACACAAGGGACAGTTCGGAGAGGAAAAGAGGTGAGCGTAATAGAGCGCGGTGAGCAAAGGAGTGCGTCTGAAGAAGGCGCCACATGTGGGCAGCCTCGGCTGTGAGGGAGGGGTGGGGAGGGGAGGTTGCCTGCGAAGGCGGCTCCCGAAAAAGCTCGTTCCCGGAACTTACACTGCTCAAATCGAAAGGGTAGTGTCGGGAGTTTCGAAGCGCGAACCGGCGCGGTCCATTGGAAGAAGCGCGAACAAGGAAAAGGCTAGTCGCATGGCGCTTTCAAACGTCCCACATTTCGAGAAAGGCCGCGCCTGCTTTCACCGGATGTCCGAACGGCTGGAACCCGGCGGAGAGGACTCGCTTTTCCCTTTCCCCCGGTCCTCAGCAGCAAAATGAAGGGAAGGTGAAGACGGAGAGACAAGGTCCGGGCGCCGGAGCTCTCGGCCCGTCATCTTCGGGCTCCACCCGAGCGCTGGTTTCCAGCTGCCCGAGTGTAATGTAAATGTACAATTTCGTATCGGAAGCTGAGTTTGTCGGTTGAAGATCTCTGGGGTCAGATCCTCGGCGCTGCTGCGGTTTGGAGGAGGAGCCCCGGGGAAATGAGTTAACTGGTGGGTTTCCAACACGCCTCAAGAGCTGATGAGGCTCACATAACGAGCCAGTGCGAGCGACTTGCCCAGACTGCTATGGGGAGGTATGTCCTTTAGGGACTGGGTATTGGGCACTGTACTCACTTTGCACAACTGCTGCTGTTACGAATCGGCCAGCGCCGCCGTACTTTCTCGCATCACTCCTCGGCTGTGCGGCGAAGCCACTGCGTGCGCCTTTCAGCCGTCAGGCACCAGCATGTTCATTCAAGTTACGACAAGCCGGGCCAGACGCCTCGCTTTCAACGCGCTTCAAACTTCGATGGTTGCCGGCCCGGCGGGGCACGTTTCAACGCGTTTCAAGGACACAGAGGCCCCGTCGATCGCAGCGGAGTCCTCCTCTCTCCCCTCTCTCGGACTCAACGTGCGCCGAGGCTACCGACTGTCACGAACTCTGGAAAGAGCGTTGTGTGTGTCTGTGACGTTCGTGGCGTGTTGCCGCTTGTTGGCGTTTTGACCGTTACGGCTTTTGGGTATAAATAGAAGCCGCCCAAGCGCTGTAACTCATTCCCGTTTGAGCAGCGAATCCATGCTGTCGCTCTGCTCGAGTCCTGTATTGTAACCTCGCCCGTCGGGGCATTGTTTTTTTTTTTTTTTGGCTTAGGCTCACCTCTCGCTATGAAGTGAACAGTTACGTTAGCCTACGGCTTTTGGACTTCACGGCTGCAACAGCGGCTGGCCACTCGCACCATACATGCTACCACTCGTATGTCGGAGGCCACGGAGCTCGGATCGGGTGCCCCCGCCCGGTCGCAACAACTGGTTGGCAGCGGTCGGATGGCAACTTCGAAACACCTGGAGCCAGCGGTGCGAGACCCAACACCACGGACGTCAAGGCGGCTTCGGACTTCGCAGAATTCACGGCGGTCAATGGTGAGTGCGGGACTTTTCTTCACTGAGTTTTACCAGGCTTCTGAGGATAGCTTGTAGGGCGTGTGTTTTTGTCGCGTGGGTTATTCGCGCAAAACATTTTTTGGAGCAGTGGGAAAGCAGTACTCTAGACCGGCCATGAATTTGAAGGCGTTGAAAAAACCGCAGTTGTTGGAGCTTGCAAAAGAGTTGCGCTTGGATGTTACGGACGCGCTGAGAAAGCCAGAGCTGATACAGGCTATACTCGCTGTTGGGGCTGACGATGACGAGCTGTCTGAGTGCATTGAGTTGATCAATGGCAGGGAGACCGCTAAACGTCAGGCTGCAGAGGCTGAGCGCCAGCGTGAGGAACGCGAGGAGAAAAAGCGAGAACAGGGACGCGAGGAAAGAAAGCGAGAACAGGAACGCGAGGAAAGAAAGCGAGAACAGGAGCGACAGCATGAGCTGGAAATGAAGCGTCTAGACATCGAGGCATCTCGATCTAGGCGTGAGAGTGACAGCAGCGCGCCAAGCGTGCAGTCTGCGGCGACTGAGCGACCTACGTTGCGAATGTGTGACCTAATGCGACCCTACAAGGTAGGAGAGGACATCGGTCTTTTAGGGGCGAAGCTCCTTAAGTCATGGGTCTGTCCATCCCTTGTGTCTCGTGGTACGTGACCGCCGCATGCTTTCGGAGATGTCGCAAAGTGGGCCGCGTTGCACGTGCAAGAACCGGCTGCAACCGGCGGCGCAAACTCGGCACCGGGAGCGCGAGCTTGTCTGTGTTCGCCAACGGAGGCGCGAGCGCACGTGCACTGCGAGGGGGAGATCACGCAAGAGATCACGCCACGAACGCAGGCAGTCGTTCTCGGAGATCGAACGAGACGCAAGGACCTTTGCTCGTTTCCTCTCGTCTTGTTCGGGCACAAGTTCGCCCTAAATAAAAGTTCTTTCTTTACCGTTGTGTCCCATCCTACGTGACAAATTGTGGTGGAGGTGCGGGGTAGTCCTCGATGGCGCGGGGTCTTTCACCAGGTCTGGGCCTGGGAGCATTGACTCCGAAAATAAAAGTTGATTTGTACAATGTACGCACACAGTCTTACGTCTTTCTTAATGATGTAATGGGCGAACTTTCACGGGAGAGTTACGGTTACCGATGATCTCCTCCTCTCGAGCTTCGCCCCACTTATCATCATTCATTCCGTGGATATGGCGTGATTTTTTTTTGGTCAACTTCGAGCGTACGTGTGAGAGGGCCCAGTTTAGCCGAGACTCATGGCCGCAAAAGCTGCTTACGCTTTTGCCAGGTGAGGCATCCGACGTGATGGCCCGCTTGCCAACGGAAGAGGCGGAGGACTACGAGAAAGTCAAGTCGAGCCTCCTGCGTAAGTACAGGCTGTCAGCAGAGGCGTTTCGCCAGAAGTTCCGTGAAGCCGAGAAAACTAGGGGCGAGTCGTACTCAGAGTTCGCCTACAAGCTGAGGGCTAATATGGAAGAGTGGCTCAAAGAGGCAAAGGCTTTCGGAGAGCACGACAAGGTAGTTGAGTGCTTCGGTCTTGAGCAGTTTTACCGCCGTCTACGAGAAAACCTGAGACTCTGGATGCAAGACAGGCCAGGGGTAAATACTGTGGATCAGGCAGCTCAGCTAGCCGACGAGTTTGTCGCACGTCGAGGTGCACACGGGCCGAAAGACGGCCAAAAAGAGTTCAGGCCGAGGCCTGATATGTCAGGGCCGAAAGGCAAAGCTCCCCAGGAAGACGGTGGAGCAAGGGAAGTCGTTTTCGTGGATAGAGAAACTGGCCACGATAACGAAAAGAGAGCAGCAGACGCTGAGGGGCAGCGCAGAAAGAAAGCTTTTGAAGCGCGCAGACAGGCTGCGTGTTACAACTGCGGCGAGACGGGACATTTCACCGCTAGTTGCAAAAAGGGAAAACTAGTCTTTCACGTACTAGATCAGAGTGAGGACAACAGGCAGTTTCTAGAGCCGTACGTACGTGAGCTTGTCGTCAATGGTAACCGTGCCGAGTTCTTCGTGACTCCGCGGCGACATGGTCAACCCTTCGTACGTTGAACCGGATCAGCTAACGGGGCAGTGTGTTTGGGTGAAGCTAGCCATAGGAGCACGAAACGTGCGCCTGCCGATCCGCTCTTTCCAGCCCCTACAGGTGGCGCTGCAGAAAACGGCAATGGCGGACGAGACGGTGATCGGGCCCCCGTAGCAACATGCGTGCCAGCATCAGTAGCGGCCTGAAAGCCCAGTGCTCCGCTTGAAACAACTCTTTTCTTAAAAAATAAATGCATGCATACGTTGCTGATCGCGAGACAACATTCGATTCGTTTCAGGGTGTCTGCTGCGGTGTAAAAAAAAGCGGTGCGTGCGAGGCAATCGGCGGTGCATGGCTCAGGCCGCACGGAAGTAGTTTGAGAACAACCCCGCTTTATTGGGCAAACAACCTGTTACAGAATGTGCAACGCTAAGTATTGGGACATTATTGCAGTGCACGTCACTCAGTGTACGTTTTACTTTAGGCGTGGTCGTTTTCGTGCGTAAACACTAAGCAGAAGCCCGTGCGCACCATGCGCGGGCGATATGTGCGTATTGCGTTTTGCTTGGGTGTAGTAAAACCTAGTCACGACATTTAGTCAAACGGCAAAAAAAAGGCTACCATTACGTCGTATCCAGTTGTGTACAAACGAACGTGTTAGCATTATATGAAAAAAAATATATATATTTTAAGCCGACGTATTTACGCGTGCATGTAGCGTACACGAGCGTGTGATATTGAAGCGTACACCGTTAAACTACAGGCAGTACTTTACAGGTGTGCTTCTGGCTTGTGATAACTAATTTACGTTAAAAACTAATTCACGGCTGAAATTACGTTATGTTGATTTGACTGCCGGTAAGATTTTTAAGTGCGTCGATCTTTATTACCAAAACGAAAATGGGGGCTACCAAATGCATTCAAGAGCTCGCATTTGAACTACCAGACCCAGTTACAGTATTGTCATTTCTAAAACATCTCGCTTAGACACACTTATTTCGGTATTCAATGAATAATCAATAAACACATCGCCGCATTTGCTTCTCGCCTTCGCGTGCAAAAAGTTTGAAGTTGTTTCTTTATTGAAATAAAAGTAAGCGGATTGAACAGCCTCTGCTGCTTGTATGTTTGGAAGCAGTGGAATTGAGCCAATTTAACAACAGATCAGCGAATGATCACTTGACATATTATGCGGCAGTGAATGTAAATAGTACCCGAAAGAGTCGATCACAAGGTTATACAAAAAGCCTACAAAATCAGCGTCCTCACCGCAAATAACTATTAAATGTGGCAGCCGTAATTCAGTAAAGAATAATTAGGGTCCCACGTACGCACGCGTCTGTCCGAAAAACTTCCATTTTTCTCCGCAAGAGACACCGATGAGTCCCAAAACTCTTTCGTTTACATGCAGCTTATATAGCTTTAAGAAAGTTGAGAGAATATGAACGCTCGTTCAGTCTATATTTTCCGATTTTTTATACGGCATTGTCGAGTACTATATATGCAATTACAATTTTCCTATCGCTTCTGCGAGCCCGCACGGATGCCGCCGGCCGCCTCCGCCGGAGCGACCGGTCCGCCGATCACCATCTCCCGGCTTCGGACAAATTCCGCGCGGCGTCACTAGCGTCGCTGGAAAGAGCGAATTGCTAAGGTCAGCATCGGAGGTCCGTTTGGTGAACTTGTGACGCAGGCAGCAGTATCCCCACAACTTCTTCCGGAGTACAGGTACCTATTCTCGAACAGGTCGGATCAGCTGTTAAGCGACAAGGGGTACAATTTTGAGAAACTGCCGAGGAAAGAACCAGCTGGGCTCGCTGGGAAGAGCTCGAGTAACGATAGGGTCGCCACCTCTGTGAAGAATTGCGAAACTGTGAAGAAAGCGAAGATAGCGCATTTCGGGAGGCTCACGGCAGAGGGCAGTGCGTGTCCACTGAGTGCGATAATGTGTCGGCGTTTGTTTTGGAGATCTCGGCGGAGTGTTCGGACGGTTCAAATTCGCGGAAGTTCTTGGGAACGGCTACCGACTTGAACGTGAACATTTCGCGAGATAGCGACGTTTCGCAGGAATGCGTAAACGATGAGGCTACCGAAAGGCAACACGAGTCCGCTGAAACGGAGGTTGTTCCTTCGGACGGTAGTGCAGAAACGAGCGACGTGGTGGGAAAGCCTGCAGCCATGGAGGAAAAAAAAGCTCTCGCATCGCGCCAGGGGAACGCCGCCTCCAAAAAAAAGTGCGCGCCTCTCGTTTGAACGTTGGAAAATCTCGTTCGCTCCTCCGCGCGCTCGACCTGTGTCGAACAAGACGACCAGTGTCATTTCACGCGGTCGCAGCAGCGTTGAGAGAACGGGTGCACCTAAAGTGCGGTACAGAAGGGGAAAAGCTCAGGGCATTGACGAGAGCTCAAATCGCAGCTCTCTACACGAGAAGTGGCCTGTAGACGCCTGACTTTCTCAAGTTCATTGTTTTTCCTGACGCAGGTTTCGCCCTTTACGATCACATTTCTTTTTGTGGGTGTAGTGACCGGCATCCGGGCAAGCGTGGAAAACGTTGCTTTATTTACCGAGGCGCGCACTGGCAGCCTCACAACTGAAGAACGCGCACCCAAGCCGGGTGCGCCAATTTATACACAAAGCGTCGCTGCTGCGCACGCGCTGCTAGCCAACCGCTGCGCTGATAACACGATCGCGACACGACACTCCCTCCGTGCACAATTCTAAAAAATATCGTAGGTCAAACGGTCCGGTGGTCGTCGTTCCCTGTTGCTCCTCCGCAAAGGGACCGCTTCTTCATTGCTGGCCGACGGCGCTACCGTGGCACGTGTAGCCGGCTCGGCAAAGCGTTCCGTTGTAAGTGCAGCAGGGACCACGTCAGGTGCATGAGGCAGTTCGCATTCAGGGTGGTTGTCTGGATGATTGGTCGATTCAACGCAGGATGGTCGCAGATGGTCAGCGTGCACGAACCTCATTTTGTTTCCGACGCACACCAAATAGGTTGACGGAGACTTGACACGCGTCACTCTGCCAAGCCACCATTTCACCACATCACCGCGCACAGAACGCACCAACACACTGTCACCCACAGCAAACACTCGGGGCCGACCTCTTCGCTTGTCAGCCAGAGTTTTCATTTTCTCCCTCCTCACAACCATTTCATTTCGAGTGTCTGGCCGTAGTAACGACAACCTGGTCCGCAGTTTCCTTCGCAGGAATAATTCCGCGGGTGTCCTTCCCGTAAAAGTGTGAGGAGTTGTGCGGTAAGAAAACAAAAGGTTGTCTAGTCTGTGTTGAAGAGACCTCGTAGTGCCTTTTTCAGAATCTTCTAGATTCTGTTTGAGTAGTGCTTTCTTGGTGGATTGCACCACGCGCTCCGCAGCTCCGTTAGACTGCGGATGATAGGGGGGTGTCAGTGTGTGCCGAACACCATTCGATGAAAGAAAGTCTTCGAACTCTTGTGCACGAAACTGTGGACCATTGTCAGTTACCACTTCCAAAGGAAGTCCATGCGCAGCAAACCAAGATCGCACAACTTCAATCGTCTTCGCGGCAGTTGTTACACCCATAGGTTTAATTTCCAACCATTTGGAGTAGGAGTCTATGGCTAGCAGAAACATTTTTCCTTTTTCTTCTGCAAAATCAAGATGTACTCTTTCCCATGGGTTTTGGCACACTTGCCATGGTGTCAAAGGTACAGGTTGAGCTTCAGGAATGACAGACTGACAAATTTTGCACTTCCGCACAGTTTCTTCCAGGGCGCTATCCATGCCTGGCCACCATAGCATTGACCTTGCTACCACTTTCATTTTGGTTATCCCTAAGTGCTGTGCGTGCAGCAACCCCAAGACAACACTGTGCAAGGACTGCGGCACAACTACGCGATTCAGCCACACAATGCATCCGTTATCTACACTGAGTTCAAACCGGCGCAACCAGAATGGCTTTAACTGCTCGGGTACAGTTTTTTTCCAGCCGTGCCATATCATGTCACGAACGACACTCAACAGTTTGTCCTGTCCAGTTTCGAGCTCAATATCTTTGGCTGTCAGCGGCAAGTCATTCAGTGGCGCAAAATAAAAAATATCTTCACTGTGGTCGTCCGTGTCCGGCAGCGGCAAGCGAGACAACGCGTCCGCATGACTGATAGCCGACCCTGGCTTATGCTTTATCTTGTAGCGATAGTTCGCCAAAAATGTGACCCATCGATGCACTCTTGCAGTTGCAACAGCGCTGCCCTGCCGTTTAAGATCAAGCAGGGTTGTGAGGGGTTGGTGGTCCGTTAACACGTTGAAATCTCGCCCGTAAAGATACTTGTGAAATTTCTTCACCGCGAAAACTATGCTCAGGGCTTCTTTTTCTATTTGCGCATAGTTACGCTCGGACGGGGACAACGACCGTGAAGCAAAAGCGATGGGTTTTTTATTCCCGTTTTCAACGTGCGATAACACAGCCCCTAGCCCGTATTCCGATGCGTCACACGTGATTTGCAGTGGCTTTTTTACATCGTAGAGCTGCAAGACGTTTTGTCGGACAACATTTTCTTGCAAGCTGCGAACGCCTCGTCGCACTTACGCGACCAATGCCATCTGCTGTCCATGCGGAGCAAGTCGTGCAGCGGTTCTAGAATCGTAGCCAATTTTGGCAGGAACTTTCCATAGAAATTTACTAAGCCCAAAAAGGCCTTCAGCTGCGTCACGCTAGTAGGTTTCGGCGCCTCTTTGATGGCCACGACCTTTTCGGCCGTAGGGTGCAAGCCATTTTTGTCAATGTCATGCCCCAAACACGTTATGCGCTGCTGAAATAGCCTACACTTCTTGGCATTTACTTTGATACCATGTTCACTCAGGCGCCTTAGCGCCTCCTCCACTCTGTCGTAACACTGCTTGTAGTCTACTCCGGCTATGACAATGTCATCCAAGTAGCAGGCAGTGCCAGGCATACCTTGCAGGATTTGATCCATTACAGCTTGGAAAATTGCTGGAGCACACGCTACGCCATAAGGCAAGCAACGGAACCTAAAAAGGCCCATGTGAGTGTTTATGGTGAGCAATTCTTGTGCTTGCTCATCGAGTTCCAGCTGAAGGTACGCCTTCGACAGATCAATGACAGAAAACACGGTTCCGCCTTCAAGTGTGGCAAAAATATCCTCGGGCAGCGGCAAGGGGTAATGATCGACTTAAATTGCAGGATTTACTGTGATTTTGTAATCCCCACAGTGCCGAAGTTCTGTTCCGTCTTTCTTTGGAACAATCACAAGAGGCGTCGCCCACTTGCTGTGCCTTACCCGATCATAGGTCGGCGTACTCACTCCTGAGTACACTCATTTGTACTCATTTGTACTCAAACTCACGAGTGAGTACGATGATGAGTGATCACACACCCAGAAAAAAACAGTGAGTGCGATGACGAGTGAGTACAGGGGTAAGTCCACTACTCGTGAGTACAGTACTCATGAGTACACTACTCATAAGTATGAGTACTCATGAGTACAGTATTCATGAGTATGAGTACTCATGAGTACACAGTACTCATGAGTACACAGTACTCATGAGTACACAGTACTCATGAGTACACAGTACTCATGAGTACACAGTACTCATGAGTACACAGTACTCATGAGTACACAGTACTCATGAGTATACAGTACTCATGAGTACACAGCACTCATGAGTACAATACTCATAAATACTGTGTACTCATGAGTACTGTGTATTCATGAGTATATGCACTCCTGAGTACAGTAGTGCAAACAAGTTTTATCAGGAGCTCGAGTCCGGACGCGCGTGTACGAGTCGCAAACATATAGCGGTGCCGCTGTGCAGCTTAAAGCGCTGGACACATGTTCGACTAGTGCACGCGATTCGCATGCGACTGCTCGTTACGATTGATCGTTAGGACCCGTTTTGACGTCGATCGCTGGTCGGAGGAGGCTCACGACGTGCGACTGGCAAGCCAGATGCAGTCGTGCCATCGTCACCGTCGTCGTGAGGCCACAGCCAATGAGAGCCCGCTGAGCCCGCAACCGGCTTGCGTTGCTCTGGTCGGCTCAGGTGTTGAGAACTTTAGGCTTAGCGTCCTGGCGAATATTTGATCGCCGCTACCTGTGCAACTGCGAATGACAATCCGTAACACAACTTTGCACCACACTATCATCCCCTTTCTCCCATGTGAAACTTTATTTGAGCTAAACTGCCGTTTGAGCGATCGGTGACCGAGACATCTGCGTAGCCTGTTTCAATGCTTCCGCGCAGGTATCGCCATCTCTCGGCCGCTCGGCGCACCGCGCGCCGCGGCATCCACGGCCGGTCAGCATAGGCTTGCATCGCGGCAGATATCTGATCGCCGCTTTTAAAATAAGCCCTGAGAACAATCCCTAGCACAATTTTTCACCACACTAACACCTACTTTCTCGCATGTGTAACTCCGTTTTAGCGATCAGATTGATTCGGAAGAGCAGCGACAAGCGGTTGCTACCGTGGTCTGCTAGCCGGCGCACACCGTGGTCTGCGCCGGTTCGAGCCGCTGAGTGTGCCGAGCTGGCAGGTGCGGCCGGCGTGTGCGCGGACTGTTTCCGATGCAGAAAACGCTTCACGATTGCCTGCGTTATCCATTTCTTGCGTACAAACGCGCGGAATCTACAAATTCAGCTCAGCGATCGTCGTAGTTGACCATGGAGCAAAAACAGTGGGCGGAGCGGCGCCGACGACTGACGCGTACGACTAGTCGTGGTGATAGTCGTAACGATCAGTCGCATGCGAATCGCGTCCACCAGTCGTACATGTGTCCAGCGATTAATTGTCAAGGATGGTAAAATTAGACAACGAAAACTGCACCTTCCTCCTTTCCCAGTCCCTGTTTGGCGCTGTAAGCGTTTTTCGGCGGTCGCTCGCAAAGGGGTCACGGTGAAGAGGGAAAAAAAAGGGGGTGAGGGCCCGGCGGGAAACGCGGCCGCAGTTGCTCTTCTCTGATGGGACTTGTTGACTGCCGCAGTTATTTTTGTTGACGCGGCCTGTGAACGCGTGGCGGCTTCATTGCGCGTGCTCCCTTCCAATTGTTTTAGGGGAGAGGCGGTGGAGGCTGCTAACAACGCACGAACTAGGCGTACTGAAGTCCCTCTTTTTCAGTCTTCAGAAGTTTCCGTAGACGCATGTCACGCTGTGTAGTCGTTTCGTGAGCCAAACCGCTTATTTCAACAGTCGCAGTTAATTTACGTAACTCACGTCAAACCGACTGCGTGGTTTGTAACGTTCGCTGTGCGTATTCAAGCGACAGTTTGGCTGATGTACGTGCGCCCATATGGTTTTATTAGGTTCCCGTTTTGAAACATTTTGCTCAGGTTCACTAGTAATGTGGTCTCGTGTAGTGCCATTTACAAGTGAGCATATAGCCCCACCGTGCTCTACGGCGTGCAGGCGCGGCGGTGGAATTTGCCCCAGCAATGGAAATAAAATATCCGAGTACACCAAGCACGTTTGTGAGTTGTGAATCGGACATCATAATATCCAGTTCAACGCGTGCGGCGCCTTGTTTAGCCTCGCATATTTTGTCGAAGAGCTCTGTCATCTTGCTGCTGGAGGAGCGTTTTGCTTTCGAATGGCTTTACTTTCGAGTGGCAACCCGATTCGCCGCTTCTCGTTTATGCCACCGTGTAATGAGGGCGCTGACCATGATGGTGAATTTTGGTGGTTGTTATTCCCCTACCTTCACTACTGTTTACAGGCGAGGCGACCACCCCTCGCTAGCAACTATACAACCGAGTTTAAGCTCACACTGTGAAAGGCCTTGTGAAGGAATTGTTTTGAATTGATGAACGCCAACGCCAGACGCTGGGATTGTCGCTTAAGCTCGCATCTTGGAACGTCTCGTAAAACATGTGGATTGCACATAACGACGTCACCGCACTTTTTGATCGATCGCTGTCAGCTTCATCCGCGTTGCTCGAGATAAGAGCTGAAGATTTCCACTGTGCAACCAACCCACCAATACGGCAATACAGTGACGTCAGTTGAAGCTATCACGCCTCCGAAAAACGCGTCTACAAACTTTGTTCTCGAGTACACAAAGCACGGCAGAGCAGTTCTACGCTGCTGTAACGGCTGCCAAGTACCGGCAGCAACTGGGTGCCCTGCGGCCCTCGACTGCGACCGATACCCTCTCCACGCCCCCCCCCCCCCCCGAACACACACACACACTGTTGGGACTGGGCCATTCTAGCTCAGTCATCACTGTTCGATTCACTTCACTTTATTTCCTTAACGACTCCACAGGGGGGTGTTACATAAGGAGCACGTTGTACAACATAGATACAAAAGCCACAGGTGCAGATGCATAGATGCATAGATACAGATGCATAGATGCATAGATACAGATGCATAGATGTTGCGACGGTGCCCTGCTCAGTCCGCCATCGACGCGGCGCAGAGGAGAGCGATGAAGTTGTCGAGCCGACGGTGACCATATATACAAAGGTAGCAAGAGCGTTACATGGCTCGCACAAAGGCACTTCTTAACTCAGTGCCTCCGATGAAATGCCGCCGCACAGCCGCTGCTTCAGGGCTGGTTTTATACTCCCGGGGTTCCGCCGCAGCCGCGTGCAGTTCGAATCTTTCCAATCAGGACTATCACTGGCCGCAGTTTGAATCCGGCGAATGCAGGCGAAGTGATTGCGTCAGACGAGCCACGAATGGGAAAGGGGAGGCGACTCAGCGGCGCCGTCTCCAGAGTCTACTCGTCGCTGCGTGTCTTTTGCGGGCCGGCCGTCCCAAGCATGATTTGGTGCGGCCGTCTCGATGGGAAAAGGAGAGTAGACTCGGTGGCGCCGTGTGCCGCCAGTTGCGGCACGTCTGCCGCGGGCTGGCTGACCGAGGCGCGAATCGGGCCCACCGTCGGCGCGTCGCCAGGTGCAGCAAATTTGTGTCGGGTGCTCTGGTTAACCGCACACACACGCATAGAAAAATTAGTAAGATCAGACCCGTGTGGGTTTTGGCCTAGCTGTTAACGGAAATAGACACAACGACGCGTAGCGTCCGTCCTGTCCCTTTTTCGTGGCGGGACCTTCCTCTTTGGCTTTTCGCGCGCTAGCCGGTTTTCGTCTTTCTGTTTATCTCTTACTTTGCGGGCTGGCGGCGGTTGCGAGGGGTACGGTTGCGCAATGTTCGCAGAATTCGGAACAGCGGCGGCAGCGTCTCTTTCCAGATGGTTTTAAAGACGATAGTCTTTCTTTGGCCACTTGAGCGCGACAATGTTGGCCTGTCAGTCTGTCTGTCTGTGTCCGTCATAAAGATAATTCATTATTGCAACTTAATATCACGCCCCGCTGTACACATGGGAGCTACTGGGGTCGCCGTTAAGTAGCTTCATGCACATAATGCGCCCTCTCTACAACTGGCCAACTGCCCCGCGATTCAGCCGCGATTCAGTCCGCGATTCAAAACGCGAGTGCGTATGTCCCGTTTCGCTCTCTCCCGTGTACGTGCCTTCGCGCAGTGGGAAGCCCTACGACAATGCACCGTGTAAGACGTTTTCTTCTCGGGCTCCTCGGTCCTGATGTATATGTAATCTCAGTATTTCTAATTAGTTAAACATTTTATTTTTTTCTGTTTAGCCTTTCATTCGAGCCACGACCTACCTAAGATGTTGCAGTCGACAGGATCATGATTTAAGGCCACGGGAGGACGAACGGACGAACAACCTGGACGGACCGCACCACGACTACGAGAGTGCAGCACGCAGACATGGGGCACCGACGCACTCCACGCCAGCGGTGGTCGACACAGTGCTGACTTAAACAGAACGCTACGTCCTATGCTCTTGAAGAAACAGCAGTTCGTGAGCGCACTACGATTACGAGGGCTACCCTGCTCTGGCCGTAAGTAGGACATCATCTTGCGTCTTCTAGAGGACAACGAAGAACGTCGCCATCTCTCCAAACGAACGAATGTGCCAACGCTACTTCAGGCTGCCTCCGACAACAAATGGCAGAGGACCCTGCAAGCGGCGCTGTTTGAGAGCAGAAGGCTGCGTGATGAACGAGAAAGTTTTCTGGGACAACTGGCGAGAGTCGGCCGCACGTTTTCCACGGTGCCTGGACTGCACGAGATCCGAGCACAGGCAGAATGCACGACGGCACGCACATGAACGAGACGACGCATGCAAAATTGTGATTGCGTGCTCACCGGACCTTTCCCAGGTAATCGCCACGATTACGGAGACGCATCGAAGGTCAGTGCATTTCTGGCGAGATCACGAACACACGTTGCTCTGCTACATCGCCCACGCGCAGGTCATTCCAGCTACGAGCAACGAGACGCGCAACGTACGCAGCGCGCACGAGCCAGAAGGCACCACGTTCCTGGCACCCGCTCTTCCGCTACAGACGTACGCGAACGGAACGCTGAGACACGGCCGCTCGATGGAAACTAGGTCCGGCCTGCTCATTCACGCGCCGGCAATGGGCGGCGGCGTGAGAGCGGAGTTGTCAGTTGCCGCCGCTCCTTTCGGCGGGGGCGCCACGCATCGGTGACAGCTCCCGCGGCGGTCGCTTCGGGGCGCCTACGGAATACCGACGGTCATCGTTCCTTCAAACGTCGTTCACTCGCGTTGTAACATGCGTATCTGGAAAATAATAACACGACAATTTACGGCAAAGACATGCCTTCAACATCTAAGAATTTCATCTGTTTGACGGCGGTAAGTAATTCTTGCTCGCGGTTTAAAAGGACGAAAGCGATGCGACCGCTCCCGCGACCCAGTTCCCGCGATGTTCTGGAATAAGACTGTAGATGTTGCAATGGCAATTCGGTTTGAACACTGCAGCCCGTTTGTGCTGGATAATAAAATTCTGTTAACCTGCCATTCACCATATGCTAATTGAAGGACAATGTTAAAACGGCCGTGTTTTAACATGGCCAAGCACAGGCTCAGCAGCACCAGGGCTGTCTCATGTTTGAATTCAGGCCCGGTAATTTTGCCCCGAACTACGTGTCCCCAAATGCGGAGAAATAGTTGGCCACATCACTTAGTAAACCAGTTATTTATTCGTTAAACAGGGACGTAAAATGCTGAGATGCGCTGCGAACCTGATTGTTTTGCTAGAGAAACACCTGCGTGCTATCAGTAATGTGTTTGTGGTTTGCTTTCTTCTTTCCGTATTTCGTTTGAATCGTGGTTTGATTTCGCATGTGCGATCGAGTGTCCCGTATGTGTGAAATTTGTTGTGTTAAGTCTGAAAGGCCGCTTGGGTGTGTATTCAAAGATGTAATAAAAACTGCGTGCGAGTGAGAACTTGTGTATTTCTGCGTGATTCTATGTCGTCTAGCATTTGCACTGCTTGTCGTGTTTCATTTTGAACAGCAACGAATTAGCTCAGCTTCCAGTTTTAGTAATCCGTACATGTTAACTTCAGGAGAACAGCAACGAATTAGCTCAGCTTCCAGTGTTAGTAATCCGTACATGTTAACTTCAGGAGAGTGGAACCGGAATAACCCGGGCAAGCAACACGGTTGGAACACGGCCCCTCGATGGGATCCATCGAGCAGCCGTGGTCGGAAGGATTAATGCGGCTTGCACCATGCATCGCGCGTGGGCGACGGGCGAGGTCATGAAAGCGAAGCTTACGGTTGCCGCTTGTACTCGCAGTGGGGCGCCACGTATCAGCGCAGACTACGGTTTGGGCGCAAAAAGCAGCAGTGGCGGGAGTGTTGAAGCTCGCGTGAGCGCTTTGAGCTTTTAGTTTCGCATACTTCCGCGCATTGCGCGCTTAATATAACGTACTAGTGTGCTACGCCTGGCTGCACAACATCTCCCGTCAAGGTATCGACAAGGGCAGCCAATGGAAACCAAGCTCCCGATCAGTCGTTTGCTCGCCGCACTTCAAAGAGGGTGACTACAAGGTGGGATTGAAGCGCAAGTTCTTGCTACCAACAGCTGTGCCGACAAGATTCCCGTCGTACCCAACGTACATGCAGCCGGGAAGCCCGAAAAGAAGGAGGGCGCTTGTTCGGCCGCCGCTCGAGGCGTGTGCGCCGTCATCTCAAGCAAGCAATGAAGAGCAAGTGAGCACAATGGTTGCATAAAATTAAACGATTGAACGTTCAATTCTGGACCTAACTGGGACTGAAGAAAGAGATCAACCGCACTCACCGGCAGAGGAAGACACAATCCTGTACGCTCTAGCTCACGGACATGCTATCATGCGGCCAACGTAATTTTGAGACTCGAGAATGCCAGACTTGGTTCGATCTGGCAGGCTTTTTCGATAACACCAAGAGAAATGCCCACCGCCTTAAAATGAAAGAAAACAGACTAAACGAAAAACTACAAAAACTGAAAAAACGCTGCGACGAATTTCGCGAACAAGTGAAGAAGTTCGAGGAGGACCGCGCTGTACAGGCAGTTCGACACAGCAGACAAATTTGTAAGCTCCTTTCAGACACCGTATTCTCACACCTCGCAGACTGTCCGCTGATGTGGTGCGCCATCAACAGGGACCCGTACCACTGTCATGAGCTGTGCGAAATGGTCTTGAAAAAGCTATTGAGGCTGCTTCTTGCCACCTGGGCTGGCGACGTTAATAGCTCTGTGGAGGATTCACTGAAGCTTTCGCGAAAACATTTCTCGCCAAAGGTTTTCCGCTTGTAAAGCTGATGGCCGGTGAGCCATAGGCGAAGAGGACTTACATATTTTCTGACAAACCCAATAAATCCCCCTTTAAATGGTGTATTAAATTTATCCTTGATGTCCCAGCGATTTAATTTCAATTACCTTTCAACTGTATATTACTTTTTGCAACTAGTGTAAATCAAAGAACGACTGCCACAGTTTTACCCCATTCCAACTGCATCCTTTCCGAGTTTTGGTTCCCATGTAAATAGTGCTCTTGTTGCAATTAATCAGTTCATAGTTGCGTTCACCGTGTCCACTTTATTCGTGTGTCCTCCATAATTTTGTGTACCCTGTAGCCTAACGCGCAGTCTAACAATATTTCCAAAAGAAATGGGCCAATGGACCCTGAAAGGTATTAAGATTATTCCAGTTCCCTTTGAAAACGCAGGTAAATCAAGGTGTGAAAATATCCAGTCACATTTGTCAAACGCGCATTGAGAAATGGGCGTGTACGGCGCAGCATAAAACGTTTACGTAATTTTTACGTACGCGCAAGTTATAACGTCTTTTGTTATAAATAAATGCGGTTGCTCAGACTAGCTTGCCACGCCAAATATTATTCCTGAAAGCCTTGGGAAAGTCTTTAGAAAGAAATCCGCCTATTGCGCTCGACTTTGTCAATGCGCCACATGATAATGTCGCATGCGGCGCGCTAAAAGGAAAACAAATTTAGCCATCTGCCTACTTCTGAAATAATAGTTAGTGCGTGACGCCTATATTGTGAGTTTTCCCCTCACGTATCACCGCATATTATTATAAATTATATAGATGCTGACTTCTACCGTCGGTGCAGTCATGAACAACTTACACCGCATTGAAACCGTGACCGCGGCCGGCAGCCGCCGCTCTTCTTTCACCGATGATTAGCGCCACGACTGACGCTGCGGCGGAAAGGGAAACTAACGCCGTCACCGGCGGAGAGGCGCGTTCGGCAGGCCGGACCTAGTTTCCATCGAGCGGCCGTGGTACATTTATCCGCACGTGCTGTCCCGGCGCGGGTCCACGCAACCAACGACATCGCATCCGGATTGGTGGATATGGCCACGACAAGCGAGCAAGACGCACGGCGCCCGAAATGCACCATACGTGGCGAACGACCGCACCCCAATTATAGGGGAGTTTCCTAGATAAAACGAGACGTACAGCGCACGAAACGCACCATTAGTGACGAACGACATCCAACTTGAACCAGTGGAGCTGACCACGGAGAACGAAATACACAACGCACGGAACGCCACCAAGCCGCAGCACACACGGAGGAAACTGCTGTTCGCGACATCCTCCGCTCCCACTGCAGGTGCTATCCGGACTTGGCCAGCGAATGTTACAACGGCAGAAATCACCTGGCCACAAGCAACAAAAGACCCAGCGCACGCGGTTCAACCCTACCGGAAAGTACGAGCTCTCCGACACCCGCTGCTCCCGCCCGAGTCCAGCGGACGAACGACATGACACTCGTGCAAGTAGGTCCGTCAACGAGCAACGACACGACCAGCGCATGCGGCATGTCCGAGCCAGAATTAACAAGATCACCGGCACCCGCGCCCCGATCGAGACTCACACGACAAACACCATTTCGTACAAGAGGACGCAACCGCGAGCAAGCGGACTCGCGATAAACGGATCCTGCTTGTATGGGAGAGATAGCGATTATAGCATTCTCGAAACAACGGGCAAAAGACGAGGTCTTGAGCGACGACACGGACACGGCAAGAACGGCAACAAATGAACCCGATCCAGACGAAGCATCGAATGCCCTGACGATGAAGTCACGCTTGCGACGCCAAGGAATGTGGGACCGAACGGACGGCACGAACTACGCCCGCTTCCCCACCACAACGGTTTCACTTCCGAAACAACCACGGCGACTGCGAGCACGGAGCCGCAACGACTTTGACCGATCAGCCATGCCACCCTACGAAAACGCCCCGCTACCGCACACTAAACGAAAAGCCAAACGGCTCCCGCACCATACGCAACGCACGCGTCAATCAAGCAACGTCCTCAACGCGCCGAACTATGCCATCCCTACACAGCGCAGCTCGCCACCGGACAAACCAGACGTCTACGCCCCCACATGCATCAAGCACGCGACGAGCTACACGAACACAATCACCGACGGAAGCGGCGCAACCAACGCAACGCCGTAAACACTGTCAAGTTCAGGTCTGACGAAGTAAATCCCACGGCACACACACAATAAAATCAAGCAGATTTGAAATTCACCGAAACTCAACGAGACGAACACCCTCTAAACGAAGTTTCTAGTATCTGGAACAACAAAAAACAAACGCCAGCATCGAGCACCTGTGAACAAGCGGACAGTGATCTGGATACGAACGGACGTCAATCTACGCGAACGCTTCATTGTGCCTGGGGGCAGGCGCATTTCGGATTCAGAGCACGATTAGGATACGTATCAGCGCGCCCGGAAACGAAAACGGACGACAAAAGCTGCCACCCGAAGACACGCAGAAAAACGCAGTTTACAGCCACGGCCGCACCGACAAGCCCCGAGCTCCCCTGAGCCCGACCCGGCCTGAGAACAAGACGAGACGCCAGGCGCAACGCGAGTGCTTACGTTCCGTTTCGCTTTCTCACATGTACAGTCTACTTGCCTTCGCACAGTAAGTCGCCCAACGACAGTGCACCGCGTCAGACGTTTTCTTCTCTGTCCTGATTTATATGTAACCCGTGTTTTTCTAATCAATTAAACCATTTATTTTTTCTACTTAGTCTTTCATTCGAGTTACGACCTAGCTAACAGTGCAGATAAGGTGATTATTCGTGAGTAATACAAATTGAGTACTCATGAGTACTGATTGAGTACTCATGAGTGCAGAATGAGTAGTACTCGTGAGTGCAGAATGAGTAGTACTCGCGAGTGCAGAATGAGTAGTACTCATGAGTAGTACTCATGAGCAGTAGTACTCATTGAGTACTCATGAGTACAGATTGAGTACTCATGAGTACAGATTGAGTACTCATGAGTACAGATTGAGTACTCATGAGTACAGAGTGAGTACTCATGAGTACAGATTCAGTACTCATGAGTACAGATTGAGTACGAATACTCGTGAGGACAAATGAGTTTGAGTACAAGTGAGTAGGATTACAAATGAGTATTTGATGAGCGAGTACGAGTGATTTTGTGAACAGACGAACTTTTTGAGTCTGAGTTTGATTGAGTACAGCGTAAATAAAAAAAAATGTGATTGAGTTTGAGTGAGTTCTTTCTGTTTTGCCGACCTATGTACCCGATACACTACCCCCGCTTTTTCGAGATTAGCGAAATCTTGCTCGACTCGCTCGCTCAAGGCGTATGGCACTGATCGCGCTTTGCAGAACACTGGGCATGCGTTCTCTTTAAGTACAATGCTTGCTTTGAAACCCTTGATAGCACCAAAACCAGCATTAAATACATCACGGTACTTTTCAGTGAGGGGTGTTTCCCTTTCCAATGCCTGCACGGGAAAAACCTCACGCCAGTTGAGTTTTATCTTTGAAAGCCAATTTCGGCCAAACAGCGTAGGCATCCTTGTGCCTTCAGTCTCTTTAGCAATCACCAGAGGCAATTTGAAACACTTTCCTTGATACTGAAATTTTACGTCGGCTACTCCAGCAACAGCGACAGGCGTACTGTTGTACGTCATTAATTTCACATCCTCTTGCGTGAAACTGGCATTAGGAAAGTGCCTCGCCCACTCTACTTCCGAAATAATCGACACGGCCGCACCCGTATCAATTTCCATAGGAACTACCTTCCCATTTATCGTAACGTTTACTCTAAATGGCGGTGTGTCGGAACGGTTCACGTGACACAAAGTAAGCAAATCTCTATCCTCTTGCGGCTCTACACTATGCACAAGTTTCGTTTTACACATTTTCGCAATGTGACCCTTTTTTTTACATTTGAAACAGTCACTAGTCAAAAAAGGGCAACTCACCTGCAGGAGGGTGGTGTCCTGCACACCGGTGACAGCTCGTTTTAGTCCCTTGCGACGCCTTCTTAGCAGGGCTCGTTTTTCTTCGTCCCGCTTTGCTTGGTTTTCCTTTTTGCGGAGATTTCTGCGTCCCTCGTTGCCAGTACACTTCCGTACTGTCAGAAGATGCTCCCGACTTGTTTGGTTGCATCATCTCTTTCGTGTCCTGGCTCGCTGCTTCCATGGCGATGGCGACCTTGCACGCATGCTCCCACGTGATTTCTTCGTCCGGAAGGGCCAGTAACCTGCAGCGTACGGCTTCAGTGCGCAATCCCGCCACCAGCCGATCCCGCAGAGCGTCGTTCAGGAAATTGCCGAACTCGCATGTCGAAGCCAGCTTCTTCAATTCCACTATGAAGTCTGCCACGCTTTCATGTGACGCTTGTTGGCGTTGGTTGAACCGATAGCGTTCGGCGACCAGTGAACGTTTTGGAGTGTAATGTTTCTTCAGCACACTCACCGCTTCCACGTACGATGCCTTGGCCGGTGTCTTGGGCAGCAGTAAGCTCCGGAGCGTGACATAGGCGGTTTCCCCTATGGCCGTTAAGAAGACTTGCAGCTTCTTCTCTGCAGCGATGTCATTGGCGGCAGCGAACAATTCGCTGTCCGGCTGGAACTCCGGCAACGTGCCGACGGTTTTGCTGTGCACAACGGCCGCAGTCATTTTAGAAGCTCGGTGCGGATCCCATCCTCGTCGCCACTTGTAGTGACCGGCATCCGGGCAAGCGTGGAAAACGTTGCTTTATTTCCCGAGGCACGCACTGGCAGCCTCACAACTGAAGAACGCGCACCCAAGCCGGGTGCGCCAATTTATACACAAAGCGTCGCTGCTGCGCACGCGCTGCTAGCCAACCGCTGCGCTGATAACACGATCGCGACACGACAGTGGGGGACATTTCCAATCACGCGAAATGTCACCTTTCAAGTTTGTGCACTTGTCTAAAGTACTGCTGGGCTAAAATATAACTAGTGTAGTTAGTTATTAGCGTATTTTATCGCAACTAAAAGCCTGGTAGATCTTCAGTGTGGATTTGTCTTCGCACTTGCCGGCGATGCGGTTGTGTCTTCCTGTGTTGTTCTGTTGCTTGCCTGACCAAGCCAGAGACGTTCTTGGGGAGCCACTACTCGTCCAGTGACCGGCCCGGTGAAGCTCCAGCACGGTGTCGTGCAGCCAAGGCCTGGAGTCGAGCGTCTGCCGAACACTTCACTTCGAAAGCATCCCTCCGGACAACGGTTGAAGACCCTTATCCATCGGGATCTCGGACCCCCGGCGGAGAAGCTGTTACGAATCGGCCAGCGCCGCCGTACTTTCCCGTATCACTCCTCGGCTGTGCGGCGAAGCCACTGCGTGCGCCTTTCAGCCGTCAGGCGCCAGCATGTTCATTCAAGTTTCGACAAGCCGCGGGTCAGACGCCTCGCTTTCAACGCGCTTCAAACTTCGACGGTTGCCGGCCCGGCGGGGCACGTTTCAAAGCGTTTCAAGGACACAGAGGCCCCGTCGATCGCAGCGGAGTCCTCCTCTCTCCCCTCTCTCGGACCCAACGTGCGCCGAGGCTACCGACTGTCACGAACTCTGGAAAGAGCGTTGTGTGTGTCTTCGACGTTCGTGGCGTGTTGCCGCTTGTTGGCGTTTTGACCGTTACGGCTTTTGGGTATAAATAGAAGCCGCCCAAGCGCTGTAACTCATTCCCGTTTGAGCAGCGAATCCATGCTGTCGCTCTGCTCGAGTCCTGTATTGTAAACTCGCCTGTCGGGGCATTGTTTTTTTTTTTTTTTTTATGGCTTCGGCTCACCTCTCGCTATGAAGTAAACAGTTACGTTAGCCTACGGCTTTTGGACTTCTTCACGGCTGCAACAGCGGCTGGCCGCTCGCATCATACACGCTACCATTCGTATGTCGGAGGCCACGGAGCTCGGATCGGGTGCCCCCGTCCGGTCGCAACACTGCCCGTACCCGCGCCAATGTACTCCCAACCACGCGATACGCACCTCCATCGCTAGAAGACAAGCGAGCGGAAGCACTCAAGAAAATGTATGGAAATGACCCCGGAACCGTGTATGTGGACGCGGCAGAGTACAGATTACACAGCGCATGAACCTGCCCGAATGCAGCCACGTGCTCCCGCGCTAGTCACCCGTCTACTGCCATGCGACCACTACTGCTTTTCCGCGAAAACGCTTGCGGGTGTCTGGAACGACAAAAGGCAAATATCCGACGGGCTCTCATACGTCTGTGTGGTTCAAACTTCTCTTGGAGCTTGCGCTGAGGAGACTGCGCGATGGGATGGCTATTACGCCGTCCGTAACCGCCTCATGGCCATCAGTACCGCGGGCCATACGGCTCCTTCTGTCCATTCTGCGACTCCGCCATACACATGCAGGTAGTGAATGTGCAGCACCTGCTGTGCACCCGCCCGGGTCTGCATCAAGTCCACCTGCGGCCCCTTCGTGCAACCGGTCTCCACCTTGGCCGCATTTCTGACCAACTACGCTGGGTGCGTGGACCGCTTCACCGAGAATTTGTGAACTTGATTTGATTGATTGTGGGGTTTAACGCGTCGACGCTATTGCCTGATCTTGTGAATTGATGAAAGCTGCCTGTTCAAGAGTGCCTCTCTCCATCGCAGCACACAGGCGATGAGGCGCGCCGTAGTAGAGGGCTCCGCATTAATTTGCAGCACCTGGGGTTCTTCAACGTGCGCCGAAATATCGAACACACGGGCATTTCCGCCTCTAGCCTCCATCAGATAAGCGGCCGCCACGGCCGGAAATCGAACCCGCATCCTTGGGCTCAGCAGCACAACGCCATAGCCACTGCGGCGGGTAATTTCTGAACGTTATACACGAAACTAACCTGTTTGTGTATCTGTGAACGCGTTCATCTACTTTGCCACAAGGCGGAATTTTGAATTAAATAATAAAAAAGAACCTCCCGCGCTCGACCATCCTTCCAACCACACGCCCAGAGACGGCGAAAGAGGCGGCCCTACCTCTGATGCTCCACCTCACCCACAGGCGTACGCCCATTTCTGATTTTAAAACAGCAATTCAAAATTTCACCGCCAGACGCATTTTCCAGCCGGAACTCTAATTTTGGCAGGAATTCGCTCTACGCGACCCCTAGACAGTCAGCCCTTATGACGTGGACGCCTTCGCGTTCCGGGAAAGACGCGGCCCCTGACTACGCCTGCAGACTCACGATCCGCGCGGGGCCGCCTGGTGTCCCCGCACCATGCGCCCTACTGCCTCTCTCGCCTGATCCATCACCCGGCTGACAAAAATTTAAACAGGTCCAAAGCCCACCGAGCCGCCGTCTTCAGAGAGGCATCTTTTCAAATACTGCCACCCAGACCCACATTCTAACCACTCTATAACCTACTTCGTCCTGCTGCCACACTATCCCATATCATCTGGGCTTGCTGGAAAAATCTATTGCCCGAAATACCATCCGAGGAACGGTGGACGGCTGCGCTGCGCAGCCTATGACCCGGACCTATACAGGCTCGATTTTCGCCAATGCCGCCCATGTTGGTGATCAGTTTCTATTTGATATTGTTTTTATTTTAGGTTGACAGGACACGACCGCAGCACTAACAGCCATCATCACGAATAAACAAAGTGTAGCGAAGACGACAGGACATTCCCCAACAACGCCACTGCCGTGCACCATCGCGGATCGTCATCACTGCCATGCTTTTGGCACCCCTCATCTATCATCATCAGAAGGAGCTTCTGAAGAAGACGTTCAACTGGCTCGGCATCACCCCTTGGCTTTCTCATTGCTTCCTCGGTGTTTATAGCTCTCCTGAGCACCAATAAACCTCTTTACAAAAGTTTATTTTCTTTCTCGCTTCACCCTCGCCACCGGCGTTCGTTTGAGCATGTAATTTTGTCCCGACTTCCTTGACACCATCCTCCCCACCGGCCCCCACTTAGGCCGAGTCACCATCCTCATGTTAATAAAATTTCTTCATTCATTCATTCTCTCTCTCTCTCTCCATAATTATTCGAACACGAGCCAGTCTCACGCCGTGTCACACAGCCAGATCCGCTGGGGGTAGCCAACTTACCTTTCATAATCTATAGTCGCATATTTAGTTCTCGGCCCATGTTACCCAAATAATTGGCCTGCTCCGTAGGATCGTTGCCCGAGGGCACGGCCTGAAAGAACAAGACCGCTTGAGACTTGTACAAGCGTTTGTTATCAGCCGACTAACGTATGCTCTTCCCTATCTTCCCCTCAACGACAGCGAAATGAAGAAAGTAGATGGTCTCATCCGCAAAGTCTACCGAGCCGCCTTGCAGTTACCACCGAACGCAACCACTGCCAGATTAGAGGCAACAGGGACATACAATACGGCAGCAGAACTAATCGAAGGCCACCGCATTGGCCAAGTCAACCGCCTAGGGCGCTGCTCCGCGGGCAGACACCTCTTGCAGAAACTAGGGATCGGACCAGCTCAAAGCCCCGAGTCTGTGTGCTGCATCAAATCATCAATCAGAAATCATATCATCGTTCGACCGATTCCCAAAAACATGCACCCAAAATTTCATATTGACAGGCGGATTCATCGAGCCACGACACTGGATAAAAAATTTCCCCCTTCCCGAGCGACACTCTATGTCGATGCCGCAGAATATCGGCATAAAGATGCATTCGCCATTGCTGTAATTCACTCCACGTCATCTCCTCCTCTTACATCCCTCACCATTCACACCCGTCACCCGCATGTCGCGGAAGAGGCGGCAATCGCACTAGCAATAACCCAAAGGCCCACCCCTGAAATTGTATTTTCGGATTCGAAAACGGCCGTCCAAAATTTCGCCAAAGGGCTCATTTCTGCCCCGGCACACAAAATTCTCGGTCTAAATTCGCCATCCGACGCGGTCGAACTCCAATGGTTCCCGGCTCACACGGGCATTGGAGGGATAGAGACGGCCCACACGGCAGCCCGAGCACTTGTCTCCCGGGCGTACGATGTGGACTCTTCCCTCCACGGAGCCAGATCGACCAGGGACAGTCTCCTCACATTCCGAGAGGTCACACAGCATTACCGCCTCTCCCGCCGCAAGCTTCCACCCGCTCACTCATCCCTCACTCTGGAGGAGGAACGCCTCTGGCGTCAACTCCAAACGGAATCTCTACCGTGCAGAGCCGTCCTCCATCATGTCCACCCCTCCCTCTACCCATCCTCGCTCTGCCCCCGCTGCGGTGAAAAAGCCACGGTCCAACACCAAATGTGGGCTTGTGATGAGGACCCATTCCCTCCAATTAATTCTCCTGACCAGTGGATGGAGGCGTTGGGCCGCTCGGACCCCCAGCTTCAGAAGGAGCTCGTGACTCGAGCGGCTGAAGTCGTCGCGACCCTTCGGGTCGTGCCCACCGCGCCCTAACCCTTTATGTGAATAAAGTTATTTCTCTCTCTCTCTCCAGCTCGCTCGGCGCGCGTATATCTTGGTCCACGCGCCCTCCGTCCACAAATAGGCGAGAACGCACATGGCACCTCCCCGAACCTCTACCCCGACCCTGCTGGGCAGTAATATTAGATAACAATTATTTTTCGCAGATTTCGACCTAGTATTTCTTTTGTGCCACTGTCGCATGCACGTTCCTGGGAATCATTCCAAGGACCCCTTCCCTTCCATTACCTCTTGCGAGATTGGGAAGGGTGGTGGGAAGCGCTGACATAAGAGTTCAAATCTTCCCGCTCAAACGAGCTGCAATCGTCCCACCTCGCCACCCTAACCGCGCTCTATTTCTCTCTCTCTCTCTCTCTCTCTCAGCTCCCCTACGCCATCTGTGGTGTACTGGCGTGGACGGGCACCATTTGCTAAGGAAGGCCATTCCAAGGCACGTGGGTTAGGAGCCGTTTCACGTCTTCCGGCACCGGCGCCTTCGCCGGCGGTGGGCTTTTTCGCCCAATAGGTCATTTAACGATTTCTTATTCTAAAATTTAATTTCATAAATAGTGAACTGTGGCTAAGGCGAAGGATTTCACGCGCAAAAAAATGTTTTCCTTAAAAATGTCGTTACAGCTGTGCCAGAGCGCCATGCCGTACTAGCGCGTGGAGAATAATGGCGGACAAACGCTAGGAGCGCCATAAGCAGCAGCGAAATTCCGCCACCGGCAACCCCGAAGCTCCAGGAACACAGCTGCCGACCCACGCCACCGCAATGGAGCCTCATTCGTTCGACGCCCCGGAGACTCCGTACTTCGCCGTTCCAATTCTCCCCAACGGAGCACCTAGCGCGGACCTCGAAGAGGGGCTACCTGCGTCTACGTGGGCTGCCACACAGGGCAGACGTATGGCCGTCCGCCAGTTTTTGGACGAGTGCACGCAGTACATTGTCCCCCCCAGCAGGGGGTCCACAGGATCAACAACGCCCAGGGCCAGCCGACGGGCGAGCCTTTCCTCCAGATGCAGCAAGAGGACGCGGCTCCAATGGCGGCCGAGGACCGTCACCCCCACTTCATGATGGGCAGGACTCGTACGTACATCGAAGTCTTCTAATGCTCCATCGATGCTCCGCCAGAAGCATCGCCATTACATGTCAGGCACATCGCCGAATTCATTCCTGGAATAATGAGGATTAATGGCAGCGGCCATGTTGTGGATTCGTTCTTCGCGTCTCTCTCCTCAACCGGCTCCCTCTCACCCTAACCCATTCTCATTGGGCATCTAATTATCCGCTTGTTTTACTGTTTTTGGCGGTACTCTGTGAATGCCGCGCGGCGCTTCTGTCCCACAATAAAGGTGGTGTTGCCTTCCTTCCTTTCGTGTTTTCTTTTTTTTTTTCTCGCAATGCGGCTGGGTAGGTGTTCGCTGCCTGCTCCGATGTCTCGAGCTATTTTTGGTTTGGTTGTTTTAAGGCGAGGCGCCTGTCGCGAGCACTGGGCTATCGTTCTGTGCATTGCCGTAGATTCGGGGAATACACCATTCCTTGCGACCGAGCCCGGGAATTTGAGCCGCCTTGCCCGATCCTCGCGAAGTGCGAAGGAGCTTGTTCGTCTTGATAAGGTCCAAAATGTATCCAAAAGGTCCGTCGGCCTCGTCGTAACCGAGAGAACGAAGAAAATTTCAGGGAAGCTTGGACCCACACGCAAGACTTGAATGGCGGAGCTGCAGCTCCGCTCGTCACACTGGCCTTGGTACAATAGGTGACCGGTAAAAAGCGCGAAGGCTCATGGGTACATTGTTTTCTCTCGCGGTGTGCCGCCACATCCGGTTCGAAAGCTCTCCTGGCCTCCCATACGCCGTCGGCTTTCACGCGCGTGTGTGCTTGTTGTTTATCGGTTTTCTAAGGGAAAAAAAACGCTCATGCATCTTGAATTCTGTAACAAACAACTATTGACCCTACTAGGGGTTTATCTGACAGGTAAGCACCCTGTGACAAATAAACAACACACACGCGCTCGCCTGAAAGCCGCCGCCGTACGGGAGGGCAGGAGAAATCTCGAACCGGAAGTTGCGGGAGCAGACGACGTACCCGTGAGCCTTTGCACTTCTTACCGGTCAGCTATGCCATCTCGAGATAGGAACTCTCGGGCAAGGCGCCTTTCCGTCGCATGGATTTCGTTGCACCGCGAAGCCTTGAAGCGCTGAACGGAAATCGGCGTTCAAAGCAGGTCTGAGGCTGGTTTGGACAATGGTAAACTCGTTACAGCTGTTTATAGGGAGGTCTGTGCGACCTGCACTAGTGTATAACACCCTGAAAGTATGAATTTCAGATGCAAAGCATCTCTTTCTCGACCCTCCGTCGTCCGGCGTCCGCACCTCTCCCCCTCTCCACACCCCTCTCTCCTCTCCTCCTCTCCACACCATCTGTGCGCTATCGCGCTGCTCCTCCTCTCCACACCACCTGTGCGCTACGCGTGCTGCTCCTCCTCTCCCATCTGAACACCAGCTGTCCAATCACGCGCATGCGCGCTGCTCCTCCTCTCCACTCCCTCTGCTCTGCAAATAAACCCGGTCCGCGCTCCGCTCAGTTGCTTCTTCGGCACTGCGCCGTCCGATGACTGGAAATGGCCGCCAACGATTCCGTCAGCGAACTGGCTGGCACACCTTCAACTAGCGCCAGCCAGCACACTGTCAGAACCGCGAACACCTCCGAAGACAAGGCTGCACAGAGGAGAGATCGCGACGTCGAACGTAAACGGCAGCGTCGAGCAGCGGATTCCTCGCTTCGAGAACGAGAAGCCGCTTTGAAACGCCAGCGGCGAGTAGCTGATCCAGATTGCACGGCTTTGCATCCCCTCAGGATTCCCACGTGGGAAGATGGCGTAATTTTTTTTTAAATGCAGAGCATTTCAGCAACTCACGATGTCACCCGCGTTGACGTCCGTAGTCGTAGTCCGCACCGTCGTTGTCCGCACCCCTCCCCCTACACTATATAAAAAAAATACTATCCGGCGCCTGGTTTCGATCCCTCGACCCTGCGGGCGGAACGCAATGTACATGGTGCTCTACCCACTGCGCCACAAAACCGACACAGAATGGGAGGCTACGAACGCGCCTTATATCCTTGACTCATTCAAACTACGTCAAGAAGCTGCTGATACAACGCATTCAATACCACCAACTCCCCAAACACTAAACGTTACGCAATACACCCACCACCCCCTATGCGACGCATTTACTCGAGTCCCCCTCGCGGGGAGATGGGCCCAATTTTTTTTTTTTTTTTTGGGGGGGGGGGGGGTTGGTGGAGAAGTCAGCGCGACTTGCACTTATAGGTGACCGGTAAAAAGCGCAAAGGCTCATGGGTACATTCTTTTCTCCCGCGAAGAACCGCCACTTCGGGAGCTCTCCTGGCCTCCCGTACGCCGGCGGCTTTCACGCACGTGTGTGCTGGTTGTTTATCTGTTTCCACGGGGGAAAAACGCTCATGCACCGGAAATTCCATAAATAATAACGATTGACCCTACTACGGGTTTATATGACAGGTAAGCACCCTGTGACAAATAAACAACCCGCACACACGCGCCTGAAAGCCGTCGGCGTACGCAGGGCAGGCGTACGGGAGGGCAGGAGAGATCTCGAACCGGAAGTGGCGGTAGCAGACGACGTACCCGTGAGCCTTTGCGCTTTTTACCGGTCACCCATTTGAAGCGCTGATCGGACAGGGGAGTTGAGGTTGGGTACTTAGCTACACCTGTAGTTAGGGAGGGTAGTGAAGAGGTCTGTGTGGCCACGTGATGGTGTGACCTGCACATGTGTTTAATCCTTTAAACGCAGCATGAAGCACTATTCCGATTGAAGGGCCTGATGGATGAGCAAGGGCTGCAGGAACTTAAGATGGGCCAGTCAGACGTTGGGCAGCACCCCTCATTCCTCGCAGGCAAGTACTAAGATATCAATGATCGCATCGCAAAAATCCCGGCTGATCACGACAGCGGAGCCCCAGTAAACACGCTTACGGATATTGCCCGGATCATCCGCTTCTAAACTGTGTATAGTGAAGAACGACAGAACGCAGCCTTGAAGACGCGTACTCACGGAGAGAGCGCGACAACATTAAAATAGTACCACAGTACAAAGCGAGTACAATAAACATCATTTTGCATTTCGCGCACAATCTGTTCACTGCGTCATTTCTACCATTCTGCTTACTTTTTCTGGGTGCCATGTAGTACAAATTTGAATCCAATTATCATTTCATTATAACTAATGAGGTGTGGCGGTATATTAACCTAACTTCCTCGGCCTAAGAACTGATGCACACTCGCCTGTTTTATAAAGGCGACACATAGCAGGCGGAAACATCGCTTTGACACCCGCCGCGGTGGCTCAGTGGCTAAGGCGTTGCGCTGCTGAGCACGAGGTCGCGGGTTCGATTCCCGGCCGCGGAGGCCGCTTTTCTGATGGAGGCGAAAAGCAAAAACGCCCGTGTGTACGAGATTTCGGCGCACGTTAAAGATCCCCAGGTGGTCAAAATTAATCCGGAGCCCTCCACTACGGCGCGCCTCATCGCCTGCGTTGCGTCGGTGCGCTAAACCCTACAATCAATCAAATCAAAATCGCTTTGACGTTCCAAAACAACATCTTAATGCGGGTTTTCCCTGTGACGAATATTTCAGTAACACGAGAATTCCTCGTACGATATGCCCTATGACATGTTGACATTCCTGACCAGCTTACCTGTGACGAGTTAGCCTATGACGAGTGGCCTTGTGGCGAGTACACGGGCCTAGACCCGCCATAAAGATCACGCGAGGGATCGGCTGGCGAGTAGTCACATTCCTTCATCTCGCTATAACAAAGTCGTTTTACACGTAATTCCGCTTTGTTCAAAGTGTTTTATGGTCTCCAGACTCCCGCCGTGTACGTGGACGAGGCAGAGAACTAATTCCACGACACATGCACGATTGCAGCCACATGCACCCGTAAGAAACTCCTCAATTAAGTCCACGTTACATCCACCCACCCAGAGATGGTGAAAGAGGCGGCCATAGCCCTAGCTCTAATGCTGGACCCACTCCCAGCACGACCAATTCTGATTCTAAAGCGGCATGCAGTTGGAAATCTCTCCTCCGGACGCTCACATCCGGCATTCGTAATTCCGAAAGGGAGCTCTATGCGACCCCTGTAAGAGTCAGTCCTTCTGACCTGGACGGCCGTGCGTCTGGCATCGAAGGGAACGAGGCGGCCCATGAACACGCCCGAGGACTTGCGACCCGGGCGGGCCCAGCCTCTATACCTATCACGGGGCGCGACCCGCGCGGGATAGTGTCTCCGGCGGACAAAAATTCAGAAATTTCTCAAGGCCCCACGTGGCGTCGCCTTCCGACAGGCACCTCTCCAAAAAGTGCCTTCCAGACCCCTACCCACCCAACCTTATATTCCACGTGAGCCTCCTGCTTATGTGGCGGCCATGCCACACTATACCATATCATCTGGGCTTGCCCGAAATGCCCTCCGAGGAATGGTGCACGGCCGCGCTGCCCAGCCGTGGACCCGGACCTGTAGAGGATCGTTTGATCGCCAGTGCTGCCTAGGTAGCATGATCAGTTCACGTTGACCGGCACCGACACTGACAGCCACCACCACTAATATTCTTCTAAAAAAATTTCATTCTTATCCAGAGCAGAGGCGACTGCCTTTCGCCGACTTCAGACAAACTCCTATCCTCACCCCACTATATCCTCCATGCCATGTACCCCACCTTCTACTATGCTACGTGTAATTTATGTCCCCAACCTGGCACCCTGTACCACATGGTATGGGAGTGTCAGGAAACCCCATCCCTTAGCCCACATCCTCACCCAATGTACGAGCAGTGGACGGGCCAGCTGGCCAGCTCCGACCTCTCAGTCCAGCGTAGCCTGGTGCAACGTAGCAGCCAGCGTGGACCAGATTGTCCCGGACTAGAGGAGGCTCCGGGCGGTCGCCCAACCATCAGCGCCTGAAGCTCGTCTAAATAAAGTTTATTCACTCACTCACTCTTTCTCTCCCTCTCACTATCCATACACAAGACAGCCTCACGCTGCATCACGTAGCCAGGTCCACTGGGGGTAGCCTACTGATTGATTGATTGTAGGGTTTAACGCGCCGACGCAACGCAGGCGATGAGGCGCGCCGTAGTGGAGGGCTCCGGATTAATTTTGACCACCTGGGGATCTTTAACGTGCGCCGAAATCTCGTACACACGGGCGTTTTTGCTTTTCGCCTCCATCAGAAAAGCGACCGCCGCGGCCGGGAATCGAACCCGCGACCTCGTGCTCAGCAGCGCAACGCCTTAGCCACTGAGCCACCGCGGCGGGTGGGTAGCCTACTGACCTTTCATATTTACGCCCAGGGTTTTCCCCAGGAATCAAATCAAAGGGGGGTGCCTGAATGGCTGGGGTGGGGGAGGGTGGCAGGGGGGGTCTAGATAAACTATACAAACTTTTTTTAGTCCACTAGTTAAACTAAGGACGTCTATTAGCCAAATGACCATCCCTGTGACGTATGTTTCCTATATACACTCTTTATAGGAAACAGTTTCCTATACGTTTCCAATATATTTTCTCTGTATACACCTGGGAGGCGGTGTTTTCTGTTTAACCTAAAAAAACTTATTTTTTAGAAATTCAGTTTTTACCTAAAAAGGTCAGTATTCGGTTCTTCATTCTCTGACCATTTTTTAACGTATAAGGACATTTTCAAACTTTTTACTTTGGCCAAAGACGAGATTTAAGTTTTTGAAACAATGTTTAGAGAGTACACACTAAACTTTTTACACCCTTTTAGCCAAAAAGGGTGTAGCACAAGTGGAAAAAGGGTGTTGGGAGGCCTTTACACCCTTTTTCTTGAATCTCAACACCCTTTTCCGAGCTCTACACCCTTTTTGTGTGAAAAAGAGGGTGTTGATCAACTTCAACACCCTTGGTTTTTCTTAGGGTGTTGAAAGCGCGTGGAAAAGGTGTTCAGCTGTTCATTGAATAAGGCCATGTTTGGATGCATAATAGCACTGTAAAGAAGGAGACCTTCCCTCATATACTCCTCTACTCGGAAGAAATTTTCAAACGCAAAAAAAAAAAACAATTGCTTGTACGCAATGATCGCTCGTTTACATATGCGGTGCACCTCATGCCCCAAGTTTAGCTTTGGCACGTGAAACACCAATTAGAACCTTCAAGATTAAAAAGACTAGTCGTGTGGCGAGAAGGGTGTTTACCGACTGCAACACGCTTGGCTTTCTGTAGGTTGTTGAAACGGTGTGAAATAGGTGTTCAGTTGCAAAAAAAGAACAGCGGAGCTGGGGGTTGACCTAGTTTCTTCCGGTGTTGCTAAGTTTTGTTATGTTTCCTAAGCTTTGCAATGTTCTTGCTAAGCTAGGACGACCGCTGAGGGGTGAGGCCAAGTTTAACCGGCTTTTACAAGGCTGTTCCAGTGTGCACCCCCCCCACTGCCAGGGGATCGAAGGGGGAAACAAGCTAGGTCGGTCCCCAGCTATGCTGTTTCTCCAGCCTTGCACCACTATTGCAAGCTGCGCCAATTTTTTTGCCTTTTAGAATCCAAAAAAAGACTAGTACCTTTGAAATGGTAGAGTAAGAGGTGCGGATACGCATACGCCCCTTGTGCTCACACTCTAACAAGCTCGAAAGCCGACTTCACTGTTATAATACCCTATCTGCGGTGGTGCACCCTTTACAGGTGCCACAGTTCTTTTTCTTTGTATTTTTTTGCTAACGCCACCGAAACTAGCTGAAGCTTAAAGAGCTTCACTGGTAATAAATTATGCCAATTAATATTGCTTTAAACATCGTGAGGTACGAAACACTCCCCGCTTTTAGAAAATGTTCAGTCCACCCGTATAAACAGGTACAAAATGCCTCCAAAGTTCGAGGTCTCTTCACTTTTTTTTTCTTAGTTGGCGGTCTTTTCTTACACCCTTTCTCATACACCATTTTTCTTTATGAGTTTCGAACACCCTAGTTTGTAGCTTTACACCCTTGTGGGAAAAAGGGTGTTGAAATAATGAACACCCTTTTTGAAGGGTGTTGAGGTGGCGGGAAGATTTGTTTGGTATTTAAAAAAATTCTGTAAGTTATGGAACACAAAAAAATCCCTCGTAATTAAAAAGTTTTTGCAAATCCGCGTGTTGATTTGTATATTCTCATAGTAATATCCATACTTCCAAAATTAGCGCTAAAATATGTTTTTAAGTGCAATGCACTTCTTAAGCGACCCTGAACCTGCGTCCACCGGCGATGTCCGCATAACATACCCACGTGGGGGATTGGCCAGTTAAGTGCGAATGCACTTCTTAAGCGACCCTGAACCTGCGTCCACCGGCGATGTCCGCATAGCATACCCATGTGGGGGATTGGCCAGGAATCTCCTCGTCTTCCTTGGCAACGGGGGGAGATGGGCGCGCGCTGCCTGGCCGCTGACATGGCACATACCCACGTGGGGGATTGGCCAGGAATCGGGCGTGAGAAGGGCTAATGCACCCTCTTAAAGGAGTACTGACACGAAATTTCGAAGCTGAGATCCGCTCTAGCAATCAAGTACAACGACAACACAAATAGGTGTCTGTGAATAAATGCATCTTTCTTTCTTTGTAGTTGTGTGTGTGTGTGTGTGATCTGTCTTTCGCGAACATTACCGAACCGCGCAAATTCAACTCGTGCATTCGCACTTTCACATTCTTCCCCTCGGGGAAATGCGGGGAATTTTTGCGACAAGCCCACCGACTCAATCGGGGGCTTTCCTTTGCTGGGTATAAAAGCAAGAACAGCACATGTATTACTAAGTAAGTATGCACTCCCTGTACCGCTTGCATCCCGTTGGTTTTCTTGCTCAATTCATTTGTGTTCCAACTGTAACTTGTGCGTATTGACTGTTTGTGTTGAATGCTGCGCGCTCCGCCGATTCACATTGCCACTACGCATGCCATCACCTTAAAAAAGGGCGTGAGGCTCAACACCCTTTTTTTTAGGGTGTTGAGCATCCTCAACACCCTTTTTTCATCCATACGCCCTTTTTTTGCAAAACACCTTTTAAGTATAGTGCCTGGAATATATTCTACGCACTATATTTTAAGGGTGTTAGCCATGGGACAAGATTTTTACACCCTTTTCGGCCAAAAAGGGTGTAAAAAAGTTTCGTGTGTACACAAATTATGCAGCACTTATAAAGCGGCCACCGATTGTCTTTGGACGCTAAGAATTTATAAAACGCCTGGATTTGCTTCCGTAGCCCTTCGCCTCGCCAAATTTCCAATTTTAAACGTAAATGTCAAAAGAGCTTCTTCAAAGATCAGGGTTCTAAACAAGGAACGGCCCCTAATGAATGAAGTATATTATATGTGTTTATACTACACTTAGGTGAAGTCAAAAGTGGCCTCAGTTGAAATAATTTTGGGTGAGATCTTGTCGATATATGCTTTGCTCGCACTTATTCGCAGGCTTGTTTTTGTTTTTCTCGCTTTAGATGGTAACGTTCACTCCTCCTTTTATTGGGCTTGGCCAAACTGCCCAGACGTTTAATACAAGAATTGAAATAAGTTAAGTTTAAAGATTCAAGGCGGGGTGTCCAGAAAAACCAGGAGGGTATACACACCTCCTAGGGGGTGTGTCGGGAAATCACTGTTTACGCCTCACTCGCCGCGTATATTTCTTGGCCATTGCCCCACAACTCTCAAACAGGCATGAACGCACATGGCGGCTGCTCCAATCCTCTATCCTTCCAACCCGTGCAATCTATTACACCCCATTAATCCTTCCAGAGTTCGCTTTCCGTATTGTCTGGATTGTGGCCTCCTTGACACCAGCGCACACTCCATGTGGGAATGTCCCCAAACCCCCTTCCCTTCCAATTCCTTTCCCTGTTCCTCCCCCCTCCTAAAACAAAACAAGAAAAAAATGGGGAACAACAGCCGCACCAGCTAAACTATGGCAGGTTTACAGCCAATTAGATATAAATGAACAGGGGCAAGCGCCCGAAATGTATATTTAAGAAAAACCAATTAGTCGATTAATGAATAAAAACACCAAAAATACATGAAAACCAGAGAACGAAAAGAGCACAGGAGCACAACACTGCAGTCTGAAGGAGGTCCTCAACTCCAACACCCACAGTCAGAATTCCCGCAGACCGCCTCCACATCTCCCTTCCATCTCCTACGAGCCTGGGATGGGGCGTTGGGCAGCTCCAACGTAGAGTTTCAAATCCTTCCGGTCGAAGGAGCTGAAATTCTCGCCACCCCGTCATCCTAACCGAGCACGATTTCTTTCTCTCTCTCTCCGCTCCCCTCTTCCCCTGAGGTGCGCGACCTGGAGTGGACCGGGCCCACCTCAGCTGTCTCGCTGTGCAAAGTCTTGCCAGCAAACTGCACAGCCTCAGCACCAGAGGCCTTAGCATTCATCTGCAATATGGCTACCTGCTCACGTAGGCATCAAGGGAAATGAGGAGGCTGATCGTCTGGCAAAAGAAGCGCATCATCCATCCACTTTGATGAGTGAGGCAATCAGGCCCCTGGACGTCGCGCGGTACCTTATCCGAAGGGACCTCCAAGCCATGCATCCTGACTCCCGAGTTGCACCCGGCAAGCCGCCGCACGCGCTTCCTTCGAGGGGACTGACCCGAGCTGACCGTGCTCTCTTTCTTCGTCTGCGAATCGGCTGTCACCGCTGCGCGGAAAGAAGTCAGTCACAGGCTTGGCACCGCCAGTTCACCCGCCTGCCCACACTGTCCTGCAATAGAGACACTCGCGCATGCACTGTGCGAGTGTCCACAACATTCGCAGGCTCGATCAGCGCTGAGAGCGTCGTATGCGAAATTGGGACTGCCTTCATGCACCTCATCAAACTAAATCAAACCTGTTGTTCCCGGATTGTCATAAATCAAATCGCGAAAAAGCGTTCCGAGCCCTGCCAGACTTTTGAAAAGACACGGGACTCTCGGACCGGCTATGATGCCGTCAGTACTGTCCATGCTGCGCGGCTTGTGAACCGTCGTCGTAGTCTCCTTTTCTACCTTTTTCTGTCCACCCTCTTTCCTTTCTATCCCCCTCCTAGACTCAGTCTTGATTGAGGTGCCCTCAACCCGAGAGGCACTTATCGGCTGAGTCAACTTTCGTTTCTCTTCTAATAAAGCAACTCTCTCTCTCTCGACGCATGCAATAAATGTGGAAACCCTTCCAACTTATTTCACGCAACATGGGCCTGCCCTATCATCTGGCCTTCAGGAAACAACCCCACAAATACGGTCGCGCTATGGGAGGCAGCTCTGGCCAGCTCCGACTTCGGGATTCAGAAGGACTTAATTCTTCGAGCCCGGAGAGGAGCAGAAGAGTCTGGGGCCCTGGAAGGAGGGCACCACCCCTAAGACAATCGCGCCACCTCCTTTTTTCCTAATAAATGTTTTATCTCTCTCTCTCTCATCTCTCTCGGTCACGACTGCTATTCGTGCTGTAAACCGCCACGCGCTATGACATACATCCCAGACAAGTGGTTTAGGAGCCGTTTCACATCTTCCGATGCCGACGCGGACGCCGGGCCTTTTTCGCTCAACCGATTATGTAATGATTTCGTATATTAAAATTTCATTGCGTAAGTCGTGAAGTGTGGTAAAATGAAGGATTTCAGGAGCAAGAATGTATCCCTTGGAAAATGTCGATCAAGTTACCTCGCGCTATTGCGTGCACGTGCTTCTGTGCCAGCGCACCATGCCGCGCGAGCACGTGCAGAACAATCTCGAACCAGAGTAGAGGAACGCGGCGGACAAACGCTAGGAGCGCTATAAGCAGCGACGTTCCGCCACCGACAACCTCGAAGCTCCAGCTGCAGAGCGCAAAGCTGCTGACAAACCACTGCAATGGAGGCGATTTCGTCCGACGCACCGGCGACTCCTCCGCAGTTCGTCGTTCCAACACTTCACAACGGAGCACCAGCGCGGTCTCCAAGGAGGGACTGGCTGCGCCTGCGTGGGCTGCCCTACAGCGCCGACGTAGGGGCGGTCCTCGAGTTTTTGGGCGAGTACACGCTGTATATCGCCCCACAGGGCGTCCACATGGTCTACAACGCCCTAGGCCGGCCAGCGGGCGAAGCCTTCATCCAGATGCAGTCGGAGGACGCAGCTTCAATGGCGGCCCAGAACCGTCACCGTCACTACATGATGGGCAGGACTCGTAGGTACATCGAGGTCTTCCAAAGCTCCGTCGATGACCTCACCGAGCTGCTAGCAAACGCCGCGCCCAGACTGTCGTCTCCCGCGGCTGTTGGCGCTTCACCGCAGCCAGCGTCTCTCGTCGGCTCACCGGGTGCTGCGTCACCGATGTCTACGCTGGGGGTGTCGGCCGCGGGTTTTCCGTCGGTCGCTTTCTGGCCGTACCCGAGCCCGCCGTGGTCCCCTCCCCCGGTCTACTTGCCTGGCGTGACCATGGTTCTCCTGCGAGGCCTCCCCTACAGCACTACTATGCAAGACGTCCTGAACTTCTTCCGCGACTTTCCCTCTCTCACGCCCGACTGCGTCCACATCCAACGCGACGCCGAGGGACGCGCGAGTGGCGAGGCCGTCGTAGCCTTTCCGAACCGAGAGGAAGCCGAGCGAGCGGTCCGGCTGAAGAATCGCCACTACATCGGCAGGCGCTACATCGAGGTCTTCATTCCCTGAGCTCGAGGCGGTGGCGCCACCCGGGAGGGCGGGCAGGGGCCATGTTGCGGACTCACTTCTCTCACCTCCTCCCTCCACTCGACCCCTCCCCCTCCCCCCCTCCACTGAACGCTTCGTCACTCCCTTCTCACTGTGCATCTTGCCATCCGCTTGTTTTACTGTCCCGCCTGTCGGCCATCTGTAAATTCTGCGCAGTGGAATTTTGTGGCACAATAAATGTGCCGTTATCTACCTCCCTTGTGGTTGTTTTTCTTGTTTACAGCGGAGCCGAGTGCGTGCCAGCTGCGCGGCACTCACGTGCACCCCTCCAAATCTTTTTTTTTTTATTAAGTATCACGTGAGGCACCTCTGCGAGCGCTAAGCTAATGGAAAGGTGGATTGAGGTAAAATAGGCGGAATATGCCTTTCCTTGCGCACGTGCATTTGAGGCCGTTTTGCCCGATCTTCGCGAAGAAACACATTCGGCTTGATAAGGTACAAAATATATTATATGAATGCATTTTAAATACAAGTCATTCTTGGACTACTTGAAGCCGAAAATCTCGATCTCTCTGCCTTTAGATTGAGCCGCCAGGCCACAAGGTGAAAGAATTTCTGAACCATAGGCAAAACATTTTCAGGCTACTAAAGCTGGTGGCGCCATCCATACTTGCCAATTTTGCTCAGCATAAAGAAAACATTAGGCATATTTGAGGCATAACATCCATACATAAGTGGTACTTGCAAAGCTCTTTAAATTAAAAATGTGTGGCTGCTCGAGTTTTGCGATAGGAAAATAAAAGAATACGCATTAAAAATGTTTGACCCCGAAATACAGAAAGGCCTTCTGGTGGCATTCTAAGAAGCCCAACAGTAATGAAAGGTTGCTTTTTTTTACTCTAATAAACACTTTTACATGCATTCATCCAAAATTGAAATGATTTTAACAAACCTCCATCGTAGGAGGAGCAAGACGGGGAGGTGTTGTGCATGAGAAGTGGCCAGTGGAAGAGAAGAGCGGCATTTATGTGACAGAAGACATTTGCAGCGAAGTTGGCAGATACATGGCCCACCTATTGCGAACCTTTTATTTCAGCCTAGAGTGTCGTATGTGCAGCCTTTTGCAGTAATTACACCAAATGAAGCTAATATAGGTAATTAGTATTAACAGCTGGTACTGATGGGTCCTACTGAGTAATGTGATCCAGTTTGTAGCTTGTGTTAAACCTCTAGCGAGGGACTTCCAGGCACTTTACCTCAATAGCACCCATAAGTATCCCCACTCACTATGGCTGACAGACATTGTCACACTGTCCAAGTCAGTGTTCAAGTCCTAACCTAGAGGAGTCGCAACTAAAGGAAAGTCAAGCTTTCCATCGCTATCTAAAGGGAGAGCTTCCACCCTAAAAGGGTTTGCCACAGGAACTTCTTGGGATGCCCTTTCAGCTGACGGAAGTGCACCGACATTGCTCACAACGCAGGCATGTGTAAGGATGCCGAAAAATATTACTGGACGACCAGAGCAGTTTATAGCTATGTGGGATGTTCTTTTGGAACGTTAAAGGAACCATGAAGACAAAATACAAGTTAGTTTTATTCGAAAGATTTCGTGTTTTATAGTGTCCCCAGCACTTGTCCGGATGCAAAAGATGTTTTATTCACTGAGAAATTATTCGTTTATGCTAAAATTTTGATTTTCCTGCTAAATCGTGTTTTCGTGGTCTGCAATGACATCACAGGAACCGACCGCTATGCAGCTGATTGGACAGCCTTTGTTTAGCATTAGCGAACCTAGATGGCACCACCACACCGTGGCAAGCTGTTTTCTGCCTATGGTTTGTCTTTGACAATATTTGAACCTGGGTATCTTTTGTTCAGGGAGAAAATCGTTTCATGAAAGAGTGCTCACTCGACCAATATGGCCATGTAAGACACCGTTGCCTGTGTTAACTGGCCAGTGTCATCTAAAACTACCCCAAAGCCCCACAGTCCTGTGCAGCTAAACCAAGCATAGTTCACGCAGTACCAACAGCAGTACGTATCGGTACTTCTATGTTTACGCGTGCTTTCACAACTTCCACTGTCTGTCCCCCCATTCCTACTGATTTAAAAAGAATGTGGCCTAAATTTAAGCGCACATAGCTGGTTCAGCAAGCTTATAGGCTCTGCCTAATTTGCGTTTGCTTTTGCCGGCCTCCGCCAATCGCAAAGCTGGCTGGTATGACAGCACCGCTTCTGTTGCGAAAAATGAGCGAGTGGGTCGCATGGCTTTCCCTTTTTTTTTCCTAATTATACAGCTTATTTGAGAGAAGTTTACGTTAAAAGTGGTGTCAGTACGATTCTAACAAAGCAATCTTTTGAATGAACCAAACTTTTGTTTTGTCTTCATTGCTCCTTTAAGCCATTGAAGCGCACACAATGATTGATCACCCCGGAGTCTGAAACTATTTCACTTCCGGATTCATAGGAGACACCATTGTATTGCCATCATGTTCACGAACTCTGTCACGGTGTTGCCCAGGTGTATTCAGTTGCATGCTCGTATCACACCAAATGCTGCACCTGTGCATCCTGTCTACAGGGCCATCACTGAAAACTTTTATGGCTACCCGGAAGCTACGTGACCAGCAGAGATGCTCCGTCAGTTTTTCGCTGCTCCGAGAGCCATCTATGCAGTCCTGTACTGTATTCTGAGTGCCTGACAAGGTCGCACTGTCCATGGGGCCGGTGGGCGTCATTCCCTCGGTCTCTGTGGGTGTTGCTTCATATGCTGTTTAGGTGCTAACTCCCAAGCAGTAGACCAAGAAATTTTAATTTTATTGCACACAAAACAGCCTTTGCACACAAAGGCGCAAACTGGGACGTGTAGAGAGGCACGGCCAGGATCAGGCCGGTTATCACAGTGTCGGCGGAGTACAACTCCCCATCAGCTTAGAACGCATACAACTTCTTAACAGGCTAAACTGCCTTAATTCCTGCTGAATAGAATTCTAATTAAAATACCTAAAAGTAGAATAACTTCTACAAGTTGCATAAATTCCTTCAATCTTGAAGCATTCATGTGCAATGCTGGAAGAAGAAAAGCAGGACTATGCAAGAACATTGTAGAATTGAATAAAAAAAGCTAAAATACATGAACAGTTGGGTGGTAGCAAATGTGAAATTGCAGTACATATGTACAGTATACAATTGTAAGAAGCATGGCACTACATAGTGACTAGGAATGCTACCTCGATTTCCAAATCATTTTGAGAAAACGAAATACCCTTTGTGGCCTTGTGTATTCCTGTTCAATGTGACAGCAGTGAAGTCAACAACAAGAGATTAGGACATGAATGTCCACGTCGCAATGCCTCCATTTACCAGACAGCAGCGTACAATTACCCTCCCTATAATGCAAAAAAAAAAAAAAAAAAAAAAAGCTAAATGCGAATTTCAGAAACTGTAAGGCAGTGTCAAAGAGAATTTCAGTGAATCCGCACAAGAGAGATGGCGGAGAGTTCGTGACTAGGAGTGATGGTAGCAGAAATCTTGGCCCTTGAGGCAGGTTGCCTTGCACCGACCTCCCATCTTGTTGAAGCCCCTGCAACGGCGCTGAGCCTGGTTGGTCGACGTCGATAGGTTGGAGCTCACACTGAAAAACGGTGATAGCAAGTGCATGCTTTAGCATCGCTCAGGGAGAAGATAAAGCGGACTCTAGTCTGCCTGTTCAAAGTGCTGCTAACCTTCTAGCTGGAGACGCCGGCAAGCTTCTGCGCGATTGCTGGTCAAGGTAGAACAACAGATCCCGCCTCACGGCATCGGTGTCATCCTGAAGTCCAAAAGAAAGAGAAAAAGAAGCGAGAGGACGTTCAGCAAGGTTTACATCAACAGCCATGCTGAAAGAAATGTCATGCACTAACCAAGACAGAACTGGAAACATAGGAACAGTATGGATGCTCAAATTTGAACTTGAAATATGCGGACAAAATGACCGAGCAAATCGCACTAGCCTCTCTGATAAATCGTACAAGGCATACCTCTAAAATGCAAATGAACTACCAAGTCAGGCAGCCTTTTTACTAATACATTACCATTCTAGAAAAATTGAGGAGCAGTGTTGATTTTAATTGCCGCCAAAGCGAATTTAAGGAGTAAGGGGAGATGCATAGAAAGTAAAACGCTTGCTCAGTAATGCAAGTTTTGTGCATCTACAGCAAGCAGTAAATACAAGTTTGTGTTCACACTTTAAACACGCTTTTTTTTTCACAAGATGAACAGTCGTAATATTTACAGGCTAGTACTGACATATGTATATTTTTAATCTTTTATTAGTACACACCTGAGGCCTTCAATATGTTCACCATGTAATATGTGTATGGTCTGTTGACAGGTCATATTTCATATTTGTTGCTGTGGCTTTGTAGTAATGGGGTCTGGCCTTTGTGATCTGTTGTTTCTCCTGTACACCCAAAAGAAATAAAATAACTTCGACTGAGACTGAAAATGGTAGGAGGGTGAATAAAATCTTCGTCAATGCAACAAAACTTTGTGTCCAGTTTAGTTAAACCAACAGCATTTCAAGACGTTTATTAGGAGGTTTTCAAGCTATAACGGCACTACGCCAAACTGTTGCACCTTGGCTTAGTGATAACCAAGACTCAAATCCTTGGAACACGGACAGTGTTTTTAAGTTTTTTGTTTAATGGTCTAGAAATCACCAGTTTCTAGAACTAGAAACTGGGCTAGAACTACTCCTATTTTCTACTCTACCACACTCTAAACAGTAACCTGCAGCGGTGGCTCAGTGGATATGACGTGCTGCTGAGCACAAGGATGCAGGTGCGATCCCTGGCCACGGCGGCCGCTTTTCTATGGAGGCGAAAAGCAAAAACGCCCATGTGTTCGAGATTTCGGCGCATGTTAAAGATCCCGGGGTGGTCAAAATTAATCCGGAGCCCGCCACTACAGCGCGCCTCATAGCATGGGTAGCGTCGGCACGTTAAACCCAACAAACAATCAACCAATCAATCAACACCCTAAACAGTAACTTCACTTAAAAAAATAATTCGCAATACGATGATTAATTAGGTTTACTATTGCAAGGCCTACCTAGGGCCAAGAGTGCCAAATAAAAGACACCATTCAATAAAACAGGTGATAGGAATAACTAAAAACAGACAGTTATATTTGAAAGTCAAATGGAGCAAAAGACAAATACGAGTGTCAAACTATAAAACAACTGTCTTTAGTTATGTCAGTGATGGTAAATGAGCACAACCACAACATAAATGCAATACTTGAGAATTTCTAGTTTAAACATGTACACTGCACGAAGTGTTTAGGAACCAAACTGCGGATTTTTTTTCAGTCCTAAGGATGGATATGCACAAGTTCAGATGTGTTCAACACGGGATTATACTGTCGCAAAAGAAAAGTTGGCTTAACCACAAAACATGTGGTCTGAAGATTTGAACACGACCAGTCTGACAAGGTAAACCTCTGGACGAAAAATTGTTTTCCCAGAAAAGCTGATTAAAAAAAATGCCTGATGATTGTACTATACTCCCAAATGCGAAATTTGTGAGCAGCGTGAACAGCAGTCTTATCGGTCACGGCGCATAGCTGCTGCGTCTCAGGAAGTGATCACAAGATCAATGAACACAAGGCTGTGCGTGCTACTCTGCTGCTATCTCGCAGCACGTCACCACTGCCGAGCACATTGCTGTAAATCGTGTTTGAACCGCCCGCGCAAATGTCTCATTCGGATGAGCCACACAACAAGGAGCATGTCTCACTGCCTCCCTCACACTTTCACCAAACGTTGCCGCCGACAAGCGTCTTGCGTGGGCTCAGCATACTGCCCTCCCCCTCACACTCTTGCCATACTTTCTTCCACCGTTTTCTTTCCGTCTTCACTCACTCGGTTATAACCAAGCCACAGTAGCCGCTGCCAAAGTGCTGCGCACTAAAAAACAAAAACAGCGCTTGCCATTGTGGTATGCCGGGACATGCTGCTATCTCGGGAGGCAACCGGGGTGGACGCACGCAGGACGTCTGGTAAGACGCACTCTGCTTGCGTACTCCGAGAGGACAGGTGGGAAGCATCTGCTCCATTATCATCCACCATGCCGCCATTGACGAGGGGTGTGGGTGGCCTTTCTTCAGGCAGGGGCGTACTACTCCTTGATCTTGCCCCAGAAGCTTGGCTGTACCGGCTCGAAAACCCTGTTGAAAAGCAAAAGAAAGGAAAGGTATAATTGTACTTTGTCTACATTACAATGCAGCCACTTTTGAATTGACACTAAGTAGATAATTTGTTATCTGAAAAAGATTGCACCTTTCATAACTTTTTTCGTTTTTTTTTCGACAAAAAATACCTAGTTTCCGTAGAAACTACCGTATTTATTTGAATATAAGTTGAGGTTTTTTTCCAATATCCATGGTCTAAAAGTCCTACCCCGCCTTATATTCGAAGCTCAGTATATATATATACATATATACATATGGCAATTTTTTTGACTCTCCAAACTGCACCCTTGCGTTATAATCGTGACCGCTTTATAATCGAATAAATATGGTAGTAATTGCGGCTAGCATTTTTATTATCAGTCTCTTAATCATTTTTTCCATGGCATAAAAAAGCATGTCACAAACCAAGTCACTCTCATGCCGACCAAGCCTTGAGAGGATGTATAAAATTCCCCTTTTCTTCGATTCTGTGTCATTATGCATCACAGAGCAGATTCATCTGCTCTGTGATGCATACACATTCATCTAAGTTTCTTTCACATTCTAAACACATTCATCTAAGTTTCTAAATTCTAAAGTTTCTAAACACATTCATCTAAGTTTCTCTTAATATTTTTGAACCCATCTCGCCACACTGGTCATTGCAAGACACGGGTGCAGCTTGTCATAATACAGGTGTACCCTGTTCGAGTAAGCTGCTAGTTTCCCCGGTTTTGTCTCGTACAGGCTTATTGTCGATGTCAGAAAGACAGCCCCAACTTATTGAACAGTGCAAACAAGTATGTTTGGCCACAAATTTTCCACTTCTTTTCAACTACAATTTTTGATACGTACTCAAAAACATCACTGGGCAGTAACCTGCTGCAAATCCAGCAAAGAAAATACTAAAGTTCAGCCCCATAAACCACTGAAAAACGAGCAGCGGCAAGTGCGGTTACATAGTACTATTGGGCTGTCAGTGTCAGACAAGCAAAAATGTGTGTACATCTGTAGATTATACTTTGCTATTGACGCCTACAGAAGAAATCTGGAGGTGATACACTCTGTCAGTGTTGCAATCAATTTTTTTTGTAACCAGATGCAATGCCGACGTTGCACCATTGCCACATGTCACTCGACGTGACGGAAAGAGTGTAGCGAGCTGCGACAATAACTTCGTCACATGTACTATAGATGTACTGGCATTAAGTCAATCGTAAAGTGCAGTTTTAGGTGTTCATGCAGTGCATGCATCAAGCCATTCAAGCTTATCAATGCTGTAATTTCGAAGTTGTTGACTGACATGTGCACGAAAAAAATCTGTCACTGTCCCAAGAAATGCTGCATTAAGTAACTTCCACAGCTCTATCAACCAAGAACACATTAATAGCGATTGCATTTACAAAGTTCTTGTTGGAGTATTGTTCAAACTGTGTTGTGCAGGGCCCTATGCATTCCCACAGTGTAAGAGTGGCAGGTGCTGCAGGACAAACACTTCCTGCAAGGTTGGCCAGTGATGGGGAAAAACAGCTTAGAAAAAACAAAACCCATTTCAAATGACTCAACAGAAATAGAGAAGAGAAAAAAAGAGGACAAGACGCAAGATAAGAAGGTCAAATTTGGTGCTGCACTGTCTTCAATTTGCACATGATACAAAGTAACGATACACAAATATTAGATTTTAGTCTGCAGGCTAAAAACAGTGACTACGAAGGAATCGTGTACTTTTGGATACAAGTTCAGATCAGCGAGTCAGTGCCCTTGGGAGCAACTTTTTTCTTTCCATTCGCTCATAGTTGTGCACAATGCATTAACACGGTAAAAATACTTTAAGGAATATGACAAGCCTTGACTAGAACCTTTCACATACATGCTTGATGAAGGGGGCCTTTCTGACACATTCTCTCAAAAGACGAATCAAGGAAACGTGTTAGTAAGTTCACCCTTTCCCGGCCGCGGCGGCCGCTTTTCTGATGGAGGCGAAAAGCAAAAACGCCCGTGTGCACGAGATTTCGGCGCACGTTAAAGATCCCCAGGTGGTCAAAATTAATCCGGAGCCCTCCACTACGGCGCGCCTCATCGCCTGCGTTGCGTCGGCGCGTTAAACCCTACAATCAATCAAATCTAGTAAGTTCACCCTCTAACCATAGAAGGCCCGTAAGAAGAATGACAATTGAGCATCCACAATGTGGCAATTGCTGTGCCAAACATTTCTCACGCTAGGTGAATGAAAAATAGATGCGCATGGCCCACGAAACAACGATATGCTTCATGCTGGCAGGCTTAAAAAAAATAAAAGGAGTCACTTCAGTAAAGGCATCCCAACTTACTTTGTCGAACATCGTCAAACAGCGGGGTGCCCACCATGGAAGAGTGGAATGGTCCTCCCTCAAAACGTTCGTCCCGCACCATGTCGCCACTGTCAATGGAGTGGGAGGCGAGGGAATGAAAGCCACAAGACAACCAAGCATGAACTTGTGGCAAACTATAATGCTGCCAAAATTTACGACACACACTGCGTGAACTTCACACCATGTCGCACGTTTTCGGGCAGCAAGTTATAGAAACGATATCTGTGGCACTTGTACTGTTTTATATTTGCGGCCTTCTGCAGCCACAACTTTACAATGTTTTGGGTCATGGTTGTGGCCAAGACATGGATAGTGCCAAAAGAACTACCCATGTCTATATAGCATCCTATAACTCCCTGTACAGCAAAATGTGAACTAAAATTCACAGTAAAAAAAAAGCCAGAAGCTTAGCTCAGAAGCTTAGTTTACCGCCGGAAGCTTAACGTTTATTTTAGAAATGTCTGTTTCTTGGCTTGGAACATTCCAGAATGCCTGCAAGTTATAGACATTAACGACACATTGGGCCTTCTACAGGAGTCCCCAAAAGAACTGAAAATGCAGCTAACGACCAATTCTGATATTTCTAAGTGGGTATTACGATCAGAGGAAAGCAACAAGCATCATCGGTAACTATAATCTTGCTGCAATTCTTTGGCCAGTTGTACAAACCTAGAGCGGTCATCGTATCATTTCTATATCAATAAGCAAAGGCCCCAGTGTATAGGAACAATCAAATGTTGATACCAAGTATGCCCCACCCACCCAGCAGAGGCAACTAACTGTTCAAATAACTGCCTCACATCTGTGCTTATTGAGAGCCAATCTAGGTCAATTTCGAAGAAGAGAGGAAAAAGAAAGGCACAACAAATCAACAGAAAGAAATACTAATAGTGTGTCACCGCACCCGATGGGAGAAAGCTCTGAGAGCCGTGCAGGGGGTGTAGGGAGACATGGGCTGCTGCGTCGGCACATCGCTCCAATTGCATGCCAGGCAATATTTCCTGGGTGTTGGAGATTGAACAGAGAAAAGGAAATTCTTTACAGGCAAAGCTAGCTAAGATGCCGCTAAATTTCACATTGTTCTGAGCTTCGAATTTTCAGACCGGCTCACGAAAAACACACGTGCACTGCAATATTTATGCATACATATATGCACGGTACGTACTGGGCATTTGCAGATGGAGATTTTGTTCGACAGCTTCAAATTGAAGCGTGTGCTTTCTTTTCTAATCAAGGTGAATATCTCGCATTTGCCAACACAAGAACCAACATTGCAATTTCTTGGTTGTGCTTTGGGAGCATCAAGAAAAAAAGATGCTTCAACAAAACTAAAACAAACAGCAACAAGCATAAATAAGTAGACATTTTGTTTTCAGTTTAATTGGCACAGTGCAGAAATCTGTCATCTCTCAACTACTAATATTGGAGTACATATTAGTCGGGGTGTATCTTTTTTGACAAACTACAACTGTCACACTTCCCTAGGGCAGCAACACAAAGACAAGTATCATGAACTTTCATTGCGATTCTTAGGAAGGGATCGAGTCAGGCACACATGCAAGGCACAGAAATTAAACGAGGCTCCCAACAAGACGTGGGCATTCCTTTAAATCAACCAGTGGCATAACATAAAACATGAACCCCTTTGTAACGTTTTGTGCGTGGGTACCAGTCTTAGTTCTGTTAACGCACCAATTTCATTTAATTGACCAGATTTAGGGTAAATCCCCAAGGTGGAGCAAGTTTCTATGAAGGAAAGCTTGACATCCAGGAGGATGTCAAACTTACCTTCATAGCAATTTCATTTGTAACATCTGCACCACAAACATTCAGGCTTATGCACTTGGGCAAAAATTTGAATGTGGGATTCACTAAGGGTGCTTCATGCCAATATTTCATGCCTGATAAATGGCCAGTGCTTCATTTCAAATATTACTACAGCCTAAAAATTTAATGGCCGAATAAGCTGAAAGATGAATTTCACCAAGTAAATGTGACAAGGATTGTCATGCTTAATACTGCAAAAGGATGCAACTTCCATTGAGGTGTCAAAGCCTACATATCAAGAAGAAAGCTTTCTCATGACATTGTAGAACTGCGAACTGTGACACGCTTACTATACTTTTCAATGTCCTAACTACAAAAAAAAAAATTACCAGAATTGGTAGTTGAATGGGTTGGTGCATCTTTTTATGACAACACGGCTTTGCACAGTCTAGGGCAAGATTGCGCTTGTCCTGGCTTGCAATGTGTTCATCTCCCTTTCGTCAAAGCCATGTTGTCACAAAAATTACTACCCAAGTATGACAAATGTTGGTCATAATTTGATTAGAAAAAGTTTGCATACGAAGCAATGCACAACCTTCTTTATCTATAAGGTACTGATTGAGTCTACTTTGGCACAACCACTCTTGACTTAAAGGAGCCATGAAGAGAAAATGCAAGTTGGTTTTATTCGAAAGGTTTCGTGTTTTATAGTGCCCCCAGCGCTTGTCCGGATACAAACGGTGCTTTATTCACTGAGAAATTAAACAATTTAGGTCAAAATTTTGATTTTCCCGCTCAATCGTGCGTTTTCGTGGTCCCAAGTGACATCACAGGAACCGACCGCTCTGCAGCCTAGAGTACCTTCATTCACGCATCCGCCGTACAGGGTAGAGACATGTAACGCTGGCGCCGCCATGTTCGGTTGCTCGCTCGCCGCCGAAGCAAGTCATTGTGTCAAAACCGCGCTAAAATTATCGCCGCAACGCGGTTTACTGAAGAAGTTTGAATCATATTGTCTGTTTCGCGTTGCTAGGTCTCGTGGGAAACGAAAAGAATAACGCGTTGAGCCCGTTGGCCCAATTGCGGCGGCACAGGACCGTTCAAAAATTGTCTCCACCCTGTACAGCGGTGTTGGTTTGTTCCCGCGTTTCTTTACGTTCCGTAACCTAGATGGCGCCACCATACCGTGGCAAGCGTTTGGTTTGTTTTTGCCCGCATTTAAACCTGGCTTGTTTTTGTTCTGGGAGAAAATATTCGTTCCCTGAAACAGTGCTCGCTCGACAAATGGGGTCACGTAAGACACCGTTGCTTGCGTCAATCGGCCAGTGTTGTCTGCGACAACCCCAAGCCCCGTAGTGCTGTGCAGCTAAACCAAAGCATGCTGTGCGCAGTACGAACAGCAGAACGCATCAGTACTTCTATGTTTACATGTGCTTTCGTAATTTCCACTGTTTGTCCCATCATTCTTATTGCTTGGTAAAGAATGTGCCCTAAATTTAAGCGCAAATCGCTCGTTCGTCTAGTTTGTAAGCTCTACCTAATTTGCGTCTGCTTCTGCCAGCCTCCGCCAATCGCAGAGCTTAGCCCATGTGACATCACAGGTTCTGTTGCAGGAAATGAGCTGGTGGGTCGCATGACCATTCCCGTTTTTCCTAATTATGTAGCTTATTTGAGCGAAGTTTACGTTAAAAGTGGTGTCAGTATGATTCTAACGAGACAATCTTTTGAATGAACCAAACTTGTGTTTTCTCTTCATGGCTCCTTTAAGGCAAAGAGGTAAAGCCACTTCAAACACCCCTTTCTCTCACCTCAGCCATAAGAGGAGACACAGCCAAAACTGCCTGAACGCTTGCAAGCCAGTCACAACTACTGAAGAAAGCCAGTAGGTTTTGAAGATGAGCTTGAAACGCAATTTTCTGGACGCCAAGTTCATTACAAAGAATACACTTTCCAGACGTTTTTAGCACAAATTCGCTGCGAATCGCTGTATACCAGCTCCTTAACAAGGTTTGACGAAGGGTGACCATGCATCTGCTTGTATTTTTGAACTTGGAGATACTCCAAAAATGTTACGGGTTTTCGACACCACCATCCAATTCCTACCAGAACTGAATATTTTTATAAACCGCTTTAACAAGTCATCACTATTTAAAAAGCCATCATTAAACCCTCTTTTATACATTTAAGGGAGGAGCAGGTGCCGTGTCGGTGAAGATCAGATCGAAGAAAGGTTTGTGCTTTAACATACACTACAGTCTTACAAACTTCCTCAAAAGGAGAATTAAAACTGTCAGTGACAAACTATCATTAGCACTTCAATGCACAAACTCAAAGTGTTGATGTGCAAAATTTTAGGGATGTTCGTGGCGCTTAACTATGTGCCCTTCTCAGAAGCTTCCCTTGATCTCACCCAGCAATTATTTAGACAGGAGGCAAAATCTTTCGAGGCTTGTATGCACGCATATTTCATTACGTATACATTATAACATGATCCCACTTCTCGGTTCCATGATCTGACTTAGTAAATAACAAGCAATACTGATGGAAATGACAGCAGAGCTGAAACGCCCACTGCATTGAGTTGGCTAAGACAAAACTCTTAGCATTTAGTAGAGCGAAGCTTCAGACAGATTCAAATGAAGCTCGAGTAAAACATGGTTGTTGAGGGAGGTCTTACTGCATTTACCGATATTCGTAATTCCTTCCACGTGCAAAATTTGCACCTGGGAGGAATTACAAAATTTGCAGTCTCCCTGCCATGTGTCAGCCAGTGCGCTGACATCTCAGTAATGATAATTTCACATTGAAAGCTGCTGACTAAAACACATACACGTAGTTTTTTTTCTGGTCTTCTGTAGCAAATTGCTAGTCACAACAAAATGTCTCGGACAATGGGCTCATGTCTAGGTGGGTGTCACTGAGGAAACCATAAAATTTTGAAACCGTGCCCTCTCGACCAGGCCAGTGGCTGCGACCGTCGGCTCTCAATTGTTGGCAACGCCGCTTCTGTGTCCAGAAACTACGCCCACATACCAGACACAAAGATGCAGAGCAGGACGGTGAGGGGTCCAAATCCCAGGCTGCAGCCATCTTGGATCTCAGACACTGCGTTCACGGGCACCATGAACAGCAGGAAGAGGCGGGAAGCCATGGGGAACTTGAGGAAGGTCGCCACGAACATGAAAGCCAGCAGGTAGCAGCAGTGGAGCGTGCAGCAGTAGACGGCAGCCAGCTGCTCGTCTGAGGGGAAGCAGCAGCAACCGTTCACAACAGATCTGCATTACGGAAACACTTGGTTGAAAATGCAACAGAATGAAAAGGCTAATAGTGGCGACACTACTTTTTTTTGGTTAAAAACACTGAACGCATCACGTGAACTGTTGCGACAGTGCACACCTAAAGTTTGCATCCGAGGCACCCAAACTCTCGCAGTGTTGAGGCTACGCAGTTAAGGACACCAGAGTCGAATAATACATTACCTTTTCGCTAACAGCAAAAAACTTGCAATTAAGTTTCAATGTTTGCCACCTCTTTCCTGCGCCCGTTTGGAATTTCCACCATCTTTTGCAACGCACTGATGATTCTTGAAGAAGCTATTGTCGAGACTTCCCTTGCTATTGCATTCATCAATGCTTACCTCTTTTTCAAGGTATCTTACCACGCTATCGTTTGGAATGGAATCAAACCAATTTTCTGCCACTTTCCAACTTATGAAATCCAAAACTACCACTGGAAGCCACCTTGGTTTTCTCTTTACCTGCCAGCAACATATTTCAGAAACACTTCATTGACAGATCCATTGCTTGCTACAGCCACACCATGCTGCAGTGGAACCAAGCACAGGAACACTAAAATTTGACCCACATGATTAGCACAGCATTAGTTGCTCTCCGTTCTATACCATAGAAAAAAAAAAAGTTCTGCCCTTATAGCTAAACAATGCTCATAAACCATTCGATAAGTAGGCTGTGACCCCAACACCAGGCCCGAGTAATTACACAAGCAGAATGTTGAGCCATCAACAGGCATCGCCACCCCACCCATCCACCAAGGACTTTCTCTGCCAGTTCACGAAAAGAGGGATAGATACAGAAAGAGAGAGAAGAGACAAAATAAAAAATTAAGACCCTAGCTGGGGCCCCTAGCCCGGCCATTGCCGCTGTAGGATGTTTAACAGAAACCACTATGTACCACGCCGCAAAAAGACCCCCAAAACTCCTTGGTAATGCACTGCAAGTTTGAAACGCCTACCTAGTAGTGACTAAACATTCTCACGGCCTTTTCAAGTAAACGCTCTTCATTTGATTACTTACCCAAACTCGTGATCCAATATTGTGTTTTTTTTTTTCATGGCCGAACAGTCATTGCTGCATTTTCAAAACTCTTAGCAAAAACAAATGCACTGAAAAACTTGGTAGGACATTAAAACTGAACAAGTGCTTTTTTTGGCTTCTCCAGTAGCCAGAAATTTTTTGGTCATTCAGTAAATGAAATAGGAACCTCCAAGTAAAAGTAACCGCAACAGAAAAAGTGCAATCAGGTAACATCACCTCGTATAGGGTATGAACCAAGGGCTATTTACACATCAGGTTATCAATGGTTACTTTAAAAAAATCCACATCGCATATGACATCTATATAATGAGGAAGGAGATTCCAGCATACCGATGTATTCAGCACAAATGAGCCCTAAAAATACTTTGCATGAGTGCGTATTTGCCTTAGCAGAACCCCACACACAAGAAAGCACTGGCACAAACAGCTTGAAGTGGAACCACGTTGGCACAAACTTTCCGCAAGTTAAACTGCCTCTGGCCGGGATGTGCCCTCTGACCTGTTCCGTGCAGGAGCTTGATCAACCAGCCAAACTTGCTGTCCACATCCGTCCTCATGGCCTCAATGATCCGCTGCAGGTAGGCGATGCTGGCGTTGATCTTCTCCAGGCTCCTCAGGGCGTCGTCAAAGCGCCCCACAGTCTTCTCCTGGTGCATGCTGGCCTCTTCTGCAGCTTGATCTGCAGGGACGAAGGAACACCAGTTCTCACCAAAAGAAATAAATTGTATCAAAAACATTCGTCTCAGCCGAAAAGACAAAAAGGCTGTGCATTAAAAGGCTCACTCAACTACTACAGGGGAAAAAAAAATTTCTTGAAATAAAGGGACCCAGAAAAAATTTGTGAAGGTGGCAATCAAATGCATTCAGGTGGTACAACACAGAACGGGGGATTTTTGAGCCAAGTGTGAACCCCATACGTTGTACGGATAATTTGTAAACAATTTTTGAAGATCGCCTTTCTCAGGCGATGAGCGCGCCGCCGCAGCGAGCCGACCGCGGCTGACGCAACGGCGAGGCGTCGCCCTGATTCGGCCGATCGTCGGACGCCGGCAACGTCACTGCCACTGGCTTCCGGCTGCTCTTCCTCCTTCCTGCGCGATCCCGAGGCAAAGGCGGGTCTGCAGCGATTGACGCGCAGGAATGTACCTAGCGGAGAACGGAAGCCGAGTGTCGCGATGTCACATGGCTATTCCCAGTGTTCCCAGCTGCTTTGAAAGAAGCAGAGAGGGAGGAGGAATCGATCGGCAAGGGGGGAGAGGTGCACTTAATTGCTTCTGGCGCAGCTAATACTGAATATAGATCAATTCCAACGGCATTGCATCGCTATATTGGTACTACGCGACAATAAAGGACTTTTGTAACTTTTCTAAAATGATTTTCTGGGTCCCTTTAAGCGCACTTGATAGGAGCACACATATTTACCACCACGCATGCCTATTAAAAAACGATGAATTCAATTACAGACAGATTTAATTTGTGGGGACCAGGGTTCTTACAGCGGCCTAGCTCGAACCTCGAGATTCGGCCGCAAGGCTCTCCGCTGAACACCGCCACGGACTGCCAACTTGGCGTAGCGGCAGCGAACAGCAAGGAACACGGGAATTCGCCCACTCCGACGTTTATTGCACTGCAACAAGGGACGTCGGGCGCGTCGCTCTACACCGCCAAGACCACCTTGGCCAGGACGAGAGAAACCGGCGCGAGGGCGGACAAAGGAAGGCCAAAAAGGAGCAAGTCGTACCAGAGTCCTTCAATGCTTTACTGGTCACGAAACTTCGGCGCTCGTTTCATATAGGGACCGCGCGCGCCACTACAGGCGCCACCGCCGCACGAAGGTCATCCAGCCGCCGCGCGTGCGGCGTATTGGCCAGCTCCTGGCGTGCAAACGCTTGCTGCTTTTGGTATCAGCGCGCTGATTAAGTGTTTTTTTTTTTGTAGTAGTTAGCGATGAATAGTCTAGTCATTGTGTATATCACCTGCCTTCAATGGGGTTTTATTTTTCGAAGTAAATTACCGTAGACTTCGGCCCGCGAATGGCAACGGCTTCTGTGTGCTCTGGCACAAGCGCTGCGCAGTCGTGTTTACGGATTTTTAAATCTGTATTGCTTCTTTTCTTAAAGCAAAGTTGTAATTACCACATATACGGTAGCTGTGTAGTCACTGACTGCTGCGGGCCTATCGATAATACAATAAAAAAACTGAAAGAAACCAAGTACGCGTCGTTCAGACTACGCTTAATGAATCCGTTGATTGCTCTAGAATGCACAGAACGCTAAAAGAGATAGCCCAATAGTACTGTCGTTTCGATGAGTGGTTACATACTTGAGAACATCTAAAAACGCTGCAGAAACGCGAAGAATCAAAACACAAAGAGATATATATTGCATCATGTGTCTTTCTGCATCCACGCTTTGCAGTACTTGAAAAAACAGGACGCGAAAAAATAACAATAAAACTGATTTTATCACACGCAACAAAAAATTGCAATGTTACGAAGGGAGACAAAAGAGCGTAGTCCAGCGTACAAAAATTTATTTTTTCGCTCTGCGATGTGCAGCACACGGAGAAAACAATATTTCCACGTAGCCAAGAACGAAGCAAAGCTTTTCTGAACGCAGCGAGCTAGCGATCTCCTGCACTACAAAAGAATAGAATGAAACACAAACGTCGAAGAAGCAGTCCGCAGTGCGACGTGCACAGATGAACGTGGATAAAGTGAGTTGCGCGGCGTTTGCTATGCATGCATTACTCTCGGAACGTTATTAATTTCAGATCCATGGAAATAGGATCGAGAACATTGTCGAAGAAACAAAAAACCAAGTTAGCGACAAGGTGGCACCCTTTCCATATCAAACAATATCACCTGACGGGACGTACGACAAACAGAGCAAATGGGCGCTCCGGTTGAAACGCCAGATAAGAAACCGGAATCGGCAACGCGCGGTTACAAAACAAACAAAACGAACCCTAAGGAATGATTCGCGGAAATATGAAAAGTAAAAGACGTCCCAAAGCTTTTTTACACGCGAGCCTGAGCGCAAGGTAATACAAGTTTGCAAACAGGTAATGAAGCACCGCTACAACCTGACTGATATGAGAAAAATCCGGCTTTAAGTTAGCCTTGTACAATTCTAGGTCCACGATGCCCTCAGAATGGTACATTGCTTTTTCCATTCTCACACACAGTGCATTTCCACACACTGTCGCACACTTATAATCGAAGCTGAAATCTCCCGTTGCTTGCCTTGGGATGGCGCGCCTCCAATTCTCACGCAGCTGCCCGTCGCTCGGTCAACAGAACAAGAAAACATTTTCTGTGGTATCGTTGTACAAGGAACGACATTCCGGGACGCAACACATGTTCGGCATCGTCGTTGCACTACTTAAGTCGCATCACAAGAGCGCGATATGCACGTTACATTTTTTCCCGCACAAAACAAACACAACTCGCCGCGGCTGTGCCGTTCGAGCCAGCGCAACGCCGCCCGAGGAGTGACCTCAGTGAGAGGGTGGCGCCACCGCGCGGCGGCCAAACGCAGCATATGAAGCTCTCCCATTGAGTTACGGAGCAGTTTCGTGACCAGTAAAGCATTGAAGGACTCTGGTCGTACTTACGACCGCTCCCGATGATCGCTGGTATCCGAAGAGGCTCTCCCTTTGTCCACGGCCCTTGACCAGGCCGGCCGGAACTTCAACCTGTCCCGTGAGGGGTTCGGCCAGTGCCCCCCGCCATCATCCTCCCGCCGAGGGGAAAAAGCGCGAGCCAAAGGGAGAGAGGGACCTCCCCCTCTCGCCTCCGCGGCGAGCCGAGAGAGATAGGGAAGATGGCGTACATCCCTCCCCCCTTTGACTGAAGCCCCATGACAGCGAGAGATTCCGGCCAACGATGACCTCACCGTTTGTTTCGCTGCCTGGCACACCTCTCGAGCAAATCCAAGAAAGTCAAATCCAGAACAAGCGCAACGGCGCCAAAGTCCGCGTTGCACCGCACTGCCACCGCATAGTGACAGTTCGCCACAATCCGCCGGTTGACCTGATTTCGTCAGTCTGCACACAAGACTGGCCGCGTGCACTGTCGGCCGGCCCAAGGCCCGCAGGCGGCCCCGCCAGTGAAGTAGGCTGGGCCAGTTGAGGACAGGGCCCGGGCAGCAGGCTGCTCCCGGGCGGGCACTTCCCGCAGTGGTTCGCCCCGCGCCGACGGTGCGCTTGCCTGCCGCACCGCCGGCAGCTTCCGCTGCTCGGGTTCAGCAGTGACGACCTCTGATGACTGGACCCGGGCTGGAGGCCGCGTTCGTAGTGCTGCCTCCCAGGTGGCTAGTTAGCCAAGCGCAAACGATGGCTTTCGCTCGGCGCACCTCGGAGCCTCGGACGAGCGCCTCCGCCAACGTGGAGGAGGGGGCGCGATCAGCTGACCGCGGGAGCCAGCCCGCGGCGCGGCTCACTCGCTGTACGGGCGGCGGGGTGCTGTTTTGGCGTAACAGCTGGGCTCTCGTTCTCCCCGGGGTGGCGGCTGGCCCGGCTGGCTCGCAGCAGGCCTGGCGTGGTGGCGTCGTGGTTGGAGGGTCGCTCGGACCCTGGGCGTGCGGGCTTGAACCCTCCGGAGACGGTGGCCCACCTGGTCAGCGACCTCGCCGATTGCGGGTGTTGTAGCGGTGCGTCGGGAACTTTCCTCCCGCACCTTCTCTCTTGAGCTCGCGAGCCCGAAGTGGGAGCCACTGGGAGCGTCAGCAGTGTCTTCCTAGAGTGCCTCGATGCAAGCGGAGCGCGCGGGCGCGGCCATCAAGGCACCCTACTCGGAAGTACTCCGAGGTCTTACTCGGAGGTTGCTGCGCGCGCCGGCTACCGGCAGTGCCGGCAGCGCCTAAAGCTGCTTCCCGCGGCGCGCGGGACGTTTCGGCGGCGGCTTTGGGCGGCGGGCTCACACAGCGACCTCGCTGCTGGAGGCGGCTCGGCGAACGGCTTTAGCGGCGTAAACAGGCCCTCACGATAGCCTCCGTTGCCGATGTCCATGACTAGTCCAACCTTGGACATAAAGTCTATCCCCAGAATGACTGGGACCGTCAGTCCGGGCAAGTGGACGAAACGCATTTCGCCGTATACACGCTGACTCCAATGCACGACGAGGCGTACATCACCGTTTGACGTAACATCACCACACGCAAGCTGGAGCGGCAACTTCCGCGCGCGCAGCCGAACTGCTTTGCGCTCGAGATGGGAAACGACCTCGTCCCCAATCAGTGAAGCGCTTGCCCCGGTGTCCAGCAGTGCCTTGAATCACCACCCCACAATTGCGAGGTCGAGAAAGGGCACAGGCGCTGGTCTGTATTCCGACTCTGAATGCGGCGGGCGCGATGATGTTTTCCTCTCCGGCATGTTAATCAGCCACCGGCGACTTCACCGGCGGCCCGCTGCGTTTCCCTGCCCACCTGGGCAGATTCACATCATGTGACCAAGTTGGCCACAGTTCGAACAGCAGCTGCTTGGTGCGCCATTCGACTCTGTTCGAGGCTGCTTGTACGCTCCATGGCCAGCTGGCCGCATGCGGTTCTCCAGGGGCGAGTTGTGAGCGGGTGCAGGCAACTGCAGCAGCGCCAATCCCGTGTAGGGAAGCCCACTTGGGCGTGTGTTCGCCGGCCGATCACTTGACCGGTTTGTTGTGTGCACTGCGCGCGGGGCTGGCAGGACCTCCGGCTGCATCGCCTCCACGTTGCGCAACCCATACGAGTAGGGGTCCAGCGCTCGGTCCCCAAGACCGAGCGTTTCTCGCTGGTTGGGTATCAACGTAGTAGAGCCGTCATCGACTCATCCGCTGCCCGTAACACCGCACCAAGCACAGCTTGGTTCCAGTGTTTCCACCGAAGGCGGCGGTGGCCGATACGTGCGTGCAGCCGCAATTGCTGCTTGCACACGGTGAGCTTCGGCCGCCAGCTCTTTCAGATCCCTGCACCTGCGGTTCTTCAAGTACAAGGCAAAGGTGGGGTGGCATTGCCTGACTACCCGATCGACCCGCTCCGAGTTCGGGGCACGTGGGTCGGCGTACTCGTAAAGCTCCTCCATCGCACGGACATACTCGATCATCGATTCGTCGGGGGCTGCAATTGGGTGCGCATTTCCAACTCTCTACGCATCCGCGGGAGGTAGTCGACGTGCTGGAATTCTTCCCTGAACATCGTTCGGAAGTCGTCCATCGTGCACGCCGTATGGCCTATCACTCGATACCACCGGGCGGCATGGTCGACTAGGGCTGCGGGCAGAACTCTGTGCAGCACCTCGCTCCCTCACCTGAGGGACACTCGCTAGGACTGAGTCTCGCCAGAAATAAAGTTATTCTCTCTCTCGCTCTCGCTAATGCCGGTCGCCTGCTCATAACGGCTCAGAGCCAGCAAGAAAGCGTTGGCGCTCACTTGATCGCTGTGCTCCGTGCGCTGGTGTTTCGAGCGCGACCGCAGCGCCGCCGAACAGCAGCGCTGTCGAAAATCGGATGTTGGTCACCCCGAAAGAGCGGCTTACGGGGCAGAGATTCCGCAGTCGTTGTGAAAAAGTCGAGCTAGCAGTGCGCATTTCTGTGCGTATTGCTGGGTCTACGGCTCCGCAACATTTTAAAAAGGTCGCGAGGAGGCTGACGAAAAAATAGTTTATCTCGGTTCTCTTGAAATGAAGCGGAAAGGCAACAGCAATGAACCCGCGCAGTGCGAGCGGCAATGTAAACAACGCTGATCGACTTCTGGCCATAAGCGTTCGTTTTGCTGTTTTGTGTGAATGTGGTTTATACTCTGGGATCTTGTTTCTGTGCACACCCGCCATCAACTTCGTGGGGGACCTGCGACAGCCAGCGAAACTTGCACAGGCAACGCGAGCTTCGTCGGGAACAAAAACAGCGCGCCAGCATACACCCCACCAATCTTGCCAGAGTGCTACGCAGTATGACTCACAGTAACGGCTGACACAAAACTGCAGTGATCCCACAGGCAACCACCGCAGCTAAACGAATGGGCCATTAATATGCGCGTCAATCATCTTGAAGCAGTGACAGTGTCGGTCGTTTTCTTTTTTTTTGTCACTGAGCTTATGCTTCCTCGGCATTTTACCATTACGTGTTGCTTATGCTTTACCAATCTGTATCGGTTATTCCTCTTCTGTATTATGGTGCTCATCGCTGCTTACCCCTTCCTAGGTGTACGCGCGGAGGTTCTGCCCGTGCGGCCTCGGCAGCTGCTTTGACGCAGATATCGCGGCCAACTCCATACGACTAACATTTCGTTGATTCGGACAGAGCTGGAACACCGGTGTTGATACCGGCGCTAAAATTTGGCAATAGCTGTCCGGTGCTCACAGTTATGAGTTGACGAACATAGCAACTGCATCGGCATGTTTACGCGAGCCGTGGCACCCGGCCTTGCGCGTGCAGCTTCTCCCGCCTACCTCCCTTAGACTCGCTGAACTCATAATAAAGTGCAGAGATGCGTGAGCCGCGTGTTTACAACAGAACTCGCAACCATTCACTGTACCCGCCTCTAACTAAAAGTCGCAGCCCAGGGTCACGTCTGTCATGTGCCCAACGCCATTGCTGGAGACATCGGACGGCTCCGTTGCGTTCGCCAGCTCCTCCCGGATGCAGTAAACATCGTTTGCGGCATGTAGCTGACCACGTTTTGAGGTTTTCTTATATAAAAAAGAAAACGAGCCAATATATCCCATCTCTCTAAAACCGTTAAAACGAGCGCGCTAGTTTAAGCAGTCATCGCAGCGTAACACGGGCGGTACGGGGAAGGGCGCAAGCGATGACAACAACATCCGATAAATGCCTCCAGTGGCCGTAGATGGCGCTAGTTGTACAGGCGATGGTGTCGCCACCGTACCAGCGCACGGAGCCTATACGTCGGCATCGGAAGCTGCACCCTGGGAGCGGGTGAGTGCGCCGCCTGCAACACTTGCTGCATGGCGCTTGCGAGAGTGTTCGCGATGGAAGCTGCATCCACAGTCATTCCTTTGCTTACGGGCGCCTGCGCACTCACTTTCACGAGAGCTGCGCCGTATGGGGCGTCAGCATCCGCGTAGGCCCGGCGCATGTGGGGTTGAACGCGCGGCGTCACCTGACGTAGAGCGCTCGCGGAGTTTGGAACTTTCCGAAATTGTCGTCGCTGCGCAAGCCGCACTCGCGGTTGTGTAGGGGCCGTGGAGAAGGCACCCCCCCCCCCCCCCCCTCCTGAATCAGCTCCTAATTAACACAGACACACACTGACCCTCTTGAGATGAGGCCTATTAATTTCCATTTGTGCACTAACATTTAGGAGGAGGAAGAGACTGATTGAGCTTGTCAAGAGGGACAATGCACTAAAGCGAGATCTCAGTACCACAACGAGATCACCTGCCACTGCCTCCTACAAGAGGTGCGATCAAGATTCCACTCATCAGGAGCAGGTCTAGACGATGCAGATTAAAACTAAGATGGCTTGACATCTGCACGTTTGAGCCGACAAGGTTTTGCACAGACAAAGTGCATGGTTTTGCTTTTGACAAGGTTTTGCACAGGTATTATGCCCCAGAAGATGTCTAAGAGAAAGAAAGCACCATCCTGCATAGACATTGCGTAGCTTTGCCTTTATGCGTACGCGCGCTGCAAGTTTAACCCTGTTCTGGAAAGAAGGCATTTCGCAGCAGTGCGTACTCAGCCTCTGCTGCAGGAACTTGGCGTGGTCCTGCACGGTGGCCAGGTCCTTCAGGAGCTCCTCATGGTTCACCCGACGCTGCTCTTCGTTGCTCAGCATCATCGAGCTGGCCATATCTGGGCCCGAGAGGGGAGGAGGGAAAGAAACTGCAATGAGACTGCGAAAACCTTTGACACCCAATGCAGCAATACATGCACTTGCTCTTGGGAGAGTTGCTTCACGATTAAAATTCAGCACAAAAAACAGACACACGAAGAACAGGCAGGACTGGTGGCGGATTTGAAAGGATTTCAAAGCGTGAGAAACAGCGAAAGGGGCAGGGGAAAGGGGAGGCTGCTCAAACTGGGAATTTTTAATACTAGGCCACAACATAAAACTTCTTTGCCTATTTCTTCCACTATGTTAGAGCTGGCCAATGCCAGGCCAAGGCCAATGCGATCATTCTGTGCTCGCGCTTGTGCCTATGGCGCTCTCATGCCTCCTTCCCAGAGGGCCGAGGACACAATCAGGCAGTGAACCGCTCCCTTTCTGGCTGCGTAAACAGGAATCTGGGCTTTCGAGATGCCCACATGCAGGGCATTGATGAAAACCAGGAGGAAAGGTACGGAGCACTTCCTAGGTGCTGTTACCAGCACTGTGTGTTGCAAAGCAGCTGTACAAGCTTTCTTCCAGAATGCTTAGCCCATCAAGCTGCCTCTGCTGCTTTCAAGCTGCAGGCAGGGTGCCACTGTTGCTAACCAGCGGGGGGAACATTGAAACAAAGAGGAATTTTGCAAAGGGAGTACTGTAGAAGGAAAGCTCACTTGCACGGACTGCCTGAACAATATTGTGGGAAAGGAAGGGAGCTGTTGAAACCTAAACTTGGCTATGTACCAGGGTGCATATACTGTTGGTCTAACAGTAATTCAGAAAAATGAAGTTGGGAAAGAAGAACAGGGGGTCTCATTGCAAACTGTTTAGGATTTGCAATACAGTGGAATCTGCACAGTTCTCACACGCAGCAGAGCCAAGAGCCCTTGAAAGATGTTCCAGCAGCAATTTCTTTGAATGTAAAATGTCAAAAGACAAGCAGCTCCCCTCAATGAGTCTTTAAATAGTTCTAAATGCAATAGCATTCATGGGCACTGTAGAGGTGTCGTACCGCAGGTGCAGCGGACAAAAGAGAAAAGGGGTGCAAATTAAGGTGGGTGAGGAAGTTGCATGTACTAGAGATGAGAGGAGAGAGGAGTACAGATGCTGTCTTGCTAACCTAGCTCTTCACACATTCTACTACTAGTGGCTGAATCCTCCAAGATGCCAGCTGTCATTTCAAAATGAGGTGGTATGGGTAAGAGAAGTGCATGTTTTCCTTGGTGTGGGTGTGCTGAATTCATGTGGGAGACTGAAGAAACAGAATGCCCTTGGCAAGGAATACGACGGCTTGAAGTGAAGTGATGTCTGCCATGCTTTGAGCAGTCGTTTTCCTCAACAGCAGCAGCAGCACTGTTCTTTCAAGCTCCCAAACACCCACCAAGGATCTGTATTTTTGCGCGTATATAACCCGCCCCTGCATATAACCCGCACCCCCACTTTCAGTCCACGAATAACAAAATAAATATACCTGCGTATTGCCCGCACACTTTATAAAGGGAAGGCTGGACCAAAGCCACTAAAGCAACATGGCACAATTGTTCCCGCAAACAAACTTGCCTATATTTTGCATACTGAATACATTTTCTGCACGACCTAAGCCACTATCACTCATTGTCGCTGCTCTTGCTAGGACTGTCGCTTAATTTGGCTGCAGTCGTCATTGTCATACACAATATCACCTTCAGTTCCACCCATGCTGTTTGTAATGAAGCATTTCTTCAAGCTCTTGCAAACCATCTCAGCTGGAATCGCCTTCCATGCCTTTACGATTAGAAACAGTGCAACACCACGCCTACGGACGGGGCCCGTCATTGTTAAGTCATAGAGAACTTCAGCCATACATTCAGTGTGGAGGCGCTTGACATGCGCTTTGTATGGTCTATTCAATGAAACATCAAGAGGTGTGGCCACCTACCATTTTTGTATGAATGCGAATACAATTATTATGCAGCAAAAGGGTAAAGGTTAGAAGAGGTTTACCTTATATGTATTAAGGATATAAAAATAGACCAGTGTGGCAGCGAAAGCTACTGCCTCATATCAAACAAAATTAAACTCATACCCTTCATCATCATAGTATGGAGCAGAGTTTTTATGGTGTTTTTGTGTATTGGTACTCGCACCGTTTACTCTTGACGGCACTTTTCCTTTGCAGAAAACTCTAGCTGACTTGCCCAGTATTTTTTCTTGGGGTGGTTATATTGTTGAGCTGAGTGTGAAAAATGAGCATTATGAGTGGGATAAAGGTGCGCCTTAGTTGCTTTTGCTGCTGTAGGGGCCTCACAGCACAATGCGCATAGCCGTGAAGCTGCACCAAAAAAAATACCTCGCATATATTTGCACCTCTACTTTACCCCTGAAATTTTTGCATTTTTGTTTTGGTGTGGGTTATCCGCGCAAGAATACGGAATGAGCCCAAAAAGAAAAACATGCATTTATCGCGCCAATACTATTGCCTCATTTTGAAATGACGGCCGAGAATGCTGGAAAGAGGAGCTTAATGCGGGTGAGAGATTCCGCCACTGAATGCATTAAAACAGAGGAAATTTTCCAGTGCTCCAACTGTTGGTGTGGAGAGGGCACCAAATTATGTGCCCAACAAAACCAAGGCCGTAGCAGCAACCCTGTAAACTAGATCAAGTTATTCGGACGATGCCCGGGTAGACGGAAGACTCACCGAGTTTCTTGCGGATGCCGTTGGTCATGCGGGTGAGCTCCCTTTGGCCGGCTGCGATGAGGGCCTTCTCAAGGGTCAGCTCCTTGAGGTTCTGGGCCAGGAAGTTGTGCACGCCCTGCTGGGAACTCCGCAGCCTCTCCTGCTGCTGCAGCAGGGCTTCTTGGCCCTGGGCCACTGTCTCCAGGGTGTGGTTGGTCAGGGAGCTCACCTTCTGCTGCTCCTGCTCCAGCTGAGACATGGCCTTCACCTTCGCAGCACATAGGGGGGGAAGATGGAGCAGCGAGGATCACTTGAGGATTTACAGGGAACGAGGTCCTTGAATTCTGCTTCTACTCATCAGATCAGCCAAGTGTGCCTTAGGGGCAAATATTCTCCCTCTCCGGCATTTAAAACTCTTCCTCTTCCCTTGACCCCCACCCCAGGTAAAATAGCATTGCTCTACTACTTTTACTTGCCAGCATGTAAATAGCAGCCACACATAGACTGTTGCTGTTCCAAAATTTAAACATATTAGTACATGTGCATTTTTTTTTTTTGCAGAAACTGATTAACAAAAAAGTAGGATAAGGTGAACAGGGTGTCTTACTTGGATACCTGCGCATTTGCAATGGTCAGCAGCCACACTACATAAACTTATTGGGCTAACTGCAGCGATACTTTGATACGCAGTTTCATTGTCTGCAAGACCGAAGCTATGTGCTCTGGCCTTTGCTTGACAGGGTATGCAACACAGTGATGGTCATGTCAACCGCACTGTCTATGCTTTGCACGATTCCACAATGCTTGAAGCAAAAGTTTCATTTTTTAAAGCAGCAACCATGACTGGGGAATGTTTGAAGCCAGGTACATTTTCTTCAAAACAGTCACATACACAAGGTAACGACAGAGAAAGTTATTGAGTCTTAGTTAAGAAAATTGCCACATAATACTTTTCTTGCAGTAGCAGGTACTTTTTGCAAGGCCACGTTAAAAAACATAATGCATGCAACTGTAGGTCCCTTTTATTTGGTGAAGCAAACGAAAAAAAAAATCAAATAAAAGAAAGACTGCATGCACATGAAACATGCTTCATTGCATTGGCAATTGTATTAATGAGGTAGTTCAGCAAACAAGGCTCTAACTAAGATGTGTTGTTAAAATTAAGTATACCTGTCGATCGGTGCTCCAAACCAGCTTGTTGACAGTCATTTCAGTCTTGGCATAGAACTGCTGCTGCCGTGTGTTGTAGCAGACTGCCCTGGCCCGATTGCTGATGAGATGGTACGTGTTCCAAGTGTGCTGGTCCATGCGCTGTGTGCACTGTCGCAAAGACTGGAAAAGCAAGCAGCGCAAACTTCATCCCAAATGTGTCGAGCTGAATGCCATCTACTGTCACAGACCTGGAGTAAAAATCTGCTTTCATGCCATCGTGCAGTGCACCCAATATTTTCAAGTGACATTTTTTCAAACTGCGAAATCCGCCCCCAATGGTGGAACATGAGCACTTATGAGCAGCGAGGTGTCTCAAGTTAAGCAGAATAGACTGTCTGGTTGCATGCTAAAAAGGTAAAAATAATAATTTATTACTTCGACAACACCTATGTGCTAGCTAGCCTGCCTAATGGCAGAAGGGTTGGGACTAGTTCCAACTACCTTAGAAAGCTCTGAGATGTACATTTATGCACAAAGGCATTTCCGTATGCCTTCCTCGAAAATGCAGCTTGCACGACTGGAGGAAGCAAATAAGCACACCTTCATGCTTAACTACTACCCCTGCACGGCAGAATAGGTTTCCGTTTTTCAGAGCACCTAAAAGGCAGCACATGCACGGACAAAGAATGCCCAGAAATATACGCATTTTCTCTGGAAGCAAGCGCAATATTCTTTTGAATATTGATTGTTATCTCTAAGGCTAGGCGGGTACGTTACCATTTCGTCTGTGCAGGGAAATGTCATTCGTCCTTCGACAGCCGACTGACAGTTCAGCAGTCGCACGCTCAGCTTCCCGAGGTCCTCTTCGCTGAGGTCGGAACACGACTTTTGGAGACCGAGGAGAACCTGCAACGCACAGCTCCGGTGACTGTCCAAGTAACGCAATAACGAAGGGGGAAAAAGATGGTTTCGAACCTGATATATGGACTAATTATTGTTGAGTGGTTTTATCTTCTATCTATTAGGCCACGGGCTGGCCTTCAGAGTTCACCGACATCTTGTAAACACTTTTTATCAAGCAGGGACGACGAAATAGTGATAAACATTCCAGGTCGTAAAACAGACACGGCCCGTGAAACTGATTGACCACCGAGAGATATTTTCAACGTTACTCGTGCTTCAAACTAGGCATTCTCATTGACGACTCTTCGTCGGCAATAAACCATACTAGTGGCGCAGGTGGCTGACCTTGTGTTGACAAACATCCAACGTCGACAGCTGAAGACCGTATTTTTTCCCTTCATTGAGAAACTCGTCGTCGGCTGTCTTCATCTCGAACGGCACCACGGCAGCCGTACCGTCCTTGTTGAAGTCCTTTGGAGCATCTTTGACAGTGTTTACTGCCTTAGGCTCGGTCGCGAACCAACCGAAAAAACACTGTCCAGGAACGAAAAGAAAAAGAAGGAATACCTGACCGCGAAAGACCATGTTTCAAGTATTCGGCCCACGTTCGAAAACACTTCACGGGAAGGCTGTGACGCGCTATTTCCCGGAGGCTTTAAGCATCCCTAAATCGAGTGTCAAACCGTTGCAGATGGTTAAAGTGATTGAAGCACAGAACAGATTGAAGCGCGTGTCACGTGCGAGGCAGCCTTTTAAAGCCTTTAAAAAGCCCGCAAGAAGGCGTTTGTAAAGGGCAATGATGATGATAATGATCAAAATTTGAACTTTACACAAATAATAAAAAATAGTGTCAACTGTGATCACTTAAGCTACAAAACAGATTGATTCGTATTTTGAATGGTTTTTAGCTTGTTTGTTTCTCTGTAATTAATTTTACAGACATGACTTCCCCTGCTAGGCCGGTTGAGCCCGTTTCAAAGAATTTCGCGCGGAAGCCCCACCATCAGCTCTTGCTCAGCTCCACATAAAAGTTTGTACTCTCTCTATGTCGCTCTTTTGAGTTATTTCGTGAGAAAGGAAGTACGAAATCATTGTAGCAATATGTACCTTTTATCAAGCTAGATTCAAATAAAATATTCTCTGACATATGACATGTCCTCTTTTAGGAATATTGGCACCGGACTAAGGCTAATTTCGTCTCCCGTTTGCTCCAGAGCCCCCGTTTGCAAAGTTATTTCTCTCTACTCACACACGGTAGAATGCATGCATAACTTCTCATTTCAGTTGCGAAAGTTCATGTGGGGGTAGGTATGTTAAATCGGCCATAAGCCTCTGATGGCTGCATTCCCCCTAAGTGGGTATGCGAAATTTCAGGTTGATGTTGAAATTGCTGCCAAATTACAAGTGGTGAATTGATCGTAAAGCTTGCACGGCAACTGACACCATGAATGGCCAATCCCCTTGCGTGGGTATGCAATTACCATGGGTGGGTATGTCGAGGTTGCAGACAAATGGGAATGGTGAATCGGCCGTAAGCTTCTAACAGCGGCTGTCATTTACAAGGCCTAACCAGGTGTCATGCAATGTCAAACTTGCATGTCAAGCTGTGGGTACTGGTTGATGATGTTGGACATAAAAACGTAATGTAGCGCCCAAGTCAGTACGCTGCTTGTTTCACCAAACGTGCCGAGCACTCATGCTCACAGATTCAAAATATTTCCACAAGCCAAGATGGCGTGCTGTGAAACTTTTGGTTAAAACACAACGTTGTGGAAAACGAGGAAAGCTGTCAGACAAATTGTGTATATTTACAGGAAGATGAGTGGAATGCACTTGAAAATTTCTCCCCATTGTGGCGACAAATAATTTTTTTTCAACTGCCACACACATTAGACAGGCAAAATACATTTTCACTTAACAATTCTGCAGCCATCTTTCACGCCTACAAACAAATCAGCATGCTGACGCAACAGCAAACCAATGCAAAACAGTTTGGGGTTGGGGATAAGGTAGAATTGTCTTTCTGCAAACCCTCACAAGTCTTCTTTGGGCTGGCCACCTCAATGCACTGGCATGCATACAGAAGAGGGCAGGCAATGCAAGACCTTTCGTTTTTGAAATCTTTTGAAAGAAAGCACTGAAGCACAAAATAAAAAAGCAGATACGCAAGAATTTCTGCCACCATACCGCTCCTGGCACAAAATCGCTAAGGGGCGAATGAAGCGCAAGCATCTAGGGCATTGTTAGTCAAGATCTCTTTTGTAGCTTGTCTTGAGCCCTGCTGTAATCGAGTTGCATGCTTTACAAATCAAGCACATGGTAATTAGTGGCTTGAATTACACAGCGAGAGCTACTAATGCTTGCTAAAATATTGAAAAATTTAAATTTTTGTGTTGGGGAAGCCTGCATTAAATGCGCTACTTCCAACTCAAGTTTCCTCAATCTATATGGAGACAGACAGGCTTGCCTGGCAATGGCCCGCTTGGCCGAAGGTCAAATGTAGTGCCATGAAAGAACGTGGCTTTGATGCTACCCGTGGCAAACATATTTCTGATGGATATGAAAAATGAAAACACCCATGCATAGAAGTTTTTGCTACATGTAAAATACCTCAAGGGGTGTCTGAATTAATCAGTAGCTTTTTACTATGGCACGCCTCACAGCCCAGGTGTACCTTCAGTGCATAAAATCTACCCTAATTTTTTTCTGCGATGAAGGCAGGCAAGTGGAAGGCCATACAAACAAAAACAACCACAGCAAGTGTAAACAATGGGGGTATAGAAAACAAACAAAAACCTGTGCATTCATGTCTGTATGTTCAACACCTGAAAAACACCACCTTGAACTTTTGTATCAACACTTTGCATTTTTATTTAAAACTAACCCGCCATTTGCCATCTGTTTCGCAGTAGGCAAGTGCTTCAGCTAGGACTAATACAACAGTGCCACAACTTTTCTTCAATGCTGTCAGTGGCAACATGATTCACGAACTCTGACGGTATCCACAAATATTCACACAAAGCCACGTCAAACTTTCTCTACTTTTACAATTGCGGACACTGTTTCCTTGTGCATATGTATGGAATCTAAAGCCAAGATGTGTTAAAAGTGCGTTTCTTTTCTGTCTTTGTGTTGGTGCAAAAATGAGACACAAACCAATAGCAAAATCTGTGTCCAGTATGCCACTGTAAGTGCATCTATTCTTGACCAACAAGAGCACTCCAAAAGAACACTTTCTTCGCATTTTAGAAATAATTTTGAGGTAAGAGACAAATTGAAACAGTGCACAAAAACTGTGTGCAGTCACAAGCAATAGTTTGCTACACTCTCTATGGTCAAATAAAAACCTGAAACTTGCATTGCAAAATTCGACAGTAATGAATTCAAAAAAAAAAAAAGAAATATAAGACAAAAACATGCCCATGTAACAAATGTTCTCTTCTCCACGAAAAAAACAAACAAAAAAACACAGATGTTTGACTTTCTTCTCGCAATCTGTGGATGTATCTTCTTCGGCACACTTGACAGCCCATTCGAACTCCATAAGAGGGAGGCGCACACAACAGAGTTCACACAAGTCTATGCTCCCCGCCACAAAGCCCTTTCACAACAAACTCTCCAAGTCACCTCGCTCCGAGAACGATGTGCCTGAAATCCTAACTTCCGCAACAACTGGGGCACCATACAACAACAGGTGCATGGCTTGCAGGTGAGCTGCTTGAATATTCCTAAACTACACGCAACTGCCAACGTATCGTAGCCGTGCAGATGGTGTCATTCCTGTTCCGTTGCCTCGGAACTAGGGCCACCGTCGGTTCGTTGCTTCTTCTTGGCCCGAATGTCGGCGAGCGCTTGTTCGATGGTGCGGACGTCCTTTTTGTTCTGGCTAGGCACTGAAGGGAGACAAGAACAGAACACAAGTTGAACTGTGCAGCTTCAAGAGCAGTGATAACCAAGTTAACCAGAAATGAAACAAACACGCCGAATGCCCTCGTATATAGAAGGAAAAAATCAACAGTTTAGAACTCATCCCCACCATTAAGGTGTTGCAGAATGATTTACAATTTCGGTATTCAGGTATCATGGAGCTTGGCAATGACCCGGAAGTGGCTTGCTGAGCAATCCTCACTCAACAAAAGTGACGCTAAGATTCACAGTCAGGTTTCCATGAAAAGCAAAATTGGGATTGAATGACCAAATTTCAAGAAATTCGAATGAGTGCAAAATTGAAATGTCGTTCGAGGTCTTGGTGACAAGGTATAATGCCCCGCAACTCATGGGCTCATTTAATATTCTAGAAAAGAACATTCCTTAATTTATTTTCTGGCTTTCGTATCTTTGCATTTATGTATTACCCCAACCTGAATGTGTGAATTGGTGGACAAAACGGTATGTGCAATTGTGCCCATTTGCTCATTTATTGCAGTATTCTCTATGCCCATCTGCTGCCATATGAACAGGGTTTCTACAGGCTTCAAGGGCAAAGATTCAAGGGTTTTCAAGGACTTTAAAAGAACCAGAAAATACATTTTCAAGGACGCCATCTAATGTTCTATCTGGGATTATTTATACTATACCTTTTTCAAAACAATGCAAAAGTTGTCGGTTGCACAATACCAAGAACATACTCAAGTACAGCGCCAGGTACTCTTTAAAGGAGCTACTACCTGCCGTCTTCCTGTTATGGCTTTTTAGCACAGACTTTCCCATTGACCAAGTTTTTCCATCTGGTTTGCATTTCACGCGATTCGAGCTCGCTCTGTCTTTGTATTGGTCCTTGCTCAGCCACAACCACTGAAAGGTGCATTCCCCAGGTTTGACAAACGTTGACTACCTACGCCCACATCCACCATTTGCCGCGTAAAATCAAATGCAAAAGGTGCACATGAGACGAAGCAAACAAGCAATGAGTGAGTGTCCACCAGTTACGGCGGAAGGAAGCTGTTAGACAAGCTAGATGGCAGAACCAGGATTCCAATGGATTGTGTCACGACATGGATTGGATTGAGAAGTTCCTACTCCCAATGCTGCCTCACGCTCAAATAAAATCCGCTGAATATGTTGCAGTCTGCACACTGCACTGAAACGTGATTATTACATTTTTCTCCATTAGTTAAAACTTAAAACCAATGAAGAACACTTGAAATCTTTGTGAAAAGACTGATTATGATTATGACCACGAAAAAATCAAGAGTTTTCAAGGACCACTAAAAAATTCCAGGACTATCAATGCGTTGAAAATGACACTTCTAAATTCGAGGGTTTTCAAGGACCTGTGCAAACACTGGTGAATGATTCTGGTAACTTTACGTGATTCCTTTTGCTAGAAAAATGCAGATGCGCACATTTCTGATACAAAACAAAACAATGAATCTGATGTAATGCACAGAGTGCTATTGACACTAAAACATAAACACACACATACATACTAGCTGCGCACAAATAAAAAAATAAAAATAAAAAAAGAAGTGGCTTCATTTTAGCTATTTTTTAAGTATTAGAAGGGTGCTTGCTCAATGCCCTGTAGTAGCTTGCAGAATACCTTGAAGCATGCTGCAAATCAATGCAAATCACTGCACTTACTTCAGAATATACTCATTTTGCCAGTACTGTGGAAGTGGCATTTTACTACTCAACGATTACAGTGGGGATGTCTTATGATCAGTCTTAGCCCTTTCAGCCACGAATTATTATATTCACTGCAGAAAAATTCTATACTTGGAGGTTTAGCAGTGTCAAGTGTCTAGAGATAAGAAAAAGAAAGTTCAGTCTCTCTAGAATACTTATTACGCAAATGGCGTCGCGCCCTCATACGCAGACACCATTACTCAATCCTGCTTTTCCCTATAAAAAATAAATATCCTGAGGCAGTTTACAAACAAGGAGGTGAAATAATAATTTCTGCACATGAAAGAGGTGTTTTTAGCCTTTATAAATGATTTACGCCGCAGTAAAAAAGAACTTAGGACGACAACACACCGGAGCGCCCACAAAACTTGGTGGCGTCCATTTTGAAACGATGTTTATGAGTGCGGTTCCACCATTCCCCATCACATGGTGCTACCTTTCACTTCCGTAGGTTTCGAACATCAGGCGCACCGCTCTGCAGCATAAACTCTTTTCATTTTCACGAGGAAAACGACGAAGAAAGTCGCGTCTCCATATAAAGACACGGTGACTGAAAGGGTTAGCTTATCGCAGCCTGTCAGAGATGTAATCCAATATTTGTTTCCACCCATATTCCTATGGCAAGGAGAGTCTCCAGAATCTCTCTGGACTACCCGCAGTGAGTCTGTGACTGATAATGGAAGAGCACGAGAGAACAACCTGATCACAATGACAACTAGGCTGGAAACCACTCCTGACTGGAAACTCTCAAGCACGAGACGCGACAAGCTTGCAATTTCAGAATTGGCACCTAGCCACAAGGAAAGAACGTGTGGGTGTGGAAGCAGTACCAAAGCCAAACTGCTTGTTGGGGGTGGTGATCTTGGCGGCGTCCTTCCCGCTTTCCCGTCCAAGCAGCTTCTCGTATTTCTCGTGGTAGTCGGTCTGCGGGGCGCTCTCTTTTCCGGCCGCTTTCGCCTCCTCTGCCAGGGCTGCAGCTGCGAGCTCCTGCGCACAGTTCAGTCAAGAAGGTTCAGCCAGGAGACCACAGAATGTACTGAAGTGTCCATTCAATGGAAAGCAAAACATTGCTAGCAAACAGGATAAGGAAAGACAACACACAGCGTCAAGTGCTGTCGTTCCCTGTCCAATTAACAATTGTTAGCCCTATTTTACTATTTTGCTTCCTGTTAAATACACAGCAAATAGCCGAAATCGCTCTTTAAAGTGCCCGTTTGGGCGCGTCGGTTAGACGTATTTGTGTGATGTAGTTTTTTCACTAGCTCCACGTAAACCCACATAAATAGAGAGATCAACTCAGCGAGAGAATGGTCAAAATGACGAGTGCATCCAAAAAACCCTGACCCTCTCTTTGGCGGCAGCCTTGGCCTTCTCCGGGTCCCACTCCTCTCCTTTCCTGTAGGCTGCCAGCTCGTCGTCCGAGGGGGCAAACTCCTTCAGAGACAACAATGAAAAGACTTCATGAAGCAAGCAGACGTCCGAACATACGGGCTGCTGTCTGCTCTGTGATAAAGTGGCAAATAACCTTTTTGAAGATCATGACGTAGCGGTCCACATCTTCCACGCCAAACGAGAATGCTGTCAAGCCAGCGATATCTGCAACATCATGGCTGCAAAAGAAGAAGAAGGAAGGAAGGAAGGAATTATCACCCTCAGTTTACTTATTTTCCCTGCAGTAGAGTTTTAACCACCTTTATACCCTGCACTATCTGAATCCATCCTGTGCTCCCTGAGTTTTATTATAGATCTCTTCTGCAAGTTACCGGCATTCCCCTACCTCCAGTCCCATATGTTACATTCAAGAATGTTAAACTCCCTCCCATGATCCCTTAATTCTGGCAATTAGAACAAAAATTGTCACTCCTCTGACTTCAAGTGCACGAAGCTCTTTTTAGCTAACACTTATTCTAGTGTATACGAGTACTTTTACAATGTTCTTCAGTGCGTGCAACTAGCACAGAAGTGAAATAAACAAAATGTTTATTTTTTATTAATTACTCTCAGTATTAACTGCTGTCAACAGTACTGAAACTTAGTTCAGCTCAGAAGAAAAGTTTTTCAGATAAATAGCAGGTAAGTTAAAATAAAAATTTCAGCTCCACACAACTAAACGACTGTGCGTAATGCCACAAGTTGTATATTGAAATTACGCAACATCCTCCGTGCCATCTTGCTATTGATGTATATAAGGGTAAAATGTAGCATCCAGCCCTGTCGTCACAATACCACTAAAGACATTTTATTGTCATCTTCAGTACGAGGGTTCGTAGGGCAGATTCCTCGAAGAAGACGCAGTGCATGCCTATCAAATGGCTTTTGACAGCACCCAAGTCGCTGCGTCCAGCTCAAATTGTGCATTTGGAGACCTATCAAAGCGAATTCTCACACTACATAACTCCGAATAATTTTCCCGCCTGTGAACGAGTTCCAACCCTAGACGCTCCACTCCTGCTACCCTGCATCTATTCTGTAAAGCTTCCGAGTACAAAACGGCTGTTCACACAAGGACCTCGGTTTGAAAAGAGGAAGTGATTTGATCGATCTATTAACTGTGGCTGCCTAGTGCTGTTAAACACAGGCTATTATTCTTTACTCAAAACGATGATGACAACAAATTCATTAACCTTGAAAGATGGGGGAGCCTGTGCTGCACTACAATCTTTACCTTTGGAAACTGATCTGCTGGTGGGCAGATTGTATGTAAGTGTTTTATAGAACTTATACTCACATGATGGTGCGGTAAACTTTTGCCATTGGTGAGAACTTCTGCTTCTGCTTCTCTGGGTCTTTAATGAACCTATTAATTCGGTCTTCTACCTAAAACCAACAAACAAAAAGTGGTTGCTACATCCAAGTGGTTGCTGCTTGCTAATCCAAAATGCTTGTTTTGAGTGAGTTGGCCCAACCCAGGAAGTCGGCACACAGGACAAAAAATGCCAATATCGCATAAACCCCAGGCATTTTTTTTAGGAAGTGTCTAGCGTTCCGTCTAGACGGAACGCTAAAAACTGCTAAAGTTCCGTCCAGACTGAACGCCAATTCAAAACCAGCCGATTAGCCGCCATTTCTCGTCCTGGGATTTGGTGTAGCGGTACCGCCGCTGTCTACGGACGCTGTAGTCCCTGGTTCGATTCTTGAAACTTATTTTCTTTTTCTTTTTTTGCTGTCGGTTTTAGCGTTTTGTAATAGATATACTTCACGCCCGCTTTGCAATTCACGCGATGAGAGCAATCGGTCTTGGTTTTTTACTCAAGCGGCCGAACCGCTCCCGCTCACTGGATGGAGCCAAGGCCGACGTCATCACCAGTTACGCCCAATCTCCTGTAATTATTACCAGTGATTAATAATTAACAGTGACTCTGGCTAGTCAGTGAGCGGAAGCGGTTTGGCCGGTTGGGTAAAAATCAAGACCGACTGCTCTCGCTTAATTATTGTGAAGCGGGCGTCGAATGGCGGCTTTGAGATCCGTCCGGATCTGTATCATCTGTACTTATTAATAATGATTAATAATTATCAGTGACTCTGGCTAGTCAGTGAGCGGTAGCGGTTTGGCCGGTTAGGTAAAAATCAAGAAAGACTGCTCTCAACGCGAGTTGTGTTTCCTCTGGACGGAACTTTAGTGACAGTTGCCGTTCCGTCTGGACGGAACGCTAGACACAGCCTTTTTTTTAATTCCCGTCAGAAACAGGACGACGTTAGTTACACAAGGAGGACAGTGCAGATGCCGCTAATTCATCAATCATCACTTAAAGGGGTCCTGAAATACCTTCCGCCGATGCATAGATCTACATGTAACCAAATAAGACAATGTATTAGCAATCTCCTCCCGCAAGAACTTTGTTAAAGCGATGAGTATTAGCTGAGAAATCGTAAATCAAAAACCGCGCATTATCGTCGCGCCGCGTTTCCTCCTCTTTTCAACTGTTGACGGCGCGCGAGCACTGCCTCCCATGATGCTGCGCTAGTCAGCGGTGACGTACTTCCGCATTACGCTCCTCCGACTGCCGTCTGCTACGGGCAAGTTTTGTTGACACCATGAATTCCGCACTCCGCTCAAGGATGGATAAGCGAACGAAAAATCTGGCCGCATGTGTGCGGTGGCCTGGCCTTGCCCTTTCGCGGTGTGCGTTGCTGCAGTGCAGCACGTGACTTTTAATCGGCGGCGAACTCGCAGCCGCTGGGGAGGATCTTGCGCTCGGTCCCTTTCATGCACCGCACACTGTTTATCCAAAAAGCACCGTATCAGATGTGGCCCCGCTGGTGCCGGGTCTTATTTTGCGGTGGTGGTAATTCCTGCCGGCGCCATGTGAAAAAGACATTTTAAGCCGATACAGAACCCGTGCACAAAACGCTTCAATAATGTGACCAGTTCAGCTTGGGGCGACGCGTGGTGGAGAGCGGCAACGTTGGCTAAACATGCTCCGGCGCGGCTCTGAGCTTTCTAGCGCTGGAGCGAGCGCCTTTCTTTGACGATCTCAAACATCGGTTGCCTTGGCAACAAGGCACAAACCGCCCCAGAGGTCAGTTACGGTTGCGTGATCCCGGTTCAGCTTGGGGCCCCACCTCGCGGCATATGGGCACTGCAGGCATACTACTCACTCTCATTTGGAAGTGCGAGATGCGTTTGGCATTACAGGAGGCGATGGTGTGTGTGTTGTGGACGCCTTTGTTTCGCGATGAAATGCGACGTTGTGCTTCTGCGGGTGGATAGTGCTTCCCATGGCCTGGATTATCTTTCTCGAGCGACGTACGACTCAACCTCGCATGGGGTATGTGCAGTGTGCGTGGCTAAAAACCATCTCGGCTTGCGCGCCAGAGTTAAGTGACTTGCTGTTCGTCCCCGCAAACCGCGCGCGAGGTGAGTGCCGAATTTACGAGGGGCAGGAGGAGGCAGCCCATCGTCTGTCAATCGCGGTTCAGACTTGCAACGCATGTTGTGACGTTGTGTTCGTTCGAAACGCATCTCTGGATTGTTTTGAAGTGGAAAAAAATGTATCCGTCAAACCTGGGCATTCGGCTCGGGGCGTTCTCTGCGATTGCACGAAAGAAGTGCCACGGGGCTTCAACGCTTTCTTTATGGGACGTACTCCGGTAAGAGAATATCCATGTCGTGCTATGGCCGTGTTGCATTCAATACGAACGGTTAAGCGTTTGTTTACACTTGTTTCGTTTGTCGTAAAATGTCCAAGCACTCCGGCACTACGCTGGCAGATCAGCCGGCGAGTCGACGCTGAGCAGACGACTCATCTCTTTGCCGGAAATGCGTGAAAAAGCCGCCCAATAGCAGGATGTCTAGCTCATGACGAACATCGGGGAATCGATGATGTAGACATGTGAAGATGGCGGCGTCCAAAAACACGAAGGAAAGGGTGAGAAAAAAGCGACAAACTTTGCAACAAAAGTGTGAGCTTTCCGCTGCGCGTAAAAGAGTAATACTTGGCCCAGATGACCTTGACGACCCAATCTAACGATTGCGCTACTTCATTTAGTGTGCTCAAAATGCCTTTCAGGGCCCCTTTAAGTCAGGGTAGGATTGCGCAATTAAGGCTCCTAGGCTTAGGAGAAGTATGGAGACGGATTGCTATCCCGCTCTTCATACGAATGAATCACGCTGATTTGTTTACATCCCTCTCTTACAAAAGATCTGATGGTTCGCATTACGGACAACGCAGTCAATCATTTTTTTTAACTCACTGCTATCCAGCGCCTTTCAAAACATCAAGGGGAAATTACGCACTCCAACTGCTACATCTTGTTTTATGAATGCGTGACAACAGCAGAGAACTGTTACGAACATTTGTTACGAACTGCCAGATGTACTGAACACACCAACACATCCTACGTCGTAGTTGATGAAAAATTAGGCAAGGAGAACTATACAGTGTTCCTGTGATCGGTTGAGCTGCGTTACTGAACTACGCCGATGCTGCAGTTGCCCGCAGCAAAGCTGACACTGCTTCTTCAAGGTAGGGACTCACCTGGTCACGAAATTTTCTCAGTTTCTCCTTTTCTTCAGCTTCGCGTTTCAAGTGCTCATCGCGCTGTTCTGCGCAACAGAGAAAAAAACATCAGCAATTCAGGTTGGTACGCTTTCTAGTGGTCCTGTGACTGTTAACCGTTCACTTACTTTGTAGAAGTTTCTTCTGCTTATCGCCAACAGTTGGCGGTTTGTCCATAGAGTTTAAAATCGAACCTAGGAGATCCGCCATTTTTTGGTTTTCTCCTTCGGTTTCAAGCGCTAGCGCCGTCTTGAGTCGCGCGAAGTCAACTACATCCTGGCATATTTGAACAAGCTGCAATAATTTCTTTTAAACATATACTGATATTTATATTTCTTGTTTTTATATTTTTAATAGACTAAATTCGAAGAAAATTTGATTTACGGGGTTTGCCCGTTTGCCCCGGCTCGTCGTCCATTCGTCCTTCGGGAAAATGGCTGTCCTGAGTGTCCTGCGTGCGGCGAGAGCCGCGATTCCAACTTTAATCCGAAGGCCTCAGCAAACGGGACAACTATGTTCAGGCAATTATGACTTTTATTTATATGACTATCATTCCGCATACCTTTAAAACCGCCAAACGCTTTTTAGGCGGCACGTTTTGTGCTAATGCCGGCTGCTTGGTGGACCCGATAGACCCAAGTTTCGCTGCGTATGATGATACACGGCTGAGAATATGAACGGCAGGCGTTCCACGCTAGCCGTAGTGCTCAGTTTGTTGCGATGTGCCTGAAACGCAGCGTTCCTTGCAAAGGAAGGAAGGTGTGATGACAAAAAAGGCCGTATTAAGGCGACAGTTGAGCTTGCAGGCTTCCTACTCGGGGAGCCTCGCTTGGCCGTCGCTATGCTCAAACCGTATGAAGCGTATTTTGTCTGACCTTTCCTCCAGTAATCAGTGTTGTAACGGAAAATGTTGGAATGGAAATTATGGGGGACCTGGGCCACCTTGGTTGTAATGTGAGTAGTAAGCTGATGATGATCGTAAGGTTTAACGCACCGACGCAACGCAGGCGATGAGGCGCGCCGTAGTGGAGGGCTCCGGATTAATTTTGACCACCTGGGGATCTTTAACGTGCGCCGAAATCTCGTACACACGGGCGTTCTTGCTTTTCGCCTCCATCAGAAAAGCGGCCGCCGCGGCCGGGAATCGAACCCGCGACCTCGTGCTCAGCAGCGCAACGCCTTAGCCACTGAACCACCGCGGCGGGTTGATTAGTAAGCTGTCAAGCGGCCTTTCAGTGTTCTGGCTAGTGTACCATCGGATATCAAAGCACCCTTTCCTTGCTCAGCCGAGCAAGCATTCAAACGCCGTAGAGCCCCAGCCTGAAAATTGTGATGACGACGGGAGTACTGGTTGACTTGACCGGAGAACGCATGCCTTCATTAGTTCTACTTGTAGTGTAACTAGTTTGCATAACTAATTTAGTTTCAAACGGATAGCCTGCCGTCAATTCACCTGCTTGTCTCAGTTGTAGTAGGGGCCCATCACACTCTGTGGAAACCGTATGGCCTTTCGCAAAACCTCGCTTGCTGGCAGCCAAAAGCCTAGTTTCACCTTTAGTCAAACCTCTGGAGTTGCAGAAGCGTGGTGTAACTTTCAGAATTGGTTCGTTTAGTGAAAAGGTATTCTGTGCTTAGGCACATGGCATTTTGTTCCACAACTTTACCTCCATTAGTAGAGGCAGTACAATCAGCAGCAGCAAATATTCAACCCACTTCATGAGTGCAACAGCCTAATATTAGCTTTTCTGTGGCGAATTACCTGTGCCCGCGTCACAGGCATTCACTAAATTTCCAGCTGGCCTAGGTGGTATTGCGAGCTTTCTGAATCACAGTGCTTGTCATGTCACGTGAGTGTGACGGATGGCCGTGCTCGTGCGACACTTCCAGTGAGGCAAGCCCACCACATGAACATCACGCCTTCGAGGTTTGCCTACAACCTGGCGAAGGATCACCTGCACTTCTACCTCCTGCTGGGCATCATCCCGCTGAGCCTCCTGGTTATGTACGTCAACATCTTCATCGGACCGCCAAAGCTCGCTGAGATACCGGAAGGCTATGAACCGGAGTACTGGGAGTACTATGATGTGAGTCGGCTGCCTATTATCAATACACTGCCTTCTCGCTGACATGCGCAGTTAGTGATTCTGAGTGTCGTGGCTACCACGGTACCAGCAGATAACAAGTATCGTGAACTACTGCCAAGAATTATGTGCAAGAAGAGTCGACTTTAAGAAGGTCTTTAAAAGCAAACTTTGTTTCTCTCTTAATGCCTGTTTCTCTCTTCATAGTTGGCGTGAAGTGCTGCTTAAATGATTGGTGTATTGCAGTGTGGTGGAGCCCTAAAGTGAGTTTAAGTTGCCAGTTTCTTAGTTACCTACTCAAGTTTACTTGCAAAGACTTTGTGCAAAAATGTCTTTACGCTGATATTTATGAGTTATGGCAGTACACAGTGCCTTAACAGCAAGCTTTTCCTTGTATGTGGGAACAGAGGGACATGAAACGACACAAAAAGACTTCGTTCTTTTCCGACCAGGGCTCTGTCTAGAGCGTACAGCATCGTCCAATAATACTGTGTGGAAGGATGAAAAGCATGCCATTTTTTCTTGTTGAGTCTTTTGTCAAGAAAGAATTGCAACATTTCCTACAAGTTGTCTTTTCCCCAGTGACAGCTGGGGAAGTTATTCTTGGGAGCGGGTGATTTTAGATGCAGAGCATCTGATTCACTCGCCTTGTCCTTCCGGCGTCGTCGTCGTTGTCGGCATTGTCCACCCCTCCCCCATTCTCCTCGCCGCGCCAGCTGCGCTCTCCGCCGCTCACCCCCTCTCCTCTCTGATAGCGAACACTCTCTCGTGAGGGGCGTTGGATTGGACTCGATTGGATTGGATTGGATTGGATTAAAGTGGATTGTGTTGCGTCATAGCCGTGGCACGTTGCATCATAGCCGCGGCAGACGCGCTGGGGCCGGCGCATGTGCAGTACTCTCTCCCGCGGTTTCCTCTCCTTCGGGCGCGCTGCAGCGTGGGCGAAGCAACATCCACGCTTGGCTCAAACACCTAGAGTCCACGCCGCTTTACAAGTACACCAACGTCGTCATCGACTGGGACCGGCTTACGCAGTCCCCTCAACGTTATGCGCGCTATAAAACGCGGTCCCTTCGCCGCTCCGCCTATGCGTCGCATCTACACAGGGGTTCCCGCGAGGGGAGGTGGGAGTTTTTTTGATCTGTGCTGTGCTTGTGAGCCATATTCCCGTACACTTTGCTGAGTCACACTCATGCACACGAGTCACATACACGAGTCACACTCGTGCAAATGCAAGGTATCTAAGTTTAGTGGGAAATAGACGTGGCTGTTGTGTGACTTGGGATGTTATCCTTTTTCATTGGTCAGTGTTTGTCTGATCGGCACTCACCTTGGTGCCTCACTGAAAGTATTGTGTGGCTAAGCCGGAGAACTAACTGATGTAGGCGAAAAACGAAAATGCCCATGTGTCAAGATTTCGGCATGCATTCAAGATGCTCAGGTGGTTTAAATAAATCTGTAGCCCTCCACTACAGTGTGCCTCATAGTAGCCAAGGTGTATCTTTGATGGGTAAACAAACACCCAAATTCCAATTTCTCATTATCTACCATAGTTGCGACATGTGCAGCTACGGCTAGTTTGAGAACATTGGGTCGGCCGTAATGTTAGCTGGTCTGTTCTATTGCATCTCTAGCAGTGAGCTTTTCCACTCCTTTTCTTATTCTTCTCGTTTCATTTCCCTTGCCAGCACCCAATCAAGCAGTTCATTGCGAAGTGGTTCAAGGAAAACCCCCAGCAGAGCTACGAGAAGAAAATGCATGCTTTGCAGACTGAGCTGGAAAAATCTCGGCTTAGGTGAGTGAGAGTGTGAAACCTGGACTCTTCTTGTCGGGGGGCTCGTGCGGTTGGATATGAACTTCGCCTTATCCACTTTCTAAGATCCCTCCTTACTATTCAGTCACCACATTCTGTAGTGGACAGCTTGTTGCTTTTTCCTTCGATTCTTTTTCTCGGAACGTAAGAACGTATAGGAAAACACATCAATGTCATTCATGCAGCTAGATCATATGCGAAAGGAAAGGGGTGTGACAACTTAATGCGCCAATTTCCGCGCGTTGGGGCTGTTTATGTAAAGCACAACTAGGATTGTACAAAGTTCGATCTAGAAATCGTGGCAACAGTCTTAAAAATTTCATGACACTTCAAAATGATAAGAGCACACAACACAGCCATTTTGTCAGCCAGAAGCCTGAGACAAAATTGAAAGCCAGTAAAAAAAAAAAAGAAAAGGTTCCAGTCAAGACAGCCAACTCGTGCAGAATTTGTGAGAAAAAGAGGACAATAATTAATGAAGCCTGACTCGTGCATGCAAACGGGCAGTCTTTTCTTTCCTACGAGGCCACAAGTGGTGTCCCTCAGTAATCTGTTCTGGGGTTACTTCTTTTTTCAATTTTCATGAATGATGTTAGTCTAACCAAGATGTTTAGCTTATGATGCCTGATGAATGTAAAGAATTATCTTCAAATTTTTTACTTGTTGTTCTTCTCTCACTTGCGGTACGATTATAAGGTAACTGGTACTCTCAACACTGGCAGTACGAAAACAAACAAACAAAAAGAAACTGGCTATCTTGCACATGTTTTGTGCGCACTTGTAGTTGTTACAAGTACGCACAATAATAATTGATCACTAATAATTGTTCTATTTCTGCCCATTTTAACTCTAAAATTAAATTTTCGTCAAGAACGAAACAGGGCAGCAGTGGCAACACCAAAACATGGCGGGCGAACGTACACACACTTTCAACTGCCTTTGAGAATTATCATGTGATCGGCAGAACTCCTTCCAGTTCGAATGGCATTTGAAATTTCGAACGCCATTCGACTCAATGTCCTTTTAAACGCTTGTGTGGCACGGGTATTGCTCTTTTCTTTTCTTTTTTTTACATATATGGGGATGAGGGTCCTCAGACTGCCATAGGGCTGTGCGTGGCGAGTCGAAGAGTGATAACTGAACAGTCCCAGTGTTATGATGGAGTCAGTATTTTCGCAGCAGCTGGCTTCAAGAAGCCAAATGCTACAGCTCGTACGTGTGTGGCGAGTATAAAATATAAGGCATCTTACTCCAGAACAGTGGGTCTTGGTGAAGAGAAGTGAAGGTGTGACGACATGCATGGTCTGACGTACTACTTTGGTGCCTAAGCCTGCCCTAACACCAGTTTTGTGGTTGCCTTTTGATGTATTTCATTGGCGCACTGTGTGTGCATTCTTCTCGGAAGTCAGCAGGATGCTATGCAGCAATGCTGGCGTGCAACGCACTCAAAATTTTCTGGGAGAAAAAAAAAAAAAAGAGTACTTTTCCAAACCCTGTGAAAGGCCCTCGGGAAACACTGAGCTATGGATCCCCTTTTTGAAAAATGCTTCTCTAGAAGCCCACGATATATTAGTTTTAATTATCAGCCGCTTGAATCCAGCACTGACTCTGCTCTTGTTGGCATTGTTGCAGGGAAGCGCAGGACAAGGTTCAAGATTTGATCAAGAAGCGTGGCGACTACCAGGCCTGGTACTATGTGCCATACGACAGCAAGTACACCAAGTACTACCAGCACAAGGTGAAGGAGCTGGACCATTACGGCAAGACAATCTAATCGCACAAGCATTCTCGGTTGCGCTGACCTATGGATGGCTTGGATTTTGTACAGTAGGCAGAAAAATAATAAAACCTTTATGTTGCCAGAAACTTGCGTGTTCCTTTAGTGCACGAACATTAAGTGCCTGAAGTTGAGTGGGATTTTCTCACCACTGTTTGACTGTGTAGAACGAGTACTGGGCAATGTGCGCCCACAAAGTTAGCCCTAGGAGCAGTTGTGTTGAGTTGGCAGTCCTGCATTTACGATTGGTTGAAGTGAACTGCAGTTGTGTGAATTTTTCAAAGTGAAGCTTTGGTGCTCTCACTGATGGCGTTAACGCGAAAATGCCCTGCAGGAAAGCCAACTTTCCCTGACGATGATGAATATCGTGGGTGAAATGAAAAAAAAAAAAATGCTTCAGTGGCCGTAATTGAACCTGGGTCCCTCGTGTTACGAAGCCGGCTTCTATCTGATTGCTCCATTTTGACATGGTCGAAATTGAGCCCAAACTCAGACGACAACCAAAGAATCCATCGCAAGAAGACAGCTTCTTGTTCAACCATTGTCGTTGTCAGAAGGAGGGGTGCATGATTTTTTTTTTCCACATCTGCAAAGTGTGGTTTTAGGCGAGGATGTAAGCATTGTTGCCTCTCCACTGTTGTCTTGTAAACATGCGAACATGTATTAACACAGCTCAGTAACTAGTCTCTGCCCCTAAAACATAGTTCTGGCATTACTGTAAGATGTAATTATCTTCTAACTGGCAATATATGGCCAGAATGAACAGCTTATGTGGCTACGAATTACGTGCGCACCACCGGAGTGAGTTTGAACAGAACTACCGTAGTCTGTGGCTCAAAACCAGCCTGTCGATGGTGGACTGACATTTGTCACGGCTGTGAAACAATTGCGTACGTTCAAGCAAAATAAGACGTTATGTAGTGGAGTGCAAGGAAGAGCCCTATAAGGCGACTTGCCTAACTAGGGGTGTCGGGCAGCTTCAACTCGTCTGGAGGTGATGGAGATGCGTGCAGTATTAGCCATCAGCTAAATGTGTCGTGTGCCGAGAAGCACACCAATGAAATGAACAAGGTGGATCCAGGTGGCATTCAAGGTGACAGCACTATGGGATAGTGTGAAAGACTCTCTGCCGTTCCTGTCTTTGTTCACTCCTGCCCACTTCATGCACATTCCACTCGATGACCAGTGCAATTGTTTTAAAACAGTGGGGTGCAGTGTGTTAGCTCTGAGGCAAGCTACAGGGGGGACTAATTTAGATTACTTCGAGTTCTTATTTCACCAGCAATTGATGGTGTCTTTAGTTCATAATTTGCTGATAGATCTTTCACGGGACTTTGAAATAGACGGTATTCTAGAAACGGGACTTGGAGTAGGGTAAGGCATGGACTTGCTTAAGGACGAATTTGAGAACTTGGGGGCAACGAATAGACTTGCACAGTGCAGGACAGGAGTGGTTGCAGATCTAGGGCTTCTGCAGTGGGCTTTGACAGGGTAACGATGATATTCCAAGATGCACTGAACTAAAAAATTTCAGTCGGACCGAGTTTGAAGAGTACCAACTGTTGGAAAAATGCAGGAAATGGTATATAACGACAAGTCCAACGTTACTATAATTATTCTAGTAACGTTGGACAAGTCTTCTGTACAACACAGGACATACAGTTTTTGACAGAATAGCTGTTTCAGCTTGAGCTTGGTCCGGTGGCGTTAGCAAAAAATAAAACCACCTCTAAAAGGTGCACTACTGCAGATAGAATATTATAACAGTGAAACCGGCTTTCATGCCTGCTCAAATGTGCGAGCACAAGGGCATATGCGCATGTGCACCCCTTACTATACCAATTTAAAGGTGATAGTTTTTCTTGGGCTACTAAAACACACACACAAAATAAAACTGGTGCAGCTTGCACTAGGGGTGCAAGGCAGAGCTAGAGGGCAACGTAGCTTCCTCCCCCTAGGATTCACTGTCACAGTGGGGGACCGACCAGAACGGCCTTTTAAAATACAGCTAAAATTGGCCTCACCCCTCAACACTTGGCCCAGCCTAGCAAGAACATAGCACAACCTAACAAAACTTAGCAAAACTTGACAAAATTGGAAGAAGCTAAATCAACTCCCAGCTCCTGTTTCTCCAGCCTTGCACCACCAGTGAAAGCTGCACCATTTTTTTTTATTTTGTCTTCATTTTTAAAACTTCTGAGGCATCGTGGGTGGCAGTTTATACATATTTTTTGCGAAGGATAGGGTGCAACCCTCCTTGTGTGAACACAATTAAGGGTATTCTCTTTTTGTATGAATGTAGAATCTTTACAAGGCATTTTAAGAGTATTTATGTGCATAAAGTATCCTGTATTGCCTTTGATGTAGTACTGTCAAGTGCCCTACAGGTAAATGAATGACAATGTGTTTGCAGGGCACGTGAAACATTCTTAGGCTACCTGCCCAGCGACTCATAGTAGATGTCGCTTCCCTGGATCAGCTTTGAATGACAGACCTCTTAATTGTCAAGCCATCTGTTGGGCCACAGATGAAGAGTGTTTTGTGTGTGCAAAGAGTTGGAAATGATGGCTCCATGTTGCTGTGGGCCATTAACTGCATGCTGGTGGGACAAAATTGGATTGAAGTTGATCGTGAAGTGAGCACGCTATCTGCTATGCCGTGGAAGTGTTCAACATGGGTATGTCCTCATTGGAAGAAAAAATGCAATAGTGCTTGTAAATGCAGTGAGAAAGCATGTGCCAATAAGAAAGAACCATGAGATCACCAGGCTGCATCAACCGTGATCTGTCATTTGTAAGAGTGTGTGCTATAAAAAAATCATAGCCCCTTCTCCAGAGAAAGATGGTTAAAATGCAAAGCGGCTTAGACCATGTTGGAATGCCGCAGTCGCACAGACTTAGGCTTCACAAAGCAAGGGACCCCCGGGTTCGATTCCGACCCTGGGAAATGTTTTTTTCTTGAGTAGTAGTAGTAGTAGTAAACTTTATTTGGTGAAAAGGGTTGAGGGAAGAGGGGGATAGATCAAGGGTGGGATCCAAATTCCAGGACCCCAGAAGCTATTTGGCCATCCCTGGCCCTACTAAGCAGCGCAAGCTGCTGTGCAGGGTCCGGGCTAAACAGGGCTTCCTCCCAGGACTCTAATGAGGTTTAATGGCTATTTTTGTCCCAAGTAATTGGGCAATTCCGGACTGTATGGAATAAATTGGCCTTCTGGTGACACTGCTTACAGTCCTCATTATACTTTTCTGGGAACATAAGTGATAGTCTGGACTTATGCAAGTAGGTGTTCGTCTGTATAAGATTTCTCACTTCTTCAGCAGTTAGGCTGGGGTATGGCGTATACGTAGGCATTGATCTTCGGTGAAGCCTATAGGATGTTAATTTGTCTGTGCCTTGACAGTAAGCAAGGAGGGCGTACGAATGTTCCAGGTCTCTGCGGTGTATGGTAGTCCTTGCAAGACAATCGGCTGCCTCGTTACCTCACCCTTGTCCAGCAGAAACACCAGCCGCCGAGCAAAACGTTGCACTAAACAATAATCCTATATGACATGCTCATAATCCTGTAAAACTATTTGATGGGCGGGAGTCCAGACAAGTGTGTGCTTCTGTTTTAGAATTTTTGGGAGAAGTCTTTCAGCATTCCTTCCGCTTTTCGTCCAGATAGTAATGTCGTCGGCATATATGACTTTTCCAATTTCTTCACGTTCTTCCAGTTTCTTAGCAATTTTGATCATTGTTAAGTTGAACAGAAGAGGCGAGATAATTGATCCCTGGGGCGTGCCTCGGATCGAGTGTTGCCTATGCCGATTGTTGCTGCTCTGTCTGATAGGAAGTTTCTAATGTAATTGTATGTTCTTTCCCCGCACTGTGTCTCCTCGGCGGCCTTAAGGATAGACTCGTGCGATACATTGTCGAAGGCGCCTTTGAGGTCCAGTGCGAGGATGATTTGATCTTGGTCGTTATCGTTGTCTATGATATCGTGTTTTAACTGTAGAAAGGCGTCCTGGGCGGACAGTCCTTGCCTGAAACCGATCATGCAGTCCGGAAAAAGTTGGTGTTCTTCTATGCACTTTTGAAGTCTTGTCGTAATTATTCTTTCGTAGATTTTGCCGACACATGAGGTAAGAGAAATTGGTCTTAGATTTTTTATTTCAAGGGGTTTCCCCGGCTTGGGTATAGTTGTTATCGTGGAGTGTTTCCATTGAGGGTGTAGTCGATCCTCGAGCCACAAATCGTTTATGTATTTGGCCAGGGCCTCCATCTGAGCATCGTTTAAGTTTCTTAGCATATTGTTTGTTATTCCATCTGCACCAGGGGCGCTTTTCTTATTGCTGGCCAATATAGCCTGCTGTAGCTCTTCCTTTGAGATTTCTCTATCAAGTAAGCCATTGGGGGCTACCTTGATAGTTCCTGCGTACCGGCGGGATGTTTCGATCCAGTTCAAATCGCTCTTTAATAGCCAAAATCAATTCGTTGTTGAAGTTGTGAGCCACCTTTGATGAGTTGTGAAACTCATTCATGATGAGCTGTCAAACCTTTGAAGTTGTGAGCCACTTTGATGAGTTGGTGACTCGTCTCTCTCCTTCTTGTTTCGGGGTTCAACATGCCCTTGATAATAGCCCATGTTTTGGAGTTGTTCAGTTTGCCTTTAAGCGATTCGCAAAAATCATTCGTTTTGGTTTGCGAGCTTGCTGGCATGATCTCTGGCCCGTTTGTCTAAGTTTCTGATGCGAAGCTTGAGCTTCTTATTGTGTCTTTTCTTCTTCCATCGTTTGTGGTGCATTATCATGACCGTTCGTGATGATGATGATCTTTGCTTATCATCTTGTGTGAACCCATCGTGTAAAGTTGACGTTTTTTCAGTGCGTGTTGGCACAACATCGAACACCACCAGTGAGACATAGAAAGCTTCGCTTTAAAAATTCGAAGATTAAAATTTTCGGGGTTTCACAAGCTGAAGCTACGCCTGGCAAATGAGGCACACAGTAGTGGAGGTCTCTGGGCTAATTTTGGCCACCTGGGGTATTTAAAGGAGTTCCGACACCGAATTTCAAAGCTGAGATAACTACGTAAAAGCTTCCTTTGTATACAGAGATATCTCTTGGGATGTTTCATTGTAAGCGTTCAGTATAACACATTTTAAATCAATTGTAATCCTTCTATGCACCGGAAATCACAGAATGGATACCCTTTCAGCATTGGCATCAGCATGACGCAATGTGTGCCTCGCCCCAACACTGCTGACGTCAGGGATCCCATGATGTAGCAAACATGCTAGCTATTATTGGTATGCGCGGCTTCACCTTCTGCATCGTATCACACTTTTGGACTGATGTCATGCTGTCAGGGCGTGTGCGACCCCAACCGGTCAGGATGCACGCGCATGCACTTCCAGACCGGCCATAGTGCGACGAGAAAAGTGATGTCATGCTCTCCTGTCATGGCTCTCCTGTCATGGCAGCCGCCTCAGTGGTAATTTGGTCGAAACCAAAACAGACACAAATAAATGAGGCTGTAAATAATTATTTACATGCTCCAAACATCCAAGCGAAGCTCGCTAACTCGGACGTATACTGCTGCAGCTTGAGGAAGCAATGCGGAGTGACCACCAAGAAATGCAACTCCAGGCCGTCCAGCAGGTAATCGAGGCGCTGGCTAGGCAGGGACCTAGCGAACCGGCAAAGGCGAGCGAGGATCCTCGCAGAGCACGCACCAAGACAACGACGTAGGCCACGTCCGAAGCACGCGTCCGCGCTTTACTGCAGCCACAATCAACATGTCTCCAATCCAATTGCGTTGCAGTCAACCATCTAATGTGTCATTCTGTGATTACTGGACTGGTAAACACCAATCGCAGCAAAAAAAAAAAAAACCGACAATTTTGTATCAGTACTTTTTATATGCACCCAAATTTCGACCCACGGGTATTTTTACTTTTCACCTCCATCAGAAAAGCTGCCACCGTGGCTGGGTATTGAATCCACGTCCTTGGGCTCAGCAGCACAACTCAGCAAGAATGGTCTGTGTTGCATATGTTAACATGTCCTCCAAGTTTGCCTAGCCGAGACTTGCCCAAAATTATTCATGTAGAAGAAAAGTGGCAATAGCATTTTGTGCTGTGGGAAAATGGTGGAACATCTAAAAAAATGCCAACACTAAGCAGAGGCTCTTACCTTCGTAAATTGTTTTGTTCTTAACTGAAACCTCAGTTCACCTAAGATCTGGCCGTAACAAATTTTTTTAAAAAAGGTTCTACGAATCACAACACAGTTACGAAAACTAGAGCATGTACAGTCGTCAAAAGTGCTAACAATAACGAAGAAGCGGGCGCCAGCCTATGCACGTAGCGGCACATTACGATAGCCATGAACGCATCTTCGGCGGTTGATAATCGGTGCTCCTTAGGCTGACTTTCTGCACACCGCAGCTCCAGCGCATGCGCACAGCTTTGCTTATTACCCAGGGCGCTATAGCAAGCTGCCGCTCTGTGCATACGGTGGCACCTCGTTCTTTGTGGTTGTCAACATTTTTGATGACTGTACACTGCTGTGTTTACAGCGGTAAACAGAGTCACTACATGGTGCAGGAAGTGCACAGACAATGCTGGTGGAAATGAAGTTTATTGCCTTTGGTAATTTAAGCAGTAGTAAGAATTCATGCATTTCAAATCTTGCTAACAAAAATGGGTATATGCAATACATGCAGCCTTTACCTTTAGACGATGGCACGTATGTACCAATCTGTACGTAACAATTTTCTTTCAAATGTCAATGATTCAGGTTAGGCTTTTTTCTGCATTGGAAATGGTGTGTTTCCATCACAAATTCTGCACTACCAATCAACTTGCAAACTCGCATATCAGAAATAAATATTGCCAGGAATGCACATCAACAACCAATTCCCCCTCCACATAAAAATAAAAACAACAGAACAATTCGCAACGATGACATCGATTTGCAACAGCAAGACAATGGTTTTTTTTTTATTACTAACAGTATCTTTATGTCAAAAAGAATTTTAAACAAATTACGAAGACTAACACCACAACACAGCAGTGCTCTGGCTGTCATTCAAACACTACATCAATTCGAAAAGCAGTTGAACACTTCTCACAGAGAAAATAGAACCTGCAAGAGAAACCAGCGATACAGGGAAAAGGGGAAAAAAAAAAAAAAAAAGCAGCAGCTTCAGAGAGCCTAGGCTTTTTTTAAGAAGCACTGTGGTAAAGGGAGGGGGAACGTTTTGCACTAAAGATTTCTCCATGCCACATGGCAACAATATGTAAACTTGCCACAATTGCGTAACACATGAATAAGGGTAGCAATACTACAAGCAACAAGTATAGGTGCAGCCTATCTGGAATGTGCTTTTTAACTAGACAACATGTTTCAACAGCACAATCTGGATGGCAACATTGAAGACAATGCATTTTTTTTTTTTCTTTTGTTTGAGGTGGGGGTAATGGGACAAGAGCTGTGGCAGTTATCCCTGCAACTTGCAGGCTGTATGGTGCTTGTTCCACCCAAAATGTCCACACATCATATGTCCTTTAAAAGCAGTAGCAGCAAGTGGGATTCTAATATCAGTCACTAAAAGAAGGGTGTAGACAAGCACTCTATCACAAGATTAAAGCCTCTCTCGTAGCATGGTGCCAACGTGTAGAAATGAAGTCATTGTGTCTACGCTTGTGGACAAAGCATTAACATCTAATTCAGCATCGACACAGTGCTCATCTGCTACGATACAATGAAAAACGCAATAGAAAAGATCGTAACTGACATACAATCCAGCAACGCGATGAATTGTGCACTTTTTTTTTTTTTGCTAAACAAACGACAGCTGTCCGTTATGCGGCATTTTTCTTCCTGTCATAACAAAACACCTGGAATGATGACAGCAAATACGTCGAGGCCACCATTTTGCGGTAGCAGCAGTAGCCTCGCGCTGAATGTGCTCCCTTATTTGGACTTCTGCCTGGACTAGCACAGCTGCCAGCTGCATCTCAAAAACGGCCAGCCAGCACGCAAAAAAATACTTCTCACAACAGCAGGTATGGCGGTCGCAACAGTTGGGAGGGGACACCGAAAGACAACTACCTGCGTTTGCACATTCATCAAGCGAACTTGTCAGAGCAGGGGGGAGGGGGGGAGGGGAAGCAATGAAGAAAGAATGTACACAACAAAACAGGCATAATTAAATACTGACAAGTTTGCACCTCGCATATTTACAAAAAGAAAAAAGTATTTACAACTCAAAAAATAAGTGTCAATAGCCGATTCAACAAAAGAAAAAGCATGAAAACAACAAACAAAAAAGACTGAAGTTTGCGAATTTACGTCAAATGTGTTTAACATCTGACCCAAATGCAACCTTGGAAATTTCATAGAAGTTCTTATCACAGGATAGATTTTTTACCATACGCAATAAGAAGTTGTCGAAATTGTGAACAAATTTTCTCGTCTGGGCATTGATTTCAGTCTGCCCAGCGAAAACTAATTGAAGTGACGGAGACCTCTAACAGCGGAGGGAAAATAAGCGAAAAGAAGGGAGGTGGCGTGGCAATGTGGGGAAGGAAATGCAAATGGAGAGGCTATCATTTGTTCGAGACACCCCGAGTGTGAGCACACGTGTCAGAGAAAGTAGCGAGGTGCCACAACGAGCTCCTCGCAAGCAGCCGCCGCCGCTTCACGTCGCGGGACTCAGATGTAGTACAGTCGGACCTTGGATGTGCTCACAAGGAGGTTGTCATCGAAAAACTTCGTCTCTATTACAACATTCCCACTGGAAGAGAGAGAGAGAGAGGGGGGGGCAATGAGCTTGTGAGTGAGAGAGCTCTTCCTCACAGCAGCTGTACTTTGCAAAAACCTACAGGGTTCGCACAGGCTTCAAAAGCAAAAATTCAAGGGTTTTCAAGGACTTTCAAGGACCAGAAAACACATTTTCAAGGTCCCCATCTAATGTTTTATCAGGGATTATTTATAACTTTTCCAACACGATGCAAAAGTTTTTTATTGCGCAATACCTAAGCACATTAGTGCACATTTAGATAGGTGCTAACGGGTTCGTAAATGCTCCCCCAGCTTTATTTTTTTTTTCATGGCTGGTATTTAGAGGTTTTTCTTTTTTCTTTGTGTTTTGCTGAGGCTGTTTGATTTCAAAACTTCGTTAATGTTGCCTGCATCTCCTGCTTTGTGAGCAAGAGTATCAGCTGAAATTAAATCGAGCAAGTGTTGCCTCAAGGTAAGATGAACTATGTACACGTCCACCATTTGCACGTAAAAGCAAACATAGATGGAGCGTAAGAGGGACAGCACACATGCAATGAGCAAGCGTCCACAGACTAGATGGAAGATAGAGAACACAAGCTGGCTTTCACTGGATTGTATCGTGATATGGATTGGATTGACAAGTGCCTGCTCCCAATGTTGCCTTGTAATAATGAAAATCCACCAAACTTGTAATTTCACGCAATACACTGAAACTTGATTGTTACAATGTTTCTTTACATTTGTTAGCACCTAAAATTCATGACAAACACTTTAAATTCTGGTGAAAAGACAGGGCCATTGATTCTCTCCGAAAAAATCAAGGGTTTTCAAGGACCACTTAAAAATTCCAGGACTTTCCAGGCCTTGAAATTGACACTTCTAAATTCAAGGGTTCTCAAGGACCTGTGCGAACCGTGACCTACAACCATGCAACAACTCAGCAGCAAATACTTTTCCATCAACCATATTGAATAGATCTAGGTAGAGCCCATGGAGGTATCGTATGTTAAGCAGCTGGGCTTGTGCACACAGAATCTTAATTAGTGCGGAAAGTTGGTACTGGAGTAACTGGGACACGTTTTTAAGCACGAAAAAGATGAGAACTTAGAGAAGAATACGCGCGGGACAACAAACGCTAGGGTTTGTCCCATTTGTCTATGCTAGCGTTTGTCCCATCCGTATTCATCTCTAAGTTCCCATCTTTTTTTGCGCTTGAAAACATGTCCCAGTTACCCCACTAATTAACGTAGTTTCTAGCACAATGGGCCCCGTCCTTCCTCCTCTATTGCGTGTAAATCCCTCCTTTACTTCAGCTACTTTAGTCAATCTCATCGGTAGCGTTTGTCCCGTCCGTAGTCTTCTGTAAGTTCCCATCTTTTTTTGTGCTAGAAAACATGTTCCAGTTATTAGAGAAACTGATTTCTGCTAACGAAAATTCTCCAACTTTGAACAGAGATAATATACTCTTTTACTTCCTCATCTGTGGCCGACTCATCATGAACTTGCAAGTAATCCTTCTCTGGCCGTCAGTGTACTCCAAATCTTGCATGCAAGATATTCTGTCCAATGGTAATAAAAGTTCTTCACCAACTAATCATCGTTCTCATTGTTAGCCGCACACTCTAGAGACAACGTTTTAGGCATCCTGTTATAAACGCGACCGCTGGGTGAATGCTGTGGTGTGCTATGTTGAAACATACTCACTTCAATACGTTGGCAGGCATCATCTGAGATTCGGGCGCTGCCTCTATTAATGACTGCCACGTATTGGTGGAATTGGGGATGACGAAGCCAAACTCAAAGAACCACTCTGCAACATGAAAGGCAGGGAAGGATTTGAGACGGCAAGTGAAGAGGCTGCCTCGCTCAAATTTTGCACAGTTGAGGCAGGAAGTTGGGCTAGCTATTATCCAGCATAGTAAGACGTGATTATTAGACATGCATAAATGTTTGCATAATGAGTGTAATAAAAGCAGTTCAACTCTAGCGTGGTCTTATGTTTATTCTTTGTGTCCATGCTCTGTGATAATAATATAATCATGCCTGATTTGCACCACCATTACCTGGAATTTGTATAGAAAAATGATCTTGCCTGAGGTAGCGCCTTGTTAGCACGCAGTTACATTCAGGTTGGAAATTCTGCCGTGTATTCTGCTCTTTATTAAGTTTGGTTCGCCCAGAAAATTTACTAATATTACCTACTGGGAGATTTGATGGGGTGTTAATGAGCAGCGAGAACAGCAGTGGCATTATCATCAAAGGTGTAATTAATGCATATCTCTCAAACAATGCAGGCAATTAGTGTCAGCAAACAATGAAATATCACATAAAAATAGATGGAAGAAGCAACCTTATATTTCCGTATCAAGCAGACTCTTATCAAGCTCCAAGCTCTGATTCCGACTAACCATGCAACACAACCATAGATATCAGTATACAAGCATTGTCTGAGCACATTTGCGATCAGCTGTATGCGTTTGTGATAAAACTGCAGGCTGCTCATTTGACATCTTTTTAAGTTGATCGGGCAAGTAAATTGTACTGCTGTGTTCTAGGTAATTGATAAAATGGGATCACTTGCTCATGTGCCTCCTCCCCCCCCCCCCCCCCCCCCTTCTTTCCCGAAACCAATTTTACCGTTTCAAACCGCACATTTTAGTTCAATCCTAACGCAAAATGCTTATTCAAATAGCAAGCAGTTTTTGATGTGCTAAAAAAAAAAAAAAAAAACAAGCACAATCAGCCTTCATACCGTCATACTGCCATAATACCGAAATTTTGTTTGTCCTTAAAACGCGACTACTTCTCTTTTAGCACAATTTATGCTTGTTGGAGCCACTAATGACGGAAATGCCACAAATAGTTTGCTGCAGCACAAACGTAGGCGCCACGCGAAGATAATCGTCGAAACAAGTGCTGAACATGCAGGTTGGCCCACCTTCCAGGCACCGCCCTTTGAAGAGAACCTTTTGTTCCAGTCGGAACTTCTCCATCGACTCCACGGAGGAGAAATTGATCTCCCTCGACACAGCTCGACATTTCAGTATCTTCTTAGGAACCCTGGCTGCAGGAATATAGAGCAAAGCGAAAGAACAGCAGGACATTATAGGACCTAGCGAAACCAACTAGAAACTTCTAAGCGCACTAAAACGTGCGTGATCGCCTAACGATGAAAGAAAAGATGCAATAGCACACTTACCTTCATGCTCAACGTCTGGTTTAGACCTGCAAGTACAAAGTACACGTAAATTAAAGCTACTGCGAAATAAAGCACGTCTTGTAGCACGTGAATTTTTCACTGCCGGCGCTTACAGGTCGTCGGTCCCTTGCCAAAGCATCTTGCCCGTGTCGGCATCTCTCAAATTCATCCAATTCCTGGAACGGCGCTACAGTTAAGGAAACAACTGCGAGGAGCAAGAAAAGCGCAGTCTGCGACTGCGAAGGACGATAATCAAAGCACAATGGCCAGGAATTCAAAGCGAGGCCACCAAAACGGCAATAATCAATGACGGCCTCGCGTGCGCACAGGATAAACGTGCGACTCGCATGCGTTGCAAAACCGTCGAAAAAGGATACAGCTTAAATCCATTTAGTATGTCTTCGCCTTTCGAAGGCATTTAAGATCACCGTCGTCTACGAAAATCAATCGCCGCAGAAATTACTCCACAGATAGACGGGATTTCGATGCCACCGGCGGAACTTCAGCCTTCGGCTGGGTCACAGAACAGGGGCTGGGTAGAAGCTGCCGATGCTGCCGAGCCGATGTTTACAAGGCTAGCTACGAGCCCAGTGGTCCGACGCTTGCAAAGTTTTGAGTGCTAAAAGCAGTACGCAAATAACTATTGGCAAATAATTAACTTGATACAAAAATAATTGTGCTGGCGTTAATTAAGTCATACGTTGTTGTTTTAAATTCCAAGACTAATTTCTGGTTTGAGGGTGCGGGCAGTCAACCAACCATGCGATACGCCGATACGCAAACCAGCTGTTGAACTAAATACATAGGGGAAAAAAAAAAGTTTCGATCGCATCATCCTCTCCTAAAGAAGGATGACGTTATTTACAAATAAACATCGCATGCTTAGGAACACCTCAACGTAGCGCGGTTGGTTACTGTTGCTGGTGTGATCATCGAAACCAGGTATGCCAACACCGTGAGCGTCCGCAACTTTCTAGATTACATTGGTCGATTTTTCCTCGTGCTGCTGTGTACGGCATACTGAATCGTTTAAGCAAGCCGTACGGTTTTGTTGGAGTGGTTTTGGAGATAACTATTCTCTCTTATTTTTCACAGATTTCATTAAAAAAATGGAGATGAAGACGCCTCTTCGCCGAAAATTCACCCACTCGTCAACCAACTAGCTAACCAGCACTTAGCTGATAGAGATCAAAATAATTATTCAGCAAGTGACTGTACGGTGCGTAGTTTTGTTCAAAATGTCCGTCCGTAACTTAGTGGAAGCCGAATGCGGCGCCCCAAACCCACTTGTGAAACTCTCCAGTCATGCGATCCAGGACACTGCGCGGCAGCAAGTGAGTTTTCTCTCGACTTCACTGGAATAAATTTTCTGCTTTCCGGTGCTAAACTGTTCCACGTGCTTAATTTATTTCCCTGTCTATCACCAGGAGGGATATCTAAGGCAAAGGCATGGACAAGCTGGAAGGGTAAGTTTAATATCCCGCTGCAATTATGCTTCCTTTTTCATTTCAGTGGCTCTGAAAATGTGTATGCAATTGTTGCTGTGTCGATTGCAGTAAGGGGACTTCGTAATGCTACCTTTTTTAGTTTAGTTTTAACCTGTGGAGTGTTAGTCTCTGTCTTGAAAGTTTGGTTGACTCCCGTAAAAAGTTAAAAATGAACTCAAGTCTATGCATCTAAATTTTTCGCCTAAAGTGAAATCACATCAGTACCTGCCCGCCTAAAGATACCTTGAGGACAACACAACACAAGCTTGTTTCATTTGAAACAACTGGCCTTTGAAAACACGCTCAACTTCAATCCGGCATCAATAAGATATAAAAATATAGTACAGTATTGCATATCCTGGAAGACGGAAAAAAGCTTTCAATTTTCTGCAAGACAAATTTAACAGAGAATATTGGTGGGTTAGTAAAAACAAGGTAATTTTGCTAGCAGTCGAGTAATGCAGTGAAGCGGACCCAGAGGCACCAGTACAATTGCTCGCTCATATTTATTCCGATAACGCCAGCTAGTCCCTGTGATGTCATGGGGGCTAGTGCAGTGCCAGTGCGTTGCTGCTATTCCACCTGTTTTACTTATCATCCTGCTTAGTCGTTTAATGTTTTCGTTCAATTTGAAATGACTGAAGTGGTAACCTTTTGAATGAATCAAACTTGTATTTTCCACTAATGGTCTCTTTAGGCTGTACCTGATGTTTAAAGAAGCACTGACGCGAAAATTTTATGTCACACTTTTATTTCTTCTATCGATGCTTAATGGCCTGGCGAACCTGAAACAGCACTTCAAATACTTCAGTGCGCGATAGTTAATTACATTGTATGGCCTGAAAATCGTTTGTTTCAAATTCCCGCCCTTTAATCCCGAACGGCGCATATGACAGACTCCCTGCCTGACCTCACCGCTTTGTGCGGACGTCACCGGCGCTCGCTTGAGAGTGTGTTGCGCCCGCTCGCCGCTCGTGGGGCCACGCGCATGAAGTGACGTCACGAGCTTTTGACAAGCGCTGCCGCGTCATTTATTTTGGCTCTCCCTGGATGATGTCATGCTGATGTCCATTTGCTGAGTGCCGCTCCACGCGCTGCTCCGTCGGCGCGATAAATGAGATCCAATTAAACTATGTTCTTCGCGTCACAGGCCGCTCATATTTCACCCAGGGTATTCGGTTGAGTGAAGGAAGCGAACTGTGCAATAATTTTAACGCCGAAAATTGGTGTAGGGGCTCCTTTAAAAGGTCTATGCCTCATGTCTATTTTTTTTACTTCCAAGTTTGGGTACAGTACTTTGCTTAATTTGTTTGAGCCAAAACAAATAGTTATATTGAAAATATGCATGCACTTAATTTCTCCTGTCCTTGTGGAGTGGCTACCAAATCCTCTTAGGGCAAAAAAGTCCGACAGAGCAAGCAAGTCTGATCAGACCAGTGAGACGCAAATGGTCCTGACTGAATGTGGTGTTTCTCACCGGAGTAAGATGGAATGCTTTATAGTGAAGCAAGGTAATCCATGACTAGTGAGACATGAATAACCTACCAAAAATATTAAAAAAATAACTTGGTTCAGATTGGCTATTGGAAGTAGTAGTAGCCACTTTTTAACATTGGGTTTAGGGTAGGGGGGTGGCGGAGGACAAAAGGGCACCTGCAACGACCAGGGCTCTGTGGCCGTGACGGTTTCTTGGGTTGCCAGGTTAGAGCTCCCCATTGGCTGCTCCCAGTGGGAGGGGGAGGGGAAAGTAGGGAAGGGGTTGTGTGGCCACTCACAGACGGAGTGGAAGAGTGTATCCAGCGTGCCACATGAGGGGCAGTGAGGGGGGGCGAATTGGTGTGGGTGGGTGCGCACAAGGAGAGTGCGGTGTGGGAAAGTGTGGGTTTGTAAGAGCCGCCACGTGTGCCGCCGGCGGAGTAAGTGAAACGTGCGGGGGAGGTAGGTTCCTGCGGAGGAGGCAGTAATGTTGAGTTATGCCCCTGTACGTGAGAAGGATCGAGTGGCCATTTCAGGGATGCCGTGTGTAGGCGTAAAAGAAATGGGAGCCCAAAATATGAAAGCTCGGGTGTGTTCGTGTGCTGTCTCATTACAACCTACGCCGGTGTGGGCCGGAGTCCACAGCAGCATCACAGGGTGGGCAGGGAGATTCTGAAGATGAATTTTGAGGGCAGCTATGGAAATGACGCCCATTGTGTAATTTCGTATCGCAGTTTGGGAGTCGGATAAAGTGATATGGGGGCTGGCAATTGAGTAAGGGCAATGGCAGCCTCCTCTGCAGTTACTGGAGAGGTTGTGGAGAGTGTAGCTTATACTTTAGGGAATGTTGTAAAAGTGCCTACTACAGCAAGTGCGAAGGCAGGGCGGGCGGGGTAGGCCGCTATGTCTATGTAGAGCGTGTTCTCTGAGGGAGTGTAGCGGGATACGTGTGCTGGGGCTCGGTCTAGATGGCGTCCACGGTGGTAGGTTGGATGCATATTTCGCGGCATTGGCTTAATGCGGAGATGTGCGCGCAGAATCCGGGGGATGTGAGCTTCTTGCACAAAATTTTGCAATTCAAAAGGTTTTTGTGGGATTGGCGTGACGTGTGGTAAATGCTTAATTTTTAGAAGGTATTTCATGCATGGTACAGTACCACAGATGCGCATTGTTACCTCCCCCCCCAAAAAGAGGAGTACTCAATCTCGTGAGCCAACCCCCTTCTCATGACAGTGCAGCCTAATGTGTGTGTCTTCTTTTTCTTTCCAGGCTGGAACATCAACAGAGGTGCGTTAATTTACATCTTCACAAACATCATGACATGACTTAATAATTAGTAGGGCTGTTTGGATAACCGTCTTAGACTTACCTCAGGCCCACAATAAGGTATCCAACATTTGTTTTTTTTTACTTGTATTCCCATGGCGTGGCAAATACTTGGGCTACCCGTGGACTGTAAATCAAATCAAAGAGTCCCACTATGCTTGGCTGGATGTTCACATTTTGTGCTGTTCAAGTACTACACTTTACCCTTGTGGCATTCTCAAAATTATTGCATTCACAATCAATTCAATTCTTGGAATTTTCAGCCTTTTAGACTAACCCTTAACCTTTTCAGTGCCAGGTTATTCCAGGGGTGACCTCCCCCAGTGTTGGTTTCCTCTCCATTGAAGCATTTTTGAAACAGGAGGGGCAAATGCACGAGTAATTCAGTGAAATGGCGGAACCAAAATTCTAAGGCTTACTTGTACACCACTGACACTGAAAGGGTCCTGTCAGTCACTTATACTTATGTTCCTAATGTGTACCACGTGTCAACTAATTTTAGGGACACACCATGTGCTCTTTGGCCAATATCTCATTGCACCATTAACTTGCACACGATTGTTATAATATCATTGTGGTAATATTCTGTCAGGATTATAAAAGAAAGCAAGCATGCCCAACCCATAAAACCTCCTTCATTGAATTTGTAAAATCAGCACTCCTGCGCACACTTATACTTGCCTAGACTAATTATAGTTTGTTTAGACCTTCAGCAACCACCTATGTAGACCATGGTTTCCTGTGTTAAGGGGACACTGAAGGCAACCATCCAGTTGGTTTCAAATGAAAGTCATTTTAGCGTTGGTTCACTGTCGAAAGATGCCTCAATTTCTGAGAAATCATTAAGCAAACGCTGATCGAACGTGATGCAAACAGCGACTGCAGCCCTGTTTTCGTCACGCTAAACTGGAAGCAAGCGAGGCAGCGGTGATGTATAGAAGTATAGAAGCGACCGAATACAACGCTACCATGTACCAACAAGGTTGGTCAGTTTTGGTCAAATCTGTCATCCTTTCCCAAAATCCCATGTCTTTTGCAGCTCCAGACCACTGATATTCCTTCATGGGACCCGTGATCAGTAATGACGCATTGTTGACGAAAAACATATTGTCCTTTTGAGGTTGTGCGAATGTTGACGCCGAACCAACCGCTCCTGCATAGCTCGCACGCTTCCTTGAAAAACAGTACTGCCGACCCAATTATGGACGAGTGGCGCCATCCAGTGGCAGCCAGGAAAGGCGTCGCACACGCCAGGCATTTTAACCATAGTTTTATAGGTGGTATTCATTGAAAAGTTTAGCTGTCAATTTCTCTGTTTGGCAACACTGGAAATGGCCACGGACATGGCGTGGCTTGTGCCACTGCGCCCGCACGCCGAAGAAAAAAATACCACCGCCGTGCGTCGTCTGCTCCGTTTCAACCCAATTCTCAACGGTGGTGTCAACAGAGTTGTTATTAATCGCACTCACATTGGAGTCGATGCATTACTTTGCGTTGGGCGGGCTAGAGCTTGGAATGTCCAGCCCATATCATGCGCTTAGCACAGACAAGTACCGCCGTCCAGCGGAGTTCGACGTAACCAGTGACGCAGCACTTCCATGGTTGCCTACATGCATGCCTTGCTATTGAGTACAGGCTATACTAATGTATGCTAGAGGGAAATCTGTCGATGCAGTCACACGCCGTCGTGGGTGCTGTCATAGCAGCGAGCGATGTTCCTCACCCACTTGGCTAGCCACATGGCTTTTTTTTTGCCTTTGTAGCCCAAATCCACGACAAATGTAACATTTCTTTCTTGTTCATCCAGGATAAAAAATAATCCTTGGCAAATAAATCTTTTTGGAACTCCATTTTTATAATTCACCACATTTAAATAATCTTTTGCGATAAAATTGTTGCTCTTATGCAGCCTGAGGCAACTTTTCAGCCTGTTCGTGAGCCATGCCAAGGACAGGTAGAACTTGCGTCCCCGGTACATGACGGAATGCTAGCTGAAGCACGGCTCACCTAGACAGTGGTCGCAGATTTCCCTTTGGCATATATTAGTATGAAACTCTATTGTTTTAACCACTTCCAGTGCAAGTTGCGCGTTACAGCCAGTGGCGGCGGAACCTCTCCTCACGTTTTCACTATTTTCTGCCTTATTTTAAAAAACGCTGTGCATAAGAAAGGTATGTTTGTGTTCTCGGTGAGCTAATCTATCGATCTAGAACAACTTGTATTCAGTGTCCCTTCGAGCAATCATCTAATGATCATTGCAAAGTTGATTGATCGGTTGATTGTAGGGCTTGACACACCAGTGCAACGCAGACGATGAGGCGCGCCGTAGTGGAGGGCTCTGGATTAATTTTAACCACCTGGGGATCTTTAACGTGCGCCAAAATCTTGTACACACGGGCGCTTTTGCTTTTCGCCTCCATCAGAAAAGCGGCTACCGTGGCCGGGAATCGAACCTGTGTCCTCGTGCGCAACAGCACAATGCCTTAGCCACTGAGCACCGTGGCGGGTTCATTGCAAAGTCACTATGAGGCATTCGTGTCGCTGCACCTCTACTCCATCTTCTTTAAGGCTGTCTCTCTTTTTTTGTCCGAAATGCAGCTGGTGGATGAATTCCTGGCCGAGAGGCAGGGGCCGGAAAGAATGGCCCCGCAGACCTTCCGCATGGCTGGGCTGCTCCAGGAGATGCAGGACATTGAGAAGATGTACCAGCCACCACCGTCAGGTACAGTTAAACCTCGATGTAACGAACCACGGAACTTTTTGTAACGTCAAGTGTATGCACACCATGTATTTTCAACCTCTGTGTAACGAAGTCCCGTTTGCCCAGATTTCAATGTAACAAAGTTTCATGGAGATTCAGGCACGAAATTTCAGTTGTAAAAGTAGTTTTTGGGAGACGCAAGCACCGAAACAGGGTCTCAATGAAACGCGAACGGCGACACGGGCCGCCCAATGCCGCGGATGCAGTGAGCCACGGAGTCCGTGAGCGAGCTCTTTGTCTACAAATTGTGTGGCGCGCATACCCAGCTGGCGCACTGGTTCTCTTTCTGTCGGAACTTAATCGTCTACTCGGGCATCAGTGTGAACCGCATGAAGCGTTTTCTCCCTGCAAAAACATGCCCCGCAAGCCACAGGCGCGCTGACGCAGCCGCGGAGACTATCCGCGTGATGCGGGTAGCTCCAGCGAGCGCTTCTAAGCACTCGCTGAAACGCAACTCGAGGGGAAAACAAGAGGGGCATGCGAGAAAAAGCGCGGATAACGCAGGCGAAATTTCCACTGTAAAATGTCATACGCGCCGCTTACAAAAGCTCCCATCAAATATCCTCCATGGTGGTAAGCCCAATCATCTCTAGCGGGGCCTCCATCGCCGCATGCTGCCACTTTGCTCTATGTTCAAGTTCGCTCATGCTTATGGGTTCCATCGTTTCAGCAAGCATTTATGAATCTTTGAGCCTTGCGCGTGCGTTTTTTTCACGCCCGCTTCCACGATTGCGCGGCAGCGGTGGCTTGTGCCTTGGCCAGAAAGCGACTCGCGCTGTGCGCGGCAGTGGGAGGAGCCTGACCAGTTTCATCAATGGGGAGGTGCGCACCCTATGCGGGAGCTTCAAAGCGTTCGTGGATGCCGGCTGGCCTTGCCAGGGACGATTAGGCTTACAAGTTACCACTGCAGAGGTTATTTGATGTGCGCTCTCGTAAGGGGCGTGTATGACGTTTTACAGTGAAAATTTCGCCTGCATTATCCGCTTTTTTTCTTGTATGCCCCTCGAGTTGCGTTTCAGTGAGCGGCTAGACGCGGTCGCTGGAGCTGCCCGCATCGCACGGGTGGTCTTCGCGGCTGCGTCAGTGCGCCTGTGGCTTGCGGGGCACGTTTTTTCAGGGAGAAAACGCTCCATGCAGTTCACGCTGATGCCCACATAGACGATTAAGCTCCGACAGAAACAGAAACAGTGCGCCAGCCGTGTATGCGCGCCACGTTTTCGTTTGCAGGAAACGCTTCACGCGATGAACACTTCATTATAACCACGAATTTCAGTGTAGCGAAATTTCAATGTAACAAAGTAAATTACGAATTTTGGGGACTTCGTTAGATCGAGGTTTAACTGTAGTATGTGAATGCCATTGCCTGTCGTTTGCTCGCATGCTAGGCAGAGTGACTTTGTAGTGAAATGCCACCTCGTTATTCTTCGTGCAGTGCCGGGCATTGCAGACGCACGTGTGTCCAAGGCTTGGGCCAGCGAGTTCCTGCCTGAGGTGAGGGAAGAGCCGGCCCTGGTCGGAGTTGCCTGGTCCCAGGAGTTCGCAGCTGTGCCGGGAGGGGCGGCGTCATTGTCTTCTCAGGTGGCTCCCGTCAAGTGGGCTGAGGAGTACCTCTTGGACAGTGAGCAGCACAAGGGGTGAGTTGGAAGATACCAGGCAGTCAGAATTAATCTGGAGCCCTCCACTGCAACACACCTCATATTCCAGGTGTAGCCTCGGTGTGGTAAACCCGCACAATTTGAAATTTCTTTGGCGCCAGAGGTGAGCCTGGGAGGCTGCAGTTTCTCGAGACGCCTTCTCAGTTAACGTGGCAAATTGGGAAAGTTGGTACGTCGACACAGGCAGTGCAAAAAAAAAAAAAAGAGAAAGACTGTAATGCGCAGTCTTTGCCGTTTTGTCTCCGTCCTTGTCTTTTTTTTTTCTCTGCTATCTCTGCCTTATCAGTGACTTGCCTCAATAGGATTGGTTAAAACCTGGTGAAAACATAAGTGAACGTTAGGTTTCTTTTCATCTAGTTTATTCTCGATGTATTATTTTACTATTCGATATGTCCACAACAAAGCATCAAACTGACCCACCCTTAGTGATGCATTCACTGTATCTGAGACACAGTGGCTTAATACCTGTGTTAGGTAACAATCAGCATTTCCAGGTAGGTTCATGTCCGTAATAATACAATGGCTTGTACTAACGAGATTGTGAGAGCATTGATTAAACAGGAGGAGAATTAGGCCACAAGATAGTGGTCGCATCGCACAGCTGCTGTTGCGGGCTTTTTTTCGAAGCCTGATGCATGCTGGTTGAGTTAAGTCCTTCTTGACAGGTCACATATCTGAAGGCGAATGCAGTACAGTAAAGCCAGCTTATATCGAACAGCGCGAGGATTGTAAAATAGTTCGATATAGCAAAAATTCGATATAGAAAGTGTAGCAAAAAAAACTTACACGAGAGCAATCTTGCCGATGGAGTCACGCGCTAACGCTGAGCTCTTACCACCCTGCAGTTCACTATTGATACGACACTTTCTCGGAAAGAAAACAATCATTTATTGGGGCAAAAGTAGCCTGCGTGAGTGTAGCTTGCTTCTTGAAGCGCAACGCGTTGCTGGTGACTGCTTGCTCCACGGTATCTAAACAGTCAACAAGCACAAGACCGCTGCGCTCAGTGACACTGCAGTTTCGCCATAGCAGGGCCACGGCAGCGACGGCTTCACTCGTGCTCGGAAGTGGTACGTAGTCCTCGGCGTCTTTGACGGAGCGGAGACAAGCATGGATACAAGCGAATAACGGCGAACCCAGCGAACCGAGCAAGTGTGGGCAGTGAGTGGTGCGGACTTGAAGTTTGGTGACACCGCAGCCGCAGCGCCCAATGCGGCGCTTTCGGCTCCAGCGGCATGCATGCGTGGAGCTGGTCCATTCTGCCACGGACGGTTTGGACGCGCTTGAGCTCGGGCGGGAGTCGCAAGCGATACCCGCGCCACCTCTGCGCGCTGATGTATTGCGGGAAAGCCTGCCGCATGCCTAAGGAGAGCGAAAAATCCTGCGTGGGAGAGTTCGATATATATCCATTTGTGAGCAAAATCGCGTTCGATATAAAAAGTTCTAAATGCATGTAATTTTTACCAGAATTATACAAGGGTTCGATATAGGCAATAATTCGATATATCCGTGTTCGATATAAGCGGGCTTTACTGTATTGGAAAAGAAAATTGGTGTTGCATTGTTCTTTCAAAAAAAACCTATAATGAAGTGCAGTCATTTTTTCGTGGTATTTTCTGTTTCGTTTTCAGCAGAGCATAACCCTCAGTGATTATCATCACAAAATGCACGGGCAAGGCTGGTTTGCATTATGAATATAATTTCATCTCGCCATTCTTCCTTTACCAACTCTCGCATTACTTCCAAGGTGGTCGGCAATGCCCACTGGTTTTCTGCCAGCTTATGCAGATGAATACCCTCGATACCCTGACGCCGTGATGCTTTTAAGTGCAGAGCACTTTAGGGGCTTGCCTTGTCGTCGTAGCTTGCCTGCTGGACCCAAGAAGAGCCACTCGCCGTTCTATCATCGTGGCAACCCTCAGAGGCTTCAAAAGCCATGCGGTTTATGTAGTCAGAAGCGTAGTCATAGTCATAGGTACATTTGAGGCAAAATATACGTAATTAACCACCACTACTCGCTTTCATTTAGTTAAGAACACTAGTTGGGTTGGTTGGCTGTGCAACGCCGGCTAGTGCGGGAGGAAAAGCAAGCACAAAAAGAACAGAACTCCCGCGGGTGCAGTTTCAGGCAAGGGGGCGCGCGAGCACTGCAGAGGCGGGAAATTCGAAATGCATTGGACAAACCTCCGTTGAATTCATCCGGAGAGGAATGAGACAGGGCAGCGAAGAGTGTGACGGGTGGTAAGAGTGAGCGGCTAACGGCGCCGCAGCCCATTATGGCGAATCACTGCTCTGCACTTTCAACAGCTTTCACATTGAGTGGAGCGGCTTTAATTTTTTAGTTTGCACGTAATCTCAGTTGGAATTCCCATTGAACCATGCTTTGAAGATGTTGTCGATGATGCTGTGCTCACCTGCATTTGAATTAAGCATCATCATTAAGCAGGAGTGATGCCCTTGAACAGAGGATATCATAAGGAACGTCGTTATTCTGTGTGACATTACCATGCGGAATATGCAAAGGTTAGCAGTAAGGAGTTGAGGTGTTTAAAAGGGTTTTGTGCTAACCCAAAGGTATGAAAATGGTGCAAGAGGGATGACTCAGAAATGTATTTTTTTTTACAAACCTTTTTTGTAAATGTGAAATTGGTTGAACGTGTGCAGTGCGCAAGCATCAGTGACAGAAAGCAGCCAAGGCCTGGCTCAAGTTGCTGATGAGCTTCTGAAGGGAATCAACGATGAAGCTATGATGGAAACAGAGGTATGTACTACTCGATTTTCCTGCTCTTGCCACTTGGGCACAGGTGTTGAGTCATCATTCCTTTTAAAGCCAGTGTAATTCAACAAAGTTGTGAACAAAGTTTGCAAGGTCATGGGATGTGTGGCTGTGTTAGAAATAACCACAAAGACTACGTACAACTTTGTTTCACTTGAGTGCTGCATCAGGATAGCAAAAGACTACTCGTGACTCGGATGGTTAGAAAAAGAGCAGAAAGAGTCGCCTCCATTGGCTTTCCGGATCCTTCCCAGTGATGTCACAAATACCAGCCTTTGCGATTGGCTGGCACTGATATAAATGTAGAACGAAAACAAATTAAAGATAAATAGAATCAGAAGCTTTTGAAATTGACTGATTGTAGGTTTAAGCCGAAATCTAGCACTTTCCTGCTGTATCCTTGAGGCAGTTAACAAATTGGTCAAGAGCTTCATCGTACAAAGCAAGAACGAGGCCGATAGCAGTGCTGTTATCCAGGAAGCAAGCCCTACCATGTCCTAATAATAAGTGGGCAATGGCCTTAGTTCTGTTGTGAAGTCGGCCTACTGACTGGAAACTCTTGGCTATTCTCTAAATTTCCAAATTCCGTCACAAATTGCGGCGAGGAAGTATAGGTATTTCAAAGTCTGCCCCATTACTTAGCGATGGCAGCGCTGTTTTTTGTTGGAACAAGAATAAAGTGAACCTTATAAATTACTTGAATGTTTTCTTCGTAGTCTCCTTTTAAGCTGTGCGCCCCAAACATTGCAAGCAAACTATGCGTCAAAGTGGCCTGCCTTTGAGAAGCCTCTTCACGTGGCCATTCTGTTTGATTTGACTTACTTGAAAATTGTTAGCGAATGACCAGTACCCTGGTGATAACCCGTAACCAAAACTCGCGCAATTTTTTTGTGGAGTTGTAGCGAAGGGGTGCAGCTGATTGGCTGGGCTTCGTGATGGAAGAGCTACATTGAGGCTGTGCTTGGCGCCTCCCCCGTGCGCTAGTTTATGCAGTTTGTGAAGAAACTAAGAAGCGGCGACACAGGCTTAGACGCACGGGCTGCGGGCTGGGCCGAAGACTTTACTCGGGAATACGGTTGGCCGCAGCACCAGCACCAGCAACAGGCCTCGGGGCTGAAGGTAATGACCTGAAACCATGTTAATGCGCTGGGCTGGGATGCGGTACGTTGCTTGATACTACTGTGGTCCTGGATGTGCAGAGCTTTGTGCTGCCCCCCCCCCCCCCCCCCCCCCCCAAACGCTGCCCCGCTTTATGAAATCAAGCATTGCTCGTGATCGTGAGTGGTGATAGCTTTCTTGCAATGACAAGCAGTTAACAATGGAGCCTTCTTAATTGTAACGGAAGCATGATGTCGTGTTCTACAGCCGACTTTTGTAAAAAGGGCCCTGAAGACAAAATGCACCTTTGTTCAGTTTAAAAGAAACTAGACTTAAAAGAAACTAGAAGGGTCCTGTAATATGGACGGGCACTGAAAACATGGTTGTCAGTGTGTTAATGCATGTTAGTATTCAAGTGATACGATAAAACAAAACTGGAGGCCCCATTACGATTGCCCAGTCATGTATCTTGCCAGTGGATTGCACAAACAATATTCCTTGACGTCATAGCGAAATCATTTGAAAATGGCTGGGAAGTCACCATTATTTGCTTGAAGTTTACAATAAAATTGGTAGCATTGTTATTGGGGAAAAGCAGTCTTCTTAATGAACTAAGCTCGTATTTTGTCTTCTTGGCCCCTTTAACTCAGCCTACGTCAATTCAGTTTTCTTGCTTAATTTTACCAATTTCAGAGGTTCCGTTAAGTTATAAAGCTACACATTCCCACTTCAGTAATTTCATTTTATTCTTAAATTGACCAAATTTTGCCAGTCCCACCAGTGTCGAAGTAAAGAGTACGTATATATTTTTATTACCTGCAAGATTTGAGGGGACGCTAAAAGACAGACATTCTGTTTATGATAGAGGGACATTTTTGTGAAAGGCTGGAGAAATACATTCTTTTTATTTGCACGTCTGTCTGTCCGGTGGGATGAATACTTTGCAGCTGTAGTTTGTTCACCGATGCTTGGACTACAAGAAAGTTGTGGTGGGAAAACCTGCTTAGTATTGTGGTTTACGATTGTTGTGTCTGCTTTTGTGACTTGTTCTGTCTCAGGATACAACAGCCGAGCAAGCAATGGCAAGCCAGTGGGCCGAAGGGTTTGTGTCGGAGAACAGGGAAAAGGGAAACGACACTGACTTCTGGGAAAATCTACAAAAGGAGTGGGACCACGTGACCAGGTAGAGAGCATTAGGTTATAAAGTAAATATTTTGAGCAATAAGGCTATCGTTTAGTGGTACCCCTTCTCGCCCTTGCCTCCAAAAATAGTGCTTGTTTCGACATGCTTGGGGCAGTGTGATAGTAGGGCATGCTACATGTTGTGCAATGGTCCACAATTACGTTATAGAATAATGTAACACTTCTTTGCATGTACTATTTAAAATTGCCTGACATGCCATGTGTTGTTGAATGCTCTGCAATTATATATTTAAATAAATAGAATACTCTTTCACTTATACTATTTAAATCTCCTCTTTGGAAGAAATGATCATTCATTCTGTAGAGCTACCTACATTTTTGAACGTATGTGGAACGTGAGCTGCACACTGGGGTTTATAAACGGCCTTGCCTCTGTCTCCCTCAGTAGCATACAATCTGGATTTGTTCGATTTCAGCATTCCTGGTGACTAGAATGACCTTCTCCCCCGTGTTCTGAAATGCTTACCTAAATGAAATCACTTACTGTCTTTTTTATTAAATTAGGAGAAAAGGGGAGGCTGTATATTTAATGTGGACTTTTTTTGCAACAGTGATTAGAGATTATTTTGAGGTTTAGATGTTTCACAAACTGCTGCTTGTAATTTGGGCAACCTCACAAAACCGTGTCCCTTAAACCACTTCCATTGCAACCATAATTTCAGAATTTCTTGTGCCAGGGAGGAAATGCATACTGCATTTTAAAAATAGTTAGTAGTGTAAGCAGTGCGTGGGAAAAAAGATTCGGGCATTGCAAGGTAGGAGTGGTTGGAAGATGCCTTCACACTGCAGTAGACATAAATAGGCTGACGGTGATGATGGGTGGTCGTTAGTTGGAGGTCATGTTATTTTCTGAAAATAAGCTCGAAGGTAAAAAAAGAAACACCGTTTGCGATCACCTTTCAGTGTCGTGCAGTGCCGAAGTGTGCTATAATTTGTGTTCATTCTTGCATGATAATGTATCTGAATGTATCTGGTTCTATGGAGTAGCCAGTTTTTGTAGCTCTTAATTGCGTTTGCATGTGCAACAAAAATTTTATATTTTGGAAATTTCATAGGGAGACACCGGCGTCCCACCCTTGGCTGTCAGAATTTGACAATCTTTCCGAGCCATATCGGGTAAGTGCTTGCCTGTTCTCCAGTTGTCCACTTTTATCCCTGTGCTTTTCTCCCGTCTGCATTTCTCTCTTGCTTTTTCTTTCTTTCGTCGTGATCAGGAATACAAGTTTGCCGATGTCAATCCTTTGGAGAATGTGGAGCATCCCTTTGAAGAAGGCCTGAAGAAGCTTCAAGAAAATGACATTCCCAGTGCAGTACTCCTCTTTGAAGCTGCTGTCCAGAAAAATCCTCAGCATGTTGAGGTAATGCTGCCTTGTGTGAGCGTTTGTGACTCTGCTGTTTTGTGGCGTCAAGTGCCAACCTGCATAACCTGATGATGGCATTCCACTGGTGAAACGACTGAAATAGTGTTGTCATGTCTATTATACGCAATGCAGGCATGGCAGTACTTGGGCACAACACAAGCGGAAAACGAACAAGATCCAGCAGCCATTGCAGCCTTGAGAAAGTAAGGGTATTTTAGTTTTTCTTTCAAAGTGCCAAATACATTGGGAAAATGCCACAGCAGCTGTATTGGCTGATGATGGTGAAAGAACACACGATGTTAGATGCACACTCAAAGAATCCCAAGTTGGATGCACCAATCCAAGAATTCCACTGTGTCACACCATGTGGCCCATGTGTAGCTTCAGTGGGTTAGAGCTTAACTCTTTCATTACCACGCCTATTCAAATCGATCACCAGTGATCGATGATTTATATTGCCTATTTCGACATGTTGTAGTCGTTTCTCGTACACCTAATGCAGCCAGTGATTAGTCTAGGCATTGCCCTTTTAGAATCAGTTTAAATTTTCCAGCTCCGGCGACATTGAGATTTTTGGCGGCGTTTTTTGTGAGCTGAGGTGCGCGTGTTTTTGATGCAGGGGGCGTGGCTGCTGCACTTGAGAAAAAAGGATGCAGGTCGTGGTTAGGCTGCATTACCATAATATTTTTTTTGTCAAAAGGCTCCTGGCAAGTCAAATACCAAATAATGGGGTCAGCTTTGTAATCCGATAGCGTTGAGAGGTGATAATTACTTGAAAATGGCCCCAGCTATTCACTAATGATCTTTGGTTCGGACAAAGGGCAGCTTTATTCTCCCAAAGCTTATTTCTGATGGTCCCCCGCATGTCTAGCAAGTGTGCCTGACATTTCCAACCAGTTTCCAGCAGTTTCGGTTTCGTTTTCGCATTGCGAAATTCATATTTGGCGCTACTACGCAATTACCCAACTACAAGCTCATTTGCCATGGTGCCTCCGTTGCCCGCTACCGCTCCTCAAAACAAGCATGCCGCTTGCGCTTCCACTTTATCTACGCCTTGCTTCTGCGATAAGAGCTTCCGCTGAAAGTCAAACGATAACACCAAGTCGTCGGGTATCAGTTCAGACGAGGAGAACGCTTCCAATTGGCCTTGAACACCGCCAGCTGTTCACCGGCCAGTTTCGGTTTCATACGAGGGTATTTCCGGAAGTCTAGTGTCACTTCTTAGTAGTACTGTTTATTCTGACAAAGTCTGCAACAGCCTTGTATTTGTTTCTTTTCGAAATTGTTAGGTGGCGCTGCAATGTAGTAGGCTCGTAGTGCTGAACTCGCTTCACAGCCCGACGGCGGCTTGGTGAAAGCTTGCTGGGCATGATTCTAGCGCATCGTACCTTATTCCTGCAAGCAGGGCTACCATAGTGAGTCAGAACATGATAATAAAACGCAAATGAAAGTTCTGACTAATGAGCGATCATCAGAACGTCAACAAGCATCCACCAAAGAGTTTGGTTCTCAACTCCAAGCGGATTTTTTCACATCGCTTGCTTGCCTTCAATATTGTGCCGGTCATAATCATTGACAAGGTGTTTTTACATCCCGTGGAGGCTAATTTGTGCCTTTAATAATGTCAAACCACCAGATTTCTTCTAGAGAACTATCCAAAATAGCAAAACTTGAAATAGAGGTTGGGCTTCACCACATGGCATGGGCACCAGGTGGGCTAACATTTTCTTTTATATCTGACAAATTGTACTTCGCAACTCAATTTTTTTTCTAGGACGGGTTTTTGAAATGGCTACCTACAAAATGTATATTCTAAATTTTTTCTACTACACGTGGTTTATTATACACAACTTACTTTTTTCTTTTTTCTTCGACGCGCGGACAAAAATTTCGAATTCGATAATTTTTTTCGGAATCATTATTTAGGAAAACATTAATAAAACTGGTGTCGTTGGAAAGCGCGTGGAATAATCTGCATTGTATGTCACTGCAATGTGTGCCTAACCAATATGTATAGCCCAAAAAAATGTTTTGTTAGACCCTTCAAAATTGGTCAATTTCCCGCGGTAACGAAAGAGTTAAATGTAGACTGGCCTCCGAGGGGGACCCATGCCACACACCGCAACGAGGGGTGTGAGACAAACGTTGCATCAGCAATGAAGAATTCTGCAATAGCGGGGGGGGGAAGGGTGCCTGAGAGGTGGAAGGGGAGGGAGGAATAGGAGAGGTACATTACGCAGGAGGCCCATTGCTTTGCTAAGACATTTGCAGTGAAGCAGGCAGATATCATTTCACTACGGCATTACTCACACATGTAAAGCACGCAGTGCTGGAGCCTCTGCTGCTTAGAAAAGCACAGGTGTGACTAGCAGCTTTGGCCCGCACAGCCAGTAGCGGTGGCAGCAGGACCGCATTCCATCTGCAGGTGCTTGGAGCTGAGCCCGCAGAACCTGACTGCCCTGATGGCCATTGGGGTGAGCTACACCAACGAGTCCCTGCAGCTGCAGGCGTGCGACTCCCTGCTGCAGTGGCTCAAGTGCAACCCCCGCTACCAGGCCCTGCTGTCGTCGGCTGACATTCCGGCCACGGAGCCGGCCTTCCCCGTCTCTTCCATCATGTCCAGGTCTGGCAAGGGGCTGTTGTATGCTGCACTTCCTTCTCGGGTCCTTGGCAGGGTATTTCTTTAAGTGCAGAGCACTTTAGGGTCCCGCCTTGTCACGCTGTCATTCACTGTCACGCTGCCTAGCCACCACTGCAATCAGGCGGCATAGTGACGTAACACACACAAACAGAGCCACATGGTGTAGCAATGTAACGGACCCAAACAGAGGCTTCGAAAAAAAAAAGTGGTTTGAATAGTTATGACAGTTCGAAACTCATGAACTGCTGGCGCTTGTCATATATCTCCCTGTTGTTCAGCGCAAAGAAAACTGCAGCTACATTTGAGGCAAAATCTGTACAAATGACCGGCAGCCCCCGCGTCCATTTAGTTAGTAACGCCCATTGGATTGAATTTTACGATAGTAAGCGAAAAAAGTGGCCGCCAAAAACAATGCGTTCCAAACTGTGCAGTAAGGCTCCGGCACGTGCGAGATAAAAGCAAGCATAAAAAAAAACAGAACTCCTGCTCGTGCTGTTCCAGACAGAGAGCGCACTAGCACTGCGAAGGCGGGAAATTTGAATTGCACTTGGACTGACCTCCAGTCAGTTCATCAAGAGAGGAGTGGGACAGGGAGGTGAAGAGCGTGGGGGGTGGCAGCAATGAGCGAATAAGGCACCACAGCCCCTCCGGCGGATTAATCATTTCTCTGCACTTCCAACCGCTTCCACATTGAGTAGAACTGCGTTAATTTTTTTTCCTGGGAATGCAAAGTTTATTTGTGAAAATAATGCCTGTTAAAAATGTTTTTGGCAATAAAGAAGAGCATTTCTGCTTGGAGACGTGAGGTGCGTTAATGCTTAGCATATTGTTCTAGCCAGGTCGAGATTGTGTAGAAAGCAATGTCTCTCCAAAAGGTCGCTTGATGTGAACTGCCGGTGAAGAGTAGCGATGGTTTACAAGCTGCGACAGGGAAGTGGTAGTATGATAACCAGAAAAGTATGGGACAATCTGATTCAGATTTGGTTTAGGTGCACAAGCTAGCCTCATCTGGTTCATTTGTGCCATAAACTGGGTGCAAATGTGCTTTGCTTGTTCTCTTTATCATGTGTGCATTCTGCTCATAGAACATGGTCGTAGGCTTTGCAGTTCACACACAGATTTGTTAGGGTTTGGCCCACATGGTGCCTGGCTCACTGGCGTCTTAAACAGAGCTGTGCTGCATGGTTGAAGAAGTGCTTGCTTGAAGATGGCCCCCACTTTGTTTTTTCTGTTAGTCTTCTGTCCTTCTGTTCTGTTAGGGTGACAATGAAGTTTTAAGAGCAATACAATTGTTGGGAAGAAATTGTCCTGAGATGTGGTAGAACGTGATGCGGCGACAGGTGGCGGCTATTGTAGCCACTGGTGTTCTGTGCAGTGAGCAGCACGGGCGAACCAGAGATCTGTTCATTGCGGCGGCTCGGCTCTCGCCCAACGATCCCGACCCGGACGTCCAGTGTGGCTTGGGCGTGCTCTTCAATCTGTCGGGCGAGTACGACAAGGCGGCCGACTGCTTCCGGGCAGCGCTCACTGTGCGGCCAAACGTTAGTGGCTCTCATTTTCTAGTATCTCGTTCGCTTTTATGGATATGCAATGGGACATGTAGAAAATCAGTGGTCAATTTCTCATTTGTTACTTTGATGGTTGGTTTTTAGGGGTGTGCGAGTATTCAGAATTTCAAATACAAATCAAATATCTTCCTTATTCAAAGTGTGTTTTATTCAAGAAATGCATATTCAAAAGTTCCCAAATATTCGGCTGTGCCCTAGTAATCTGGAAAGGAGGCTAATATTAGCACAATTAACAAATTATATGCGTGCCACGCATTCTTATAGAGGCCCAACTACATGGTCCCGTAATGAACGATGTACTCACGAGTCACGTAAGTGTGCGTGGAAGTACGCGCTGTCGTGCACGCTACGCTGGCAAGGGCGAGCGACCCCATGGCAGCAGCCATGACCGCGCCGGCTGCTGTGCGACCTAGGCCTAATGCAGCTCAACCTTCTTCAACCTAAGCTTGCATTTTATTTCTGACCATTAAATTGCATTTGAATGAAAAATGATATAACCAGTACCCCCCCCCTTTTTTTTTTTTTGCTTGCCAACCAATTTTCGACAAGGGCATGCTTATCACAGGACAACCATGATAACAATGTTTGTGCGAGCAAAGTAGACACAACTGCATGGCCCACCGCCACCTCAAAATAATAACGAAAATGGAGCCGACGTTTATCCTTTTGCGCAGAACGAAGGCACCTACCGCATGCACGGTGTTACACACTACACCAACTCCAAGGCCAAGGTGCATGTGCCTTGACGTATGCATGCACGCGCGTATGCATGGAGGCACCAACAAATAAGATGCAGATGTGTTATCTGCGAGCCGCGAAGGTCGCATGCAGCCGTTGTTGGGGGAAGGGGCGGGCTATGCAGGGCCTTGCGAATGCTTGAGGGAATAACTTGAAAGTCTTGTAGATTGCAAGAGTCCCTGCTTTCCCAAAGAGATAAGAGCAGCTAATGTAGTACCATGCACTATGTCCCCTTGCTACTAGTAGAAGGATGGCACTTTCTAATAGCCTCTCATTGAGCATTTTTTGTTTATTTTTTCGAGTTTTGGCCTCTTCAATGAACAAAACATTTATTTTCCAAAACTGTCAATTTTTTTATTGTGTGAAATGCTTCAGTAACATGTTCAAAAGAAACATTTTCAAAAACATTTTATGGCAGATAATAATGTTTTATGGTCATTCCTCTCCCAGTCACAAATCCAGTCACAAGCGAACTGAATCTAAAGAACATTCCTTGAGCGGTATCGCTGTGCCATCTAGGAAGGCGGTCGATAATATAACAAAAAATGCATTTAGCCGATAGTGGCAGCCTCAATCAACGTATACTGACTTTCGTTTTAGGTACCTGCTCACAATACGTAAATGCTGACGTCGCGAAACATACAATGCAGTGGGAGAATTGAAACTTTAGCATAAATTGTCTAACTTGCCAGGGAACAAAGCATTGTTTGCTACTCGACAAGCACTGGAGCTATAGAACACTAAATGTTTGGAATAAAATAAGCTTCCATTTTGTGCTCATGGCCCCTTTAGAGAAATTGAAAAAAAGCCGGCAGTTAGACAAACTGCTGGCTTCACTGAAGTTTGAAAAAAAAATATTGTTTGCAATTCTTGAACTAGCGTGAACTGCACACACAGATTGAGCGAAACACGTCTGCTTGGTGTTTCCAGAGGAACGAGATTTGTAACAGGAAATGTTTGTACAAACCACAGACATAACTACAACTCTCCTGGGTCCCTTTAGGGGCTAATTTTTGCATTAAGAATTTGCAGGGCAGGTGAAACACTTCCCGTACTCTCCGTCCCATGGATTCAATGGAGAATAAAATGCCTACTGGTTTCTCACCATGTTTGTAATTGGGTATCGTGATGGGGCAGCATTTTTTTACAAGTTACTTCTTTTTACTTTGTACATGCATAAACTTGGTATTTAAACATTGAAATAACTTTACTTAAATGCATTTAAAGACCTGTCCCTCTGTGAAAAAAATTTAAAAAAAGTGTGTGTTCATCAATTCAGTTGTGACAGCAGAATGTGGTTAAACAAGCCGTGTAGATAGAGCCCCTGCTGTGAGCGAAGCCGTGGGCACGTCTTCTACAGAGTGTACCTTGAATTAGTAATTTACTTGTTCATGCCACTTACAGTGCTTTGCAGGCTGCACGCATACTGCACAGTTTGCTTTGTCTGTCACCAGCATAAAAACTTGCTGAAAAGGTTATCTCCATCTGTGCACCCAGGACAGTCTCTTGTGGAACAAGCTCGGTGCCACACTTGCCAACGGCAGCAGATCGGAGGAGGCCGTCGACGCTTATCGGCAAGCTCTCCAGCTGTCACCTGGCTTCATCCGCTCCCGATTCAACCTGGGCATTAGCTGCATCAACCTGGGATCATACAGGTCCGTGAAACTCGCTTCATGCTTCGTTGCATTGAACAGTCCCGCGTGATGACGTAACACGATGGTTTTGTGCCATGCCAAGTTCTTTATCGTGCCCTACTGGGTGCAGTATTGATACTTGTCTATATCTCCACAGACCTCTATTGATCTTTACTGTAAAAAATAAACACGTAGAAGAGATATTTGTGGGCCCACTTCCTATTCGCAGTGTCAGCCAGAACTATTATTGACCACTTGGAACCCCTTACTTGGGTAGCCATTTATGGTTTCATCAATCCTTGCCTTATCCTCCAGCTGTAGGTATGCACTACTTTGTGCACTTTTTATATGAGCATTATCCAAAACTGAAACCAGAAAAAATAAAAATAAAAAAAGAAGATAGAGTGAATCCTGGCCTGCACTACAGCTCCATAAATCCATTGGCCAAAGAAGTGGTGAAGTATTCGGCATACAGCATGGAGTTACGGTTTCAAATCCCCGCTGCAAAAACTATGGACAGGCTTTCGATGTGCACTCTTTGCTCATTTTAGTCTCTAATGGGTGCCGAATTTACCTGGCAGAAAGCACGCTTGCTGAGTTCGTCTTTTTCACGCTTATTCCCAGACAAATTGCATCGCGTCACTTTACCTGTGTAAAACTGGCATCAATAGTTGTGCAATGTGCAAGAGGTGCAAAACTTCCTTACAAGGTCTTTGTACAGTCCAGCAGTGCTTGCCTTTGCTTGGTGGCACACTTGCTTCGTAATAGGGAGCGCTCTGGTTCGATACCTAACATCAGAGTGATGCTACACCCACCAGCATAGCGCTAACTTACGTTTAGAAATGCTTGTTCATTAGTCATACCATGTGTGCTTATTGAAGTATTCCAAATAGGCTCAAGCAGCTCTATGACTGCAGTCATAGCCAAAGTGCAGCTTTGAAACCTCCGATTTCAATTAGTCTCCTAACCTTATTGAAAAAGCGGGGATCTGCAAAAGCTATTCCATTTACTACCAAAAAACCCAATTGACTGAAATTAGTTTTATTTAAAGGGGGAAAAAAGTACCTCACACTAAGGGTATTGGAAGAATGAAGTCAGGCCTTCAATTTTTTGCAGTGAAGGGGAAAAAGTGCCAAAATTTTTGGAAAATTTAAATGAAACCCAATGTATTTTGCCCTAGCAACAAGTACAGTAACCTCGTTATAACGAAACCGCTTTACTCGAAATATCGCTTTATTCAAAATTTCTTCTGGTCCCAACCCAAACGCATGCATTTTTTGCCGCATTACTCGAAGCGCGCAAACAGGTTGACCCGCTTAGAGCGAAGTGGAGAACGGAGGTGTCGCCGAGCGGCGGCAACCCAGTGGCCAGTCAGGCTGTCATCATGGCGGGTCAATGCAAGCTGCTCTCTCCCCGGTGATTTTCTCGAGCCACTCATGCTCAATCAGCGCTATCTGACTATAAACAAACCACCCAAATCCGTGGTATGGTAATTGAATTTTGTTCCTAGACATTGGTCAATGGCGTGGACGCAACGTTGTGTGAACACTGACACTGGAACCATAAAAGTAGCAGTGCCGTCGACAACGCGGCGTCGAAAAACTGTTTTTTTGCAATCTTCAAGGCTTCACACATCGGGAAAAAATTCCCAGTGACGCGAAAAATCGGCCAGTGTTTTTCCTAATTAACAATTGTCCCAGCCACGGGAAGATCGACAACCTCAAGGAGCTCGCTTTACTGCAATCTATGGATCAGGGTATCACCGAAACCACCCGGAAGCTGTTCCGCAACGAGCTTATGCAGCGCATGCGCGCAGCTTGACGCCAGTAAGAGGTACAACGTTGATTTGCTCAGTGCGATCCATTTTCTCAACTTTTCATGGAAGGAACTCGCACCTTCAAAAGTCGCCTACTGCTTTGCGCACGCCGGCTTTTTCCGCACCGTTGTCAGCAACCCTGATGATGACCAGCCTGACGATGACCAGACTGGCAGTGATCTACACGAGGCTGTTCATAAAATTGCTCGCCAAGAGGTAGAAGGTGACTTCGAGACGTTTGCGTTGGCGGACGCTGCAGCTCCCGTGGTCGCACCAGCGACGGATGCGGAGATAATTTACACTTGGTGGCCCCACGAGGATGAAGAGCCACGTGAAGTGGCAACTATGGTGCAGACGCGGGAGTTCCTATGTGTGCTGTGAAATAAAGTTTAATGCATGGGCGGCGACCTTGGCCTCATGCAGTGCTTGGTCAAATTGGAGCAGGGGTTGCTTGCGCCCGGCAAGAACATTAAGCAGCCAAAACTCACCCTCATTTTTCACCTGAACAAAAATTTTGCTTCACTAAATGTATGGCGTGTTGGTTCCTCGCAGCTGTGGCGCAATTAAAGATCAACATTTTAGTTTTTCTCGATTGGTCGCCTATATCGAAATTCCGCTTATAACGAAATTTTCCACCATCCCGTTGCCTTTGTTATAACGAGGGATTACTGTTTGTCAACTTACAATTGCGTCATTTTAAGATCCTGGATTTGTTCAATTTTTACAGTTCCATAGGCCAAAACTGGCCCATTTGCCCCTCCTAGATGAACTGAAGACCCTTACAGGACAATCTGCACGGTGTTTGTTTCTTCACAGGGAGGCTGCAGAACACTTCCTGACGGCACTGAACATGCAGTCAGCGGGAAGAGGCCCGGCTGGGATGCAGTCGGTCAACAGCGCAGTCTCCGAGAACATCTGGTCGACGCTTCGCATGGTGCTCACACTCCTCAACCGACCGGACTTGTACAAAGTGGCCGACCGGAGAGACTTGGCACTCCTGAACAGAGAGTTTGGGCTGGACTCCTGACCTGCTGTGTAGTGCAAGTGCTTCCACCGTGGACGAGATCCTCCCTTACAGACTTGCGTCTGAACTTTTAAATCTCTGCCGGGTGCAGTGACATTTTTGGCATCTGTGCAGCCGTTTATTTCAAACAGTATGGCAGTGGGAACAGGAAATCATCCAGCGGGGATTGCGCACTATGTAAAGAAGTGTTAGAAGAAAAGGCATGTGCTGTATTCCAGTAGAGCAAAGTAGTGGAACGTCTGTGCAGCTTTTAGCCGTTTACCGTACTTGAAATTCTCACCTGGGGTGCTATTCTCAGCTTGTGAAAATTTGGCTGGAAATCTTTTCTTTTTTATTGGCTTTCATCAGTTTCGTCATGTGCTTCTGGTAGTCAGCTAGTCACGTTTGACAGTTGGAAGTAAGTGACAAACCCTGCAGCCGTAGGAAAAAAGCTTTAGGTCAAGAAGGCGAATTCTTAGAAAATTCTGCAAACTGGTATAATATCAAGTCCCTGCTGTGTTTTGAATTAGTAATACAGTGTAAACCATTTATAACGTAACCGCTCATAGTGCGGGACCGGATATAACACGAGTTTTTGTGACCGCCGGTTTGCCTATAGCAAAAGCCCTTTCCCTTTTCGAATGTCTGAAGATAGCGAGCCGCGATGCCGGAGGTGTCCACTGCCTGTAAGTTGTGCTGATATGCCTTCCGGCATCACGTGGGGTGAAAAGAAAAATCCTGCTTACGTTTTTATCACTGTGTATATAGATGCTAAGAAACGCACCCGTGCTCCCTCAAAACACAAATGCAAAGAAAGTTAAAGCCATGCTCGCAGATTGAAAGGCCGTACAGCAGGTTGTAAGGCCCTGCAGCAGCGGCTGATGTACAGGATGAAACGTGATCATGACAATATGAGCCAGAAAGCACAAATAGTGCAATTTCTTTCCATGCAAGTCAAATGGATGCATGGCTTAATTACAGCAACAAAGTTGGGAAATGTGGCTTACCAAATACTATACCAATAATGAGCCATTATTGAACCTTCACAAACAGTATTTGTTTGTACAGCGTGTTTTCGTGTTCGCATTTAAGTTGTCCATGACCACATTGAAAAAAAGAAAGACGAAATAAAGACCGCGCCTCTGTTTTCAAGAGGCCTTCATTTCAGTGATGATAAAGAATGAATAAAAGGTAGGTGACAATGTGGTTGGATTTGTGCATGTTTTGTTTATAGTGCGGTACTGGACAGCGGCTCCCGTGAAATACGTTGCAAGCGTTCTACACTGTTTGTGTTTCTGGCATGGATAAATTGCTAGTAAATCGTATACCTTCAAATCCAGTTTTGTTATTGGAAAAATTTCCTGTTCATTTCTTTTCAGTTTGCTACGTGATTCTTGTAGGTTTAGTAGGACATTAAGTGAAGTAGGTCAGAGCAACAAGAAACAAGGCATCAACCAGCCGCAGCACTGAAAACTGAAATTTTCTGCTAATAGTTTGCTTGCAAGCGAGTAACCATCAGCTAAAAAAAAGGTAATACAAGGTTCGTTCTCTCTCCCTCGTGAACTCTGAAGGCTTGGCCTGATGTGTACAATTTGCTTGGGCTATAGAAGCTGGCAACATGGTGTTCATCTTTCTCATATGCCCCTTGCACACCATTCCAGCCATGCTGCACGTTTTGATTATCTCAGTGGCACATTTTTTCATTTTAGAAGTAGCATTGGCTGCCTGTCACTCCTGTTGTTTGCCAGCATCGGCAGGTTGCCACCATCTCAGCACTGCATTTACTTTACACTATTTTACGCTGCTCTGTCGAGCAACATGGGTGTCAGGCTCCGAAGCACTGTCACTTCCCGAGCAATGCTGGCAGCTAAGCAAAGGCAAAGAGGGGAACAGCGCAACACAGACGGAACACAAGAAGAAAGTGGCAACCACGAGTGCCGACTTACAACTGAAATTTTTATTTTTGGGCATGTCGCATATATACGCTGACAGTCAAAACACACAAGAAAGCAGAAATAACATGACTGAAATAACCAAAGCAATCGTCACGCTGCTTCTTGTGTTTCCTCTGTGTTGCGCTGTTCCCCTCTGTAATTATGGACCAACTCTCCCCAGGCCTTAACCATTGTAAGCAAAGGCAGCGCCACCAGCTCGGCTTGGCGTCGCCTCCCTCCACACGTACCCAGTTATTCTGTTCTACCATCGTCCTGTGTCCATGGATCGGGAGTGCAAATTTGTGCCAACATGGAATGTCTATTGCTCATGCAACAGGTGGTGGTTTCATCGACAGTGGTACCCTTAAACTTTTTTCGTTACTTTTCTCATTTGAGCCCAGACCCTTATGCCAGCAGCACCTACATGTTTCTGTACCGGTTGTGGTAAGTTTATAGCACTTCTTCAGTTGATGCAATGCTCCATGCACCTTAGTGCTTCCCCGAGAAGCACTGCAGTCAAGCCCAACTTTCACGGCTTTCTTTTTCTTTTCCCCCCAAGAACTCTACATTGTTTCTGTGTAGCTTCCTGCCCCCTCCCAGCTTTGCTAGAGATATTTGAAGCATGGTGTTCATTCCTCAAAGGGGAAAATTCAGTACGAGAAGATTAGCAACCTGAAATGGAAAAGTAGAGAATGTTGAAAGTCGGCAGACCTTTGCCCATGCTCCTGAGCAATGCTGGAGGTATGAGAGGGGATTTGGAGGGGTATGTATGCAGTCTTGTACAGTCTTGTCTTCCAGCACAAACTGAAGCCATAGCTACCACCATTATCAGCCTTTCCTGCAGCAATGACTCAAATTCCTTCTCTCGTCAATCCAGCAAGCGTTCTGCTTCCCTCCACTATGCTCGTTGAATGTCATCTATCTTCTCTAACACATGACGTGCACTACTCCAATCCTTTTTTTTTCTCTTTTTAGCCAAAGTGTCCTCTATTCTAACTCGTTTTTTTAATCAAAGATGCATGTTTTGAGCCCTCTATGGTGACAACGATTACCTTTCCATGACTCTCTGCGTTGATGCAAGTTTTCCCTATATAAGTATTTGAAACGGCATGAAGTTTCTGCCACAAAGGCGTGGACGAATTGTGTTTTTTTTTCTTCTTGTTTTTCTAGTGGAAAGTTTGGGCTCCTCTTCTATTACCAGGGATTGCGTTCAAAGTGCTGTATAGCCGTTGCTGACCCTTTTCCATATTGCTTTCTCAAGGCCTACGTTTCAAATGAGCAACTGTTGAAGTTTTTACTTGGTATTTCCTCTTGTATTTCGTAACAAATCTTGACAGATCGTTCACAGCTTGGCTGCTGGATACTATTCTTGATTATATTTTTTTATTCTGTAGTAAGCATACAAGAGGTTTCACTATAGTCCCATATTACACGCAGTTGTTGTGGTTCCGTCTGTCTTTGAAGGCAACCAGATGGGTAGAGCTGCCGAGGCTTTTTCGGAAGAGCTCGAGCATGCGGTTCTAGGAGTGAACACCTGATTTCTCGAAGATAACCAATAAACTTGTGCAATCTTCTGTCATTGTTTCACCTAGCATCATCGCCTCTTGGCACCAGTGGGATGTTCCAGACACTTTTCCCACAGAAGCGCTCCAAACCACTTTGCACCCAAAAGTGTGCAAGAGGTTCACATCAACAGTTCTTATGCTGCGAGTGTTCAGAACAGACCAAAACACCAATTTTTGGCCCTGCCTGTGCATTCTGAATAACCTTTTGCAGGTCATCTACAGATTTTCTGAGCAAGGTGATGTTAACAAACCTCGGGTTGGTTGGATATTCCCAACTAACTTGTATGCTTCTCTTTGCGAAGATAATTTTACCGTCGCCTTCATAAGCAGCCCAGCAGTGCTTCCATCATTGAGAGACTACCCCGACGAAGGGTGGGACCAACAAAAAGCATCTGACACGAACATCAAAAGTTGTCGTTTTCGAATCGGCGGAAATACGGCAAACCCTAAAATTGACTTTGCCACAAGAGGCAACAATGTGGTATTTTTGTGGCAAGTCTGAGGAACAAAGAATGGGTGGGGAAATCCTTTGCAAGTGGCTATGAATCTATGCATGCCCAAATCAAAAGATGTTCACTGTTGCAACAACGTTCGTGCAATGTCGGTATCAATGTAATGTTGTTATAATGAAATCTGGGGCTTTGGCATGCGATTCCTTCTGTCGAGCAGTTTTTTTTTTAACACGCTAAACCCGAACTGAAACTGAACTGAAAAAAGAAATAACGGTTACCGGTTCATGGCGACACGGTTCGACCCTCCGTTGTTGATATTGCAGTCAATGCAATTCAGGCCTTTTTTTCTTTCACGTACCATCAACTTCGTACCCGCTTGCGCACTTTCCCCTCCAGACAACTGAACACTATCACGCTCTATGTAACAACAGGGGAAATGCATAAGCACCAATGTAGCAATGGTCTGCTGCTGCTGGAAGTGCGAGCATAGTGCAAGCTGACCAAACGAAATGTCATTCTCAGCAGCTTGCAGAAGATATATACAATGACTTTGCCCTTGCCTAGCTGCGACTTTATTGGAGCAATCAGGCTGCAGGAGTGCTCCACTGCGCAACAGCGAAAGCGGGCCCACACCCGATGAGTGCAAACTTTTTGCATTTCATAATTTGTTTAAAAGTTTCGACACCTGGAAATTGTTAATACTTGACAAGTGTGACCACAGGAGTTGCTCAGTGGCTAAGCCGTTTGCTGCTGATGCAGTTTTGTCTCTTTCAGATCTGCTTTTTTTCGAAGGTGCACTTGTACTGACTGCCCAACTCGCTACATTACTTCTACTGCTACTCGTTCCAGAGGGGAGTACTGCACGCTGTCGACGAATTAAAGCGCGTCTACCCAAAAAGTCCCATCTCATGCTCCGCGCGTCAAATTTCCCTTTCATTTTGTAACAGCATAATCTGTTATAAGATTCCGCAATGTAGCACACGGAACGATGGCCGGGGGTCAGGCGGTATGATGACATACTGATTGTAATGCACACATCCGGTATAGCTATCGCAAAAGGAATTGCAGTGGTCAGAGCAATAATGCAGTGAGCCACGGAGAAAGAAATTCTTGCTTCGTGGACTGAGCGTTAACTAAAGCTTACTTTTAACAAAAGTGTAGCTAACACATTTGATAAGGAGTTAACAAATTATTCAGGGTGACCAAATAATCTAATTCATTGGTAGTATTTATGTGCCTGTTGTAGGATTTTTCTGTTTTGTTACAAATATAAAAAATGTGCGCCATTGGTATTGAGCGCTGGTATTTGAACGCGTCTGTATGCAGGCCTAAATATAAGGCTTCAAGGTTAACGTGATGGGCGATTCCATAGCGACGATTTCGATTTCAACAAAAAAGTAAAGGGCAGCTAGAAACTATATCCCGCCGTCATATCTCTTGGCGGTGGCTTTATGAATAGTCGCTAGGAAAACATAAAGTCTGGGCGAGAAAGTAGGTGGTAAATCGTCACCACTTCATCTTTTTTTCTAATATCTCATAATTGTTTAAAGTTTGCTTTGCAATTGCACCACTTCCCTTACGGAACAGCAGCATTCTGAATTTTTGTTTGCATTTTGATTTGACTGTCGTTTTAAACTACTAGATGTTTTTTTCTAATTTCAGTGATAATTCAACTCATCGAACCGGTTTGCAAACCGGTTCAAGCTCCCGAACCGGTTCGCGAACCGGTTCTGTACATGATTTTGTCGAACTGCAACTGAACCGGAATGAAATGATTTCGCCTGAACCAGAACCGTAACCGAACCGGTATTTTTTTCGGTTGGACAAACTGGTTTTAACACATGTAATTTTCACTACCTGCATGCCTTCATTTATTTCAAATAAATAAACTATATAATTTGGTTTTTGATATAGTAACGGAAAAGTAACAACGCTACTTTTTTACAATAACTGTAACTGTAACATGTAACTTTTGCAAACGGTGTAATTGTAACTGTAACAGGATTACTGTTTTGGCTTAGGCAACGGTAACTGTAACACTCTTACTTTTTGCTGGTAACATGTCCATAAATGCGGGTGCCTCCAGTGAGGAGTAGGATGTGAGCTATACGGCATTTTAGCCCACTCTTCCTGCCCGAAGCACGCTCTTAGTGCTGCATTCCGCGTGAGTTGAGAGCAACAACAACAACAAAAAAAAACTCCCCCCACCTCCCCGAAGGGAATCGTGCGGAAATGCGAATGCATTGGGTGCACCGATGAGTGCGCTGCGGCAAGCAGTAACGGAGAGAGGCGTGCGCTCCACTGCATTTATATACATTTTCCGAGCGCAGCGAGCGGAGAGAGGGTACGCGGAGAGGAGAGAGAGACCCGCGCAACACGCCCGCCCCGCGCGCGAGCTCTCTCTCCCGCCGAGCTCCGCGATGCGAGCGCCCTCACACGCCCGAGCGCGCTCCTCCTCTCCCCTTGCCCTCCGCTACTCCCGCCCGAGCTACCACCAGCTCCGGTTGCTAGGCGCGCCACAGCTGTTGCTAGGGGCGAGGAGGAGCGCGGAGAGATAACACCTGCGGGCGCACGCCGACGGAGCACGACAACCCCCGACTAAGAAATGCATTCGCATTTACGACGACGACGACGACGAAGGCAGAACTACGAGGCGCGCGCTCACGTGCGCTCGCGCTGGAGGAAACGACGACGAAGGCAGAACTACGAGGCGCGCTCTCACGTGCACTCGCGCTGGAGGAATGCAGGCGCACGCCGGCCAACGGAGCAAGACAACCCCCGGCTAATAAATGCATTCGCATTTAAAAACTGGTACTGTTTTAACCGGTCCCCTTTCCGTACACGTTGCGGCGGCTAACCGCCGCTGCATCACGCCAAAAATGGCCGTCTCGATATTGCAACTGCTGCTTGAAAAATCGCGGAACGATCCTTTTTACTATATGTAACGATTCGATGACGTATTCGAAATTGATGCGATTCCGGAATGGCCCCCGCCTGGCACCCCAAAACCAGCTCTCCGCATGCGTCAAAACTGGTAGATATTTTCCGCCGCGACACGCGACAAACAAGGGGGCGGCAGCCAATAACAGCACGAGGCGCGGAAGCGTCATTCATGATGTTTCGCGCCCCAGTAAACGCAAAACGTCCTGAGGACGTCCTCAAATGGTCTAAATGTCCTGGATCCATTACTGGGCGTCCAGGGGACATCCACAGGGTTAGATATTGAAAATGATCCCTCAATGGTCCATCCTAGAGCTTATTTTGGACCACAGGGGATTGCGAATGATCCCTAAATGATCCGTTGTATTACTTCTTTTGGATCACAATCCGTATGGACGTCTGACGCTGCCGTTACCATGGAGGAAAGGCTATTACACTCGTGTCCCTAGTAAAAATTCTGATAGAAACTTGTATTAGTCATAGATTTTGTATTGGGTGTATAAGACGTGTATTAGTCTTATACAAACTTGTATCAGTTTAAATCTCCGGAAATCTCTAAACAAATTATTATGCAAAATCGCTCAACATTTTTTTTGTCACTTTCGCTCCTAAAAAATGCGCTGCTATCAGACATGAAGAGAGCTGATGGGAGCTAAGAGCGAGGCCTGTGAGGCCGCAAGATGCGGCAAGAAGAGCAAGAAATCTAACCCGGAAAGACTGCAACGAAGTCAAGCCAAGCCATGCCACGGTCTTCATTGGGTAGCCAATATGGCGACAAACATCAAAGTGCGGTTGGCGTGTGTGAACGTTCAGGAAGAAGACAGCTAGAAGCAAACAGCTTGTAGCATTATTTCACATCAGACGCGTGTGCATCGCGTCATCGAGAAGTGTTGGAGATGTGTCTAACGCTCGCATAACTTTGGCAAGTATGAACCAGGCCGCCGCGCAACCCATCTTGGACCCGTCACCTCGCCGCTTCGAACATCTTTGCTCCTTCTGCTATGCTGTGTAACGAATGCCTGACATGGAAGAAAGCGTGCGCATCACGTCATCTAGAAGTGTTGGAGATGTGTAGCGCCCGCCTAACATTTACAAATACAATCCCGGCCGCCACCCGACCCATCTTTCACCCATCACCTCGCCGCTGCGGACATTTTTGTTGATTCTCAAGGGAATGCCTCACGACGAAGAGATTCCATTCTAATCGCGTGTTGCGGAAGGGTGAATGCCGTTTTGAAGTTGCATCACAATGGGAATGGTGTTCAATCAGCCATTAATGCGCTCGATGTGTGCCTATGGCTGGACCGTGCAGGTTTGACTTGTGCTTTTTTCATTGCATGCTGCAGCTATTTTGTGGATTCGCATTGCAATTTATTCGTTCGTTCTTAATGCATCGTTCGTTCTTAAAGTATGCATCGTTAGATTATTCAGCCAGATTTCTGTCAGCCAGAAGAATTTGCCTGTGTACAGGGGGGATTAAAAGAAATACGAACGGAGCACACAGCCTCCGACGCATGCCACACCGTCTGGCTGCGCTGTCAGTAAACGGCGCGCATGCGTAATTCTTTCATAGTGTTTGAGAGTGTGGCCTACTGTTAGTGGAAATGCTTGATAAAGAAGGGACGCCGGCCATTTATTTTGGGGCGTCGTCTTATGCTCTGTCGCCACTGAGCATATTGTTATCTACTACATTCGGGAGCCAAGCTCGCAGCAGGCTGATTGCAGCTAGCATGATGCCCTTGAACGATGACCCTACTCAGTGGCGACGCAGCGTGAAAAGGCGCCTCTCGATAAACGATCGGGGTCGCGTCTTGATCAAGCATTTCCCATAAATATAGGCCACACTCTCAAACGCTCTCAAAGAAATGCGCATGCGCGCAGTTTACTGCACTTTTCAGCCAGACGGTGCAGCATGCGTCGGAAGCTGTGTGCTCCGCTGTTCGCATTTCTTTTAATCCCCCCTGTACCCTGATAATAAAACGTGTTGCCATGTTTCATTGCTTTGTTTGAACTTGCCACTGGTTCTGATAGAACTAGTACACTCTGGTAGACCTACCAGACTAATACACACTGATAGATCTAATAGACGAATACAGACTGATGGACCTAATAGACTAATACAGACTTATAGGTCTATTAGCGGCAATAAGTATGTACGTGTATTAGAATTTGTATCAGAATTTCGCCAATAAAAGAAAAACAGTTAAAAAGTTTATCAGAAGTTTTTTTTTCAAAATTAGCCAAGTCCACTTTGGGTGGAATCGAGAAAAACGTCTTTTTTGCTCCCAAAATAACGGTGGCAACTGCTGAAATAATTTTTCGCTATGATGTAGAAGCAAGGAAAGGATGAAGTTGAACAACGCAGGGACGGGACTAAGGGCAGAGGCGACAAACACGGGCGCCTCTGCTCTTAGTCCCATCCCTGCGCTGTTCAACTTCATGCAATGAACCAACTAGCCCAGTTACAAACCCTCCTAAAGGAAAGGATCTTATTTGAGCACTGAAATAGAAATGTGGCTGCATTACTTCCCTCAATGGTAAGTACTTGTAAAGTTTGGATCTGGCACACATTGATGTGACATGCAGGATTTGATCCATTTTGAATGAAAAGTTGTTAATTGGCTGGAAACATATCATAATGGCTGGAAACATATCACTTAAGGGCTTTTTAAAGTAACCTGCACAAAAGTAGTAATATGACTCATTTTTCAGTGGCAATGCCTTGCTGCTCTGGAACTGTGGTCACTGGGTGTCGAGAGCACGATTGATGCGGACAGAAGAAGTGTCTTCTTTGCAACATCCGCACTCTTCCTGTTCAACAGCTGCCATTTCTTTGTCTTGGAATATCCTCAAAAAGTCGGAAAAGTACTTCAACTCTTCATGCAGCTGCCATGATACTCCAAAGCTAGAGAAGTCCCGTGACGCCTTCCACCTTCAGGGGACTTACGTTGTGCTCGTACAAGCCACGCCTCTCTGGGGCACCTGAAAGATTCTTCCCTTTGCCTGAAACAACAAAGTTTGACACCGAGAACTGGGTTCTGCTTCAACTTCCAGGGTTCGTCTGTTGGGGTTCAGCTAGCCTATATACTCCGCTTTAGTTTTCTTGGGTTACCCGTGCCGTCTTTTCGAATGCAGTGTTTTTGCCTCCCTGCCAGGCACGGCTTCCCCAGGTTCTACTGTAATCATTTAGGACGTGCCCGATTTCTGTAGTGTGGCCTGTTGCATTAGCTTGTGAAAAAAAGACAGAGAAAAAAGAACATTAGTTTGTATCCTGGAAGTGTACGAAAATTGTCCAGCGGCATCATTTTGATGACGTTCTGAGGATGTACGCTGGACGGACAAACGGACCCTGACTGGACTGGCTGAGGATAAGATATGGACAACCTGAGGATGCTGAAATGTCCAGACCCGGACATCCTGAGGATTTACCCAGGTTTGTTTTGCGTTATCTGGGGCGGGTTTCTAGGAAAAAGGGGAGCCTCTATTCCGTGTGTCCCCCGCTCCTGGATTTCGCGAGGTGGCTTTCTTCTGCGCCGCAGCCATGAGCAGCTCAAGGGCGGCCCGCATCACCGAAAGCGATCTGCTGACATCGAGCAGAACCAAATATATAGGATCAAAAAACATATTTGCTCATTTATTCTTTCCTCACAGTTGGAAGAGATTTCGCTTGCCTTGTAACTGCAAAAGACCGCGCTGCATACAGTAAAAATAAGAGCAACATCTCTGAGAAGCGTCGGCATTGCAGAGTTTTTTTTTTTCTCCGTGCAGTCAGCGAAGGCTTCCTTTATCGTGGTTGATTCGGTGAAAAGAACAACCACCGAAACCATATTATTGCCACATTGAATGAGAAAAGCATTTGCAAAAATCCAGATAATTGTCAATAATGCCTAGCATTCTTACGCCGCTAGTATTCATTGAGTTTTTTAGAGCCAGATTTGGCTATGAGTAGCGGCCGCCGCTGAAAACGTAAGTCACCATTTCATTTTTTCGCGGTGCGGTAGTGCTCGCGCTCGTTCCCGCCAAAACTTCAGCTGTCGTTTATAACTGGCGCTCACGAGTGCTTCCAATTGTGTGACGCCAGATCTAGCTATCCTTTTTCCGGCTTTGTGTTTTCCGAACAAGCAGCCGTGCTCCCACTGCAGGTTCACGACGTTCAGCATGCGTTGAAGCAAGACTCGTGAGTTGCGGATGTATTAAGCTGGCTTAATTAAACTCTACTTATTAATGAAGCTTTCGTTTCATTATTTTCTTGAGCAACGTAAAGGTATTGTCGAGCGACAAAGTAATTACACTACCGCTGGGCTTCTCCGTCGGTTCCGTTCGCGTCTGTATTCCGCGTCTGACGGGGCAGAAGTGAGCGAAGGCAAACAAAATTTCACGGAACCGCTGGCGTGTCGCTTTGTCTATTGGGCTTTTTATATTACTTTGCGCTACTGCAATAAGAGTGAAGCCCATTTTCGGTGAAATTCCGGACTGTTTTCTCAAGAACGAGCCAAGTAACTGCTACCGTAAAACGCAGTATATTGAGAAATGAATAGTGCAGTACGTTTTATGTTTCATAGCGAGTGTTAACAAGCTAGAACTTTAGGCTGAATATTTTCACACGGATATGTGGTAAGGCTTGTATAGGTGCTGTATTTAGTAAGCAGCGTGAATTTAGCATTATAGTGAACTATTTTTTTTACTTATTACAGGCGCTACGACGCACAGTTGTTTCCCGTGGACAAGTGGCGGATGCAGCAGTGACACGCGCGCTTTCCAAGCTGGGCTATTCTACAATAGTGCTGTTCAAAAACATATTGTGGTCTTGGCAGGTCGGCAAATTACCGGGAATGAGGGTCCTGTTTTCATATGCTTCTGTTTTGTAGGCATCTCAAGCAGTTAAACGAATGATAATCGGTTCGCGCTTCATGAGCAGCGCTTTTTAAAATTTTTTCTCGACTGTTATTTGTGTTTGCTTTCATGTTTGTGTTCGTATTCTTGCCACTGTTAAGCGAGGTTTCTCGTATATTTGATGTGCCTAAGGCAGCGTCTCCTGCCACGCGCGTGGCACCAGCCACGCCCCCCTGGCAACGGCTGCTGCCACGCGTGACGTTATAACCATGGCAGCGTCTTCTGCCACGCGCGTGGCAGCAGCCACGCCCCCCTGGCAACGGCTGCTGCCACGCGTGACGTCATAATGACGTCATAACATTAATAATTGTCATTATTTTGTGTAGTGTAGTCCGAAATGGCAGCGTCTTCTGCCACGCGCGTGGCAGCAGCCACGCCCCCCTGGCAACGGCTGCTGCCACGCGTGACGTCATAATGACGTCATAACATTAATAATTGTCATTATTTTGTGTAGTGTAGTCCGAAATACACATTTTTTTTATTTGCAGTACAAAATAACGCACCATTGAACTGCTAAAACTTTTCTAAACAAACAATTTTTGTTCTTGCGGGAGCAGCCGGCGATGCTGCTGCTGCTGCCAGCTGCCGTATCGCGCACATGGAGTCGCGTATCCGAAAGCGTGACGAAGCTCCGATTTTCTTGGGCCGACAACGTAGATAAACCGGAGTTCATATTGTTAGAAGCACTATCTGAAAACGTGAGAAAGTTGCTTGTGATTATGTATTGCGTGGGGACCCAGCCAGCCTTTCCAGACCGCAGCAAAATAGCCGCTCTCGAGTAATGTTGACCTGTGACCGCTTGGTTATGCTTGGTGTACGCCGATGGTACCTGCGTACAGTTTCAGCGTACGTGAGACGACATCGCACAGCCGACTGGCCTCGTTCGAACAAGCTACGTTCCACACAAGAAAAGACACCGTCCGAGCGTAATTCTGTGAACCTTCCGACGCATGTCGGCGCGGCGGCATCTACTATCAACAGTTTGCACCACGGCAAGTCCAGAATGCTTAAATGGGCGACCTGAAATCGCGGTGTGTGTTCTCGAAATGAAGACAACTTAGCAGCGCCAAAAGATAATCAGAATGTACAGTGCAGAGGACGAAGGGTAGTGGCGGCAACCGTTTTTTACTAGGCACATGTGCGCATTACAATTACAGACAATTGCGCCGAGAATAGGAAAGGTAATCTTTGGTGTCCCCACACATGTACCACGTACGTACCACTACAGTAGATCTCCTCTTCTGAAATATTAGCAAGGAAAACTCGAAAATCGGGAAGTTCTTATTTTCTAGTGGGCGAAATTGTAGCTTAAAATTTGTTTTACACCCACGATACGTTTTATGAGCAGAAAAGTCTTGTGAGCATGCGCCACAAGGATCATAATTGCGTGATATTCAGCGCTTAAAAAGATTTCCTAGTAGAAACCAAATATTTCGTAGTAGGATACGTGATTCTACAACAGTTTAGGACCTGCGACCTTCAAAAGGTAGACTAGCTAGACGCTTCATCTCATAGCCACTGCACTGGTATAACTTTCACATCTCACTGTACCGTGGTGTACGCTATGTTGGCCAGACTTGACTGAGTCCCTCATGCAAAGGAAGTTAATTCAGGACACACACCCAAACGATAGGGTCAGAGAAGAGGCTGTAGAGACGGCAATAGGAAGGGTATATGCTTGGCCGGCCATCATGTCTAATACACCTACATGCACTCCAGCATATGAAAACCTATGGGTTCTGCACAGGCTCAATAAGCAACGTCAAAGAGAATCTTAAGATGTGCCTGGAACGTGAAAGCATCTACGGATTGTTTGTGTAAACAGGTATAAGCAGTGAGCATGGTGCAAATGTAATTGATAGGCAAACGTCAAGGCTATCATGGGGCGAATTTAACAAAAAGAAATGGTGCAAAAGATCCCAATTTCAAACTACATTGATGTTATATGTGCATGCACTATAAACACAGTCATCAGTATGTTAACTGTACGTAAACACTCAAGTGATATGATCAAACGGAACTAGAGGCCCCACTGCAATCGCCCAGTTATGTTTCTTTGCAGTGGAATAGGTCGGTATCTGTTAGTCGCACAAACAAGATTCTCTGATGGCATGGAGAAATAGCTGGAAAGTGGCTATGGAGCTCCAGCTGCTTTACACATTTTCTGTAATACCAGTTATTTGTTTGAAGTTTTGCAATAAAATTGATCTCATTTGTTAGTCTTTTTAATTAATGAACGAAACTTTTCATGGCCACAAAACAGTGGTCGATAAACAAATGCTCACTTTCTTTGGTGGCTTGTAACGATTCACTAGAATTTCACATGGCCAACCCAAGGAATCCATGGCTCGTACACTGCAGGGTAGTGCTAGTCTCCAAAAACATTTGCCAGGACGACTGGAAACTAGTGCGGCCCACAGGCTCCATAGGTGGAAACCAGTAGCCCAACCACAGTGCCATAAAACAGCTAATGAATGGAGTGAGTCTCTGCTAAATATTAAGCAGGTTCAAAGGGTAGGTTCGCATTGATAGATTTTGTGCCATCGTTCACTGTGCGTAGATTAACTATTTAACGGGCACAATAGTCATTTTTGTTATTTCGGACAGTTGAAGGGTTGCCTAAATGTTCTTTAACAAAACAAAAAGTGAAAGCTCTCAGGGATTTTAAAAACATTGTTTAGCCTCTCCAGCAATTGTCCCAGCCTGAAGGAACTCAGCTGATAGTTGGTGCCGACTGTCGTCCTCGCTTGCTAGATCCCTGACCAAGCACATGAATGCAGTGACTAAGAAAGATGGTGACCAAAGTGAGAAGAGAAGGTGGATCCCGTACAACAGCCCTTGATCATCTAAACACCAGAAAAAAGCGCCGATGACTCACAGGCCACGACTAGGGCGTTAAAATACCTTTTGACATACATTTACAGGGCATTTACAACCTTTTATCAAAAAAATCTTGATTACACACACTCCCTCCATGGAAGGGGTTTGTTTCTGACAAGGTCGTTGAAATTTGTTATTAGTGACAACATAAACTCATCATTGGTCCCTTTCATTCAGCACACTTACGGGCTTCGTTTTAAAAACCCTGCTGTTTCTATTTCACGTATAAATGAACTGCTTATGCAATATTCTCTTATTTACCTATGTTCGAAGTAAACTGTGTTATACCGTAAAATGTGATGTGCCGAGTGCATGCAGGTGTAACATTCTTCAATGGGACATGCAGAACATGAAGCTCAGTGCTGATAAACTTAAATCAGGGAAAATAAAGCTTCCCATGTTGCTTCTTTATTTTTGTAACTATTCTCTCTACCAAATACCTTGGTGGTAAACTCAACTAAGCTCACCTTTTCCCTAGGCCTTTATAATTGTTTTGCTCTGCAATTATACATTCTCAGCTGGAGCATGCCTGCTGAATTCAGGCCCCAACCACGCTTTACTATTTCTCAATTGCAGCTGTATGAAATGTTGCTCTTTAGGTTTTGCCAATGATTTCCAACAGGCCATTTAATTGGTGTCAGAACCATTTTATACCTTTAATTGCTATTTATAGCAAACAGTATTATATCATTTTTCATAACACATTTTGTTGTAACCTCATTCAATGATTTTGTTACCCCGCCAGCCTGGTTCATAAATCTTTGCGTGAACATGCCCGTCTTGCAGCTAATCTGCATTAACAGACACCACACATTTTGGCTTTCCAGCGTAGCTTTGGTGCCCGCAAAAAGGAATCTTTTTCTTGGCTCCTCTGCAGCGCTTTGTAGAAAAAGATCACTTGCTGGTTTGGCTTTCCCGCAGGGCTCTAGTGTAGTGCAAGAAAGTATCGCGTGCTTATTCCTTTTTTGTTGAAGTTTTAATGCTGTGCATCTTCCAGAAGAACCCTGGCATTTTGTTTAGAAATGGAACTTCACAGCACAAACAGTGCAGAGATAGTAGAGCTACTCACTTTTTGCATAGACACGGAAGTTTGGCAGATCACTTGTCATTGACAAGCAAGTGTTTGATTTCTGGCTTAAGGTGCAACGCTGGGATAGTTTACTAGCTGGGGGGAAAAAACACAGCACTGATAAACGGTACTGAAGTACTAGGAAAGGTGCCGTGATCAACATGGTTTCCATGTGTTGGCAGCTTTTTGGTCCAGTGTTTTTCATGAATATTTGCCAGGGGGCCTTAACGTGGCCTGCTTTTGTGTAACAAAAATGCCAACAGTGAAGCACTTATCAATGCTCACATGCTGCTCATTGATACCAGAGCAAAAGTACGTTCAGCAGTCATTTTATTGTTAAAGCCACCCATGATCCATACACCTTCCAGCTGTACTGCAACTTTCACAAACACCGACAGACATTCACATCTATGCACGTGGCCTTGGCTCCAGTTCTTGCACAAGGAATTAAGAAGTACTCTTGGGAGTGGGCAATGTCACGCTCGACACCAACCATTACCCCGAAGTTGTACTTGATGAACTATTTTTTACGCCTGTTGGCTTAAAGGATTGTTTAAGTGCCCGTTTTGTGGAAGAAAAAGAAACAGCTAATGGGCACACAACACACAACCCGTGAATGTGTTTTCTAGCAGCTGGCTTCTGACGAGACTTGCATCATTGTTGGGACATTTTATAAAGCCCCTTACCACTAAGTAAATTCACTTGAGCAATTTTCCAAAACAGTTTACACAGTGCGGAGTTAAAAAGCAATAGAATGTGAAACGTCCCCTCACAATTGGAAACTCTTCCTGTTCACTACCCCAAAGGCTTTGACAGTAGACGCTTAAGCACGCTTCACCAGTTGCGAATACAAGCATTAGTGTCAAGTTGAACTCCGCAGAGTGCTTGGGATGGGCATATAGATGTCACAGCCACTTGGAATTTGTGCATAGACTGCAAGCCTCCGAGATAAGCTCTCATCATCATTAGCCCATCCTGCTGAGAGTGAATGAAAGTATTGTGCCTGGTTATGTTCAATTCCAACCAAGCCAAACACAAGAGTAAAGAAGGAACGAGCCTATCAAAATACATACTCAAAGCAGATGCAGGAGGAAGTTCTGTTGCCTAACCAGGTTAGAGGAGGCGAAAGGTACTGGAGCGAAGGAAAGGGAAATAAGAGCCAAGCAGTAATTTTAAGCCTTGCCTATCATTTCATTAAGACTTCCTAAGTTGAAACCACAATGGTACTAAGCAACAAATCTGAGCATAGAACTGAATTGTCACTTGTTAACCTTATGCACACCAGACTTTTAAAGGACTATTAGCAGAAGTTCCAAACTTGGCTCACACGGCGATCTTATCGGCTGCACTTCTCCCATGCTTGCACAGTTGGAGCTTGAGCCTCCTTGCACAAGAAGCCAGCCAGTCAGCGAATGGTTTCAGTGGTATCTTGAATAGATATATCTTTGGACGGGCAGTTGGGCTCCACCCACGGAAGTGCAACTGCGCTCCCTGCACGGATTCTGCAGCGCTACGTGCACAGATCGTTTCTGTGGAATAGTCAGGATACATTTCTCGGCGACAGTACTACTGCCCCGGGGGAAAAATTGCAGAAGCTACATGCGAGATCGGATTGCGTTCGATGATGCCGTGCGCTACCTGACGACACTCGATTCGTGCACACGCTGACACTACGTCGCTCGCTACGGCGCGACGCGATGGAAAATACTGATCCCTACGTTTTATAATTGAGCCAGCACTCCAGAATCAGAACACAAGGCTTGGCATGGAAGAAGCGAAGCACAAGTAGACAACAAATGCAGGCGCGTAAAGCAAATAGCACGCGAACTGCAAAACAACGTGAAGCTTACAAAATATTAAACGACAACAGTACAGTTCTAGGAGCATGTAAAAAGCGGGGCGAAGCAGCGTGCAGAAAACAATGCGTTAGGCTTACCAAGACGTGCAACAGCAAGTTCACAAAAAATACCCAATCTAAATAATTACAAGCACACCTCCCAACAAGGAAAAAGCGCCGCGAGGCAGCCGCTGTACAGGGAGATAAGGACGTAACGATGCGTCAGGCCTGCCATTCGAACCACGGGCGGAGAACATCGGGACACAAGACGCGAACACCCGGCTGCCGTCGTCAACACAAAAAAGTGGCATGATCAAATGACGTAAATATGACGTTTGTTTTGTGACGTCACAGGAAGTCACGTGATTACTTTAGCTTGACGTCACTTCTGCGTGGCAGCAGCTGTTGCCAGGGGGGCGCAGCTCGTGCCACGCGCGTGGCAGGAGACTTAACCTTTCCAGAAAGTTGAAATAGGGTCGTCTGCTTCGCTGAACGCTAGCGAGCCTTTTTGGTAGAAAATAACTTTCGCTATCCCAAATGTTCCCAGTTGGGTGCATAGCTGTTCATTTTTCTAGCTCCGGAAGATGCTGCTTGATGTGTGAATTGTGAACGCCAGCCTAGGCTATAATCACTAGCTAATCACTGGCGCCACCTTTAGTGCCATTACGCCGACGCAGCGCAGCTCCAGCCCAAGCGAGGTCTGGGACGCGCTCGTTAGTGCGCGGGTGCGCGTGGTTCACAGTTGCACAAAACATTGCAGTCCGATTCGCCTCGCCATGCCTCTTCAATGCTCCAACCTTCACGCCAGCCCTCACATCTTGCGCAGTCGATGCCCGAGCCTCTGTGCAACCACGCAGCCACGCAAGTACGCCAACGCTGTAACTAAGCCGGCCTTCGCCGTTGGACCAACGTTGGTTGGACCAGTGCGCCATTTTGTCTTCCTCGCCCAAGCGTTTTGCACCGTTCAACACTCGCTTGCCTCCTTGTGCGCGTCTGCGCTTGCTTGCTGGCGGACGCTCCAGCAAGATTGTGTTTTGTGTGTGACCGCCTGCGTGTATCCGGCTCGGCGGCATATCATGCTGGGCATTGTGTGGGAGCGGCTCGTCTCAGTGACAATGTTGCGCCTATTCATCGACCTCATACGGAAAGAATTGGAACGGCGACAGCTGGACACTGCCGGTTTCAAAGAAGAGATAATTCGGCGGCTGGAAGCCGACATTCGGCAGCAGCATGAAGCTAGCCCCCCGGTTGAACCGAAGGCTTCTGCCTCGTCCGCCGCGGTGCCTTTGACGCTAGACCCAGCCACGGTACTTAACCTTGCCAGACACAGTGGGCCTCTTCGATTTTCCACTTCTGGCTCCCCGCGGGCTGCCTGCGGGTAGTCCGAGGATTCCCCGAAGCCATAGGGATACATGGGAAAATCGAATGTTGGGCTGCTTCTCGGGGAGTCCGCGGTGAGCCCGAGACTGTAAATCGAAGAGGCCCATTGCCACAGACTGCCTGCAACATGATCCGTTGCCTTTGCCAGAGCAGCCGCCATGGCAAGTGTTAGTAGCCCAGACATTGCCCTCAAGAAGTGCCCCTGTCGCATGACACCGTCGCATCCGACGCGGTGTTCGCGCGCCATCATCCCAATATTCCATCGTCCCGCTTCGCAGCCAGCCCACTCCCAGCCAGCACGCAGTTATAAAAGGTACATTGGCCGAACACAGAGCTGTTTTTGCTTGCCACAGCGATGATCTTGACCATATCACTGATATGAAGCTCTGTGTTTACCTGCTAGCGCGTTGCCCTACAGTCGGCGCTCATACCGGTACGATGGAGAAGGCAAGCAGTTCCTGAAAACTCAGGGGCCCTAGTGAACCATGGCTTTCAAAGGGGAATGTAATGAGCTACAATCAAAGCCATCATCCGTGCCTTGCTCATCGCAGCCAAGCAACCGCTAACTCTACAGCTTCTGTGCGAATTCAAAACGAGTAAAGGCCAGGAGCTTCCATTCAAACAGTACGGCGTCTGTGGCCCCTCCGCTTCCTTCTGAGCCTCCCGGATGCCGTACGCTCGACACGGGTGGGTGGAGAAACCAAGTTCTGTCAGGCCAGTTCTCACAAAGGAAGTCAAGCACATACAGAATTCCTTCAACAGCCAGAAAGAGGTCATACCGTCGGTGAACCACCTGCCAACTACTTTCAGCCCAGCCAACAGCAAGCGCAGCATGCCGAAAACTTTGTCCATGGACAGAAAAAGGGAAGAACGGTCGTGAGCCAGCCACCTACAGGATCCAAGCCCGTCAACAGCACCAACCAGCCGCGAGCTGTGCAGCAGCCAACGCCCAACTCGAGCCATCTGTGGTACCATAAGAGATTAAGGACAACTTGTGCCGCACCTGGCTGACCACTTCGTGAGTGGCATCGATCTACTTCAGCTGGACAAAGCCCATGCCTGAAAGTTTTTGCAGCAGCACCGACCATTCAGCATTTGGCTACAAGACGAGCAAGAACTTCCTGCGTAGCAATTGTGGCATACTGTGTGCCACATGCAGCTCCATGAGACTGTTTGAGAGGGTGTCGGCAACCTCCTGTCCAAGGACAACTGGCACGCCTTTCACAAACCTCGAAGCCAAGGCTAAGGCCCTTACCATGCTTCAGTGTGCATGAAACTGCCAGTGCAAGGAAGCAGGACAGTGTAGACTCACCTCTGCAGTCAGTGCAGCCACAGCTTAAACGGTACAATGCGCTTATTGGCTGTCTAGCCACCTAGATGACTTGGTGCACGAATGAAGCGTGCGGCAGTGTTTCCCCCGCGTGCATGAGTGTTGTGCCTGTTGTGGACAATGTGCGGATATTACTGTCCACGAGACGTGGTCAACCAAACTGGTGGGGCGGGGTGCGAGCTGCCAGCCACATGTGCTGTAGTCATTGGGTGATCACTAGCGTCACCTTCAGTGCCATCACGCCACGCAGCTCCAGGCCCATTCGAGGTCTGGGACATGCTTGCTTGTTTGTGCTTCATTTGTGCCCGCCTCCGGTGTGGTCAATCGTGTTGTATAATGTTCAAATAAATGCGTTCCTTTAAATAACTCCCATTCGCCTGGCCATGCCACCTGAATGCCCCATCCTCCACGCCCAGCCCTCGCAGTACCGCATACGGTGCAATTCATGAATTGCGAGGAGGACCAGAGATAGCGCAAATAAAAGTAATGTGGTGGTTTTAGCAGCACAATATTTACAACAATCGAGGCCTAAACCTAAAAAATAGCCGCAGTGATTTCATTGAATCAGCAGATTTGAAGATCTACGGCGGGTAAAATGGATCACAAAAAGAATCTGGCTTGGATGTTTTTAAGAAAGCATAGTACAGATAAAAAAATGGATTTCTTGCTGAATGGATGTTGGGATTTTTTACTATAGAAGTGTAGAGCATGTGTGTGCTTAAATTTGTTTTGAGATGGGGCGTGTTCAGACGTATTTAAGCGCATATGTCAAGGAAAGCATTTCTAGTAAATTTATCATGAGTGGTTTTCAAAGTGTCAAGACGCGTAAAAAACAAATAGGCTCGGGTAACACTTCTTTACCGTGTCTCCAGATAAAGCTCTCTCAAGCGACGTTTTTAAAACCTCTTGGTGTAGCATATGCTTGTGTTGTTCTCAGCAAGACATCTTTTACACGTTTACAAATAAACTTCTTAAAACTGCTAGCGGTAAACGTTTGCAAGATGTCTTCACGTAGAGGTAGACGATTGTAGCTGTTTCAGGCTGTTTCAAGACGTCTTCAAGACAACTTGTGTTTCATGGGAACGACTTCAGCGGTCAAACCTTCAAAGGTCCTCAGCTGCCGTATCCCAGAGGATGCCCTCAACGAGACTGTCTACGTCGGTATCATCAAGAACAACTTCAGCGAAGATGGATGCATGGCTTACGTCTTGAATGCCCAGAAGCGTGCATACAAGCGAAAATGCAACAAGGATCGACCCACTGGACGAAACTGCTTGCATTGCATGTGATGCATGTCTGTGTTGGCATTGTACGGTCCCTGCTGGGATTTAAAAGGAAAGTGCTCAAGCCGGCAGCTGGTTCTGCAAGAAATGTTTAGAGCACTACTACCTACATGTTACGCATTACATTTGCTTTTCTATTCACTGCGTGCCCACCTATGCATTAGCCGTAAAAAGTACACGCAAAGAATAAAGCTTCGGGTGTTCTTAATGCCTCGATCAAAAATGTGTGCGAACCATTTCTTTCAATAGAAGATTTTAGCTTTTGGCTTCAATGGCCATTATAAAAAGTTACCGTTTGCCCCACATTAAAACTGATCGCAAAGACCACCTGGCCCATATAGTTACCCCTTTCATAAAATACAATTATTCATTCGTCAGCTATATTTATCAATTAAAATTTCCCGATGTTTTTTTTTTTTCCGGGAACAAATAAGAGTCCCACAGAATTCCTTTTCCACGCTTAATCAACTATGAATTGTATTGGTTAAAAGGCTCTTGGCCCATGACAACTTTGTTCTTGGCACGAGCTACGGACGCTACAGACTGGTACTGTGCCTGCGGCAAAAGCTTAAGCTCTCACTGATGGCGTCTGTAACGTGAATACACCCTGCAGAAAAGCTAGGGTGTCTAGAAAAGCCAATTTTCTCTGACGATGATGAAGATTGTGGATGAAGTGTAGCAAAATAAAAACGCTTCCCTGCGAAGCTCGGCGACAGTTCCGTTATGCCCCCTCTGCTAAGGTTTGATGTGCAGCAGAGAGAGAGAGAGAGAGAGAGAGAGAAAAAAAACATTTATTGCCCAGTCACCGACCTAAGTCCAGGTCAGCTAAACAGCGGATCCTGAGGCGTCACTGTCTTCATAGTAGTCCAGAATGTCCTTGGAGATCTTCTGGATATGAAGGCAGAGAGCCTCCTGGGCGGCCCGAACGTCTGTTCCGGGCGGGGGAGCCAGCCAACTGTCCCACGAGGTGACGCGGGAGAGGGAGGGGGGAAGCTTCGGGGGGTGGCAGTCCCAGTAGGAGTGGGGAATAGAGGGGTATGCGCCACAAGAAGGGCAGGTTGGGGGACCGGAGCACTTGCGAATGCGATGTAGAATGTGGTGAGATGGGAGGGATCGGGTATGAGCCTGGCGGAGAAGAACGGTTTGGGCGCGAGTGAGACGCGGGTCTGGAGAAGGGTAGACTTGGCGGGCGAGGCGATAGGAAAGTAAATTGAATTTACGGGTTTCACGATCATGAAGACGAGTGGAAGGAGGATGGTATGAGGTTGGCCAGAGCATAGATGGACCCGGGGATAGATCTCGGGAAAGCGCGTTTACTCTTGCGTTGCCGTCCATGTTAGTGTGGCCAGGTACCCATACCAGGACAAAGAGGTGAGAAGGATGCCTGTTGAGAGTGTCAGTCACTAAGCTAGAAGAAAAGGGGTTGACGGTATAGCGTAAATAATTTCGGATGGCGGATTGCGAATCTGTGAAGATATAAGTGGGGTGTTCGGTGGAGGTTGTGAGAGCAGCATGCTCTATGGCAAGAGCGATGCAGTGCTCTTCTAGGGAGGTGGCATCTGGCGGGAAGAAAAAAGGCGTTTGTGCGGATACCAACGACGAGTGGCGTAAAAAAGGCTGCGGTTCCTATTTGCGTAGAGGGAAAATGACTGGAGTCTGTAAAATATACCGCCGATCCTTGCTTTTCTAGAAAGGAGACACGTTTGGTGAGGGCTTTACAGCGTAGAATTAAGCGGCGGGTGGCATGCCTGGAGGGGTTCATATTCTTAGGCAGGGGTTCTATGCGGATACGAGGGAACGTGGCCCAAGGAGGGGAAGTTGTGGGAATTGGAGGAAGCGAAGAAGTAGGGTAGGCCATCGTCTGCAACAGTGCCCGACCCTGGCAAGATGTCTGAAGGCGCTGAAGTTGGGCTTGTTTGTGTATCTGAATACGCTCTTCTATAGTGTTAAATCTGCCGGTCGCGATAAGATTTTTAGTAGGAGAGTAGGGAGGCACGCCGAGGGCTATGCGGTAGAGCTTACGGAGAGCTGCCTCTAGTTTGGTTAGTTGGGTGGGCGCGGGATGTACAGTATGCGGGACATGGTAAAAGCATCTATAATACGTAGGAGGTGTTGTTAGTGCGATTTGTGACGCGGTGCAGCAGATGAATCATTTGCTCGATCTGAGAGTGTAGTTCGAAGTGTAGGGTAGGAACTACCGGAGTAGTGATAAGCAAGACCTAGAATTTTTAGTGAGTCTGTTTTGGGAATTGGGGTGTTATCAATGGAGATGTTGATGAGGTCACGATCAGGGGCTCTGCCTTTCTTGTTCGTTATGTTCATGAGAGCCGATTTGGAAGGGGAGATAGCGAGACCTAAGGTGCGAACATGGCTGTTCATTACGACACATGCTTCTTGGAGGGTTTCTTCGAGTTGGGCTGGGCTACCATGGGAGGACCAGAGGGTAATATCGGCATAGATCACGGTGGCATAGATGGAGTAGGAGAGGTGGGAGATAGAGTCCAGGAGGGGAGGCAGTTGGGCTAGTGCCAGGTTGAAAAGGGTTGGAGACAGGATTGAGTCCTGTGGGGTGCCAGAGGTTAAATGGTGGCGCAGGCGTGCGACAGCGCGACGTAAATAGGCCTAACGTCATGTTGTGAGGTGGACATCTGTTTCCCATTTTCCGGCTAGTAATTTAGTGGCCCTATCGATCCAAGGCTAAAACATCACTATATATTTTCTAATTGATAGGTAACAGCCAGCCAATTATTTCGGTTGAACTACTTTTAGCTGTGCAGCGAAATGGCGTGGTTTGGCTCTGTAGCCTTGACTGCATTGCCATAGAAAGTTGTCCCCGAGTATAGGTATACTCTGCACCGGGTCAGCTGTAAAGCAGGCACATGTTTTAGAATTGATGCCATGTGCGGGTACGCCAGCCGAAATGCTACCCCAAATTATCAGGCAAACAATGGCCGTACAGCTGTATGGCATTCAAGTCCGCATAGACTGGACTTCTGGTCATGATTTGGTGGCACCGGGGAATCAGGCAGCCGACAAAACTGCGCAAGAGGGTTGCTCTTTTCTCTCCTCCGCTGAGCCCACCGTCACCCAGCCTTCAGACCTTCCTGAATGCTTGGACACGACCGAAAGTACCAGCGTATCCCCACCATCCGCATACACCGGTACAATCTGGATGATGCCACTTTCCTGGCGACGAGAAAAGACCACCTCCGGCACCGCACACGTGTTCTCATTGCACCGTGTGCTCCCAACCTCCCCCCGGGTCTTACCCGTGCCGAGGAGGTTGCGCTCAGAAGAATTCGGGTGGGGACAGCCGCCGTGACCCGCCACTGGCCGCAGTACCGAGGTTCCTTTACAAACCCTGGTTGCCCAGTTTGCCACCGCAGCGACGCGATCGCCGACCTTCACCACTTGCTGTGGTCCTGCCTCGCCTTGAGGCCGACGAAACTGCGGCACCTTGCGGCGACGGGCCTCCGCGTAGACGTCTCCGCATACGCCGCATGGATACATGGGCGTCACCATCGTTCGCTCCTTGACTTCATCCGCGAAGCGAACATTTTCATTTCCATCTAATCACCATCAACTCATACCCCCACATATATATATATATATATATGCCCTGTGGCAAAATAAACGTTCATAAAAAAAAAAACACGAAAAGAAATTCCAACTAAAGCAACTTACGCCGAGGGTTCACGTTTCCAATCAACCTTCCCTTACAAGAACCCAAGAAATATTTATTAAGAAATTCTACGCAGATGCATCATTTTCACAGGAAACAATTCGCAAATGGTACTACCCCCACATCAACCCGAAATGTCCATACTGTCAGCAAGCCGTCAAGGCTGATTTGCCCCACCTGGTCTGGATATGCCCCAAATTCTCTTGATACCGGAATTTCTCTTCCCCAAACCCAGATCCTTCAACCCAAATCGGTCCCCTCACATTTGATGAACACACCATTATCCTCATCATACGGTTCACCACGAAGAGCAGTCTAGCACGAGTTATATAGCGATGGCCTACACCAGTGAATGGACCATTCAATGCTGTACAATTGTCCTGTGAAAAACTGATGCCGCCTCCCGAAGACCACGAACTTATAACGAGCCCCCTTCAACCATGCATCCTTCTCTCCCAACTCCCCCACAGGGCCTCCGGCCTTCCCTTTTTGAATAAAAGATTTAGCAACAACAACAACCGTTGGTCATTAAGGTAACAGAGTGGATCCCTAGAGAAGGCAAGCGGGGCAGGGGGCGGCAGAGAGTTAGATGGGCTGGTGAGATTAAGAAGTTAGCGGGGATAAATTGGTCGCAGTTACCACAGGACCGGGATAATTGGACATTAATGGGAGCCTCTGCCCTGCAGTGGGCGTAGATAGGCTGGCGATGATCCTAAAATGGACCACTGCAATAAGGCTGTGTAGATTACATAGGGCACAACTGTACTTTGATTCCATCAGCCGTAAACTTTTTTTTTCTGCTTGACCTTCCATCAAACATTACTTTAATTTTCATTTTGGGTTCCGTCAGATGCACTCTAGATACTGCATAATTCGCAAACTCACAGTGGCTGCTCAACCTTCATAATATTGCAGATTCTAAATGCGCAAGTGAGTCAGCGTCGTCTGGTAGGAGAATAAAAGGTTTATTGGGCAATGACTCAGCCTCTTAAAGTTAAAGCAAGTACACACCCAAACTTTCCGCTTATAAACAGGTGCTAGCACACGCACACATCTCGGAATGGGAAGGGACTGGAACAAATGTGTTGTGCTTATACGCAAAGCTGCAGCTAGGTGGCTAAGTGCAACACACGAAAGGGCAACAAAGTGGCCCTCCACCCCAAGTAATGCCCTCAAAGGGTTGAACACACGGTAACACAAAGCTGTACATTTACAGCAAGCATAAGGAAATTTGGCTTTCAGCTTGTGGGTAGGTTCAAGTGATGGCCCACGAACAAAGACTTTGCTTTGGCTATGGTTACTTTGCTTTGCAGCACCCTCTTTTCCCCTAGCGTACAGTTAGCTCTCCAGCTTTCACACTGATTCAGCAACTTTACTCCATGCGCATGTTAGCTCACACAACTTGTTTCTTGATTAAAACCAAGATTGAATACTACCCAGAGCATTATATAAAATCCTTAAAGTACACACCTAAAGCAAAAGAAAAAGAATAAAAATGGGTAAGATTGGCAACATGCAAAAGTAATTCGTTTCATCTATGCCTGCAAATTCATCTTGGTGCTTTCAAACAGCTCGTGACAGTGACAAGTAAATAGATGAGTCTACTGTATCGACCGATGCTGAAAAATGTGCCGCAAACAGACCGTAAGGTGGACCTCCAAAACACCCTGAAACAACCACTTCTCAAAAAGGAGCCTTTGCAGAAGGAACCTCCATATTCAAGCTTAAAAGCAGAATCACAGCATTTCCCTTTTGCACACGAACTGGTAACTTGCCCTACGCAGACAATATATTCATAAAACAAAGGTTTCAAAAAGCATATTTAGAACAATAGCACAATGACTAGTGGTATGCCAGGACACCAACTAGCCCCAATCCAATTCGCTTCTCAACAAGCAACTGACGCGAAGCAAAAACTTGATTAACATCACAAGTGTAAATAAACCCAGTCCTGAGTGAACTGCCTTGACAGGATGGTGTTCAAAAGTGCGTAGAAAAGGAATGTGCTCTTAATACATCAAGATATTCGTGAACAAGAACTCCAAACACAGTATATTAAATAAAAATTCCACACAGAGATAAAAATGTTTGAAGTAACAAAGAAAAAAAACTGCTCCGAAATGAGCCCACACACACACAAAAAAAAAGGTCAAACCCCAACATGTGTCAAGGTGCTTCCGCAAGGCCCCAGATAACTGTTTGCGCGACTCATTGCCTTTCACACATGCATTAACGTGCCAGAGCACCTTGTTGGCTTAAATGCCGTTAAATATGCATACGTAGCTACTGCTGTAGCGGTTGCTGTCTGAAAGGGCATTGTGGTCACTCCAAAGTGTGCCAGGGATCTAAAACAAGCCCTCTCACATCGAGGGGAACAGAAGAGGCAAAAAAAGCCTCGACTAATGCACAGGTACACACGTCTCCGCAGAATGTAAGTACCGAGTTCACCATCTGCGGGAAGGAATGCCTTGAGAATGGCTGCGCCAATTTGGCACACACCAAGCTGCTAATGTTACAAACACACACAAACTCAGTGAAAAACTCGGTAACTCAGAAGCAAAAAGAAGTGCACGCAACCAACAACAAAAGCAAATGAAAATAGTGAACATTAAAGTAAAAGTGGTTGACCAGACCAGACGGTTGAAAACATTGCTGCCTTGCTTGAGGAAACAACAAAAAAACACAGCTGCACTAAGAAAAGGGCAGCAATGCATAAGAATAATGCATGACAGCAGAGCCACTTTTTACAAGCATCAAAAATGAACAAGCTTAGCACACTGTTCTTTTTATCTTCAAGCTGGTGAACAGTTTAGCTTGATTCACAGTAAAACGCCTACAAAAAGCAGCGCAGGTAGTTTTCGCAGCAGGAGCAGGGTCGCAGCACATTAACAATGACTAGAAGAAAACAAAACGAACCTGAACAGGAGTAAGTGATAACAAGAGTCAGTTGGCAGACCATTTGAAAATGCTCCTCAAATCTCTCACAACAGAAGCTGAAAAAAAAAAAAAAAAAGAGCAAGAATGAGTTTTGTGGGCCCGCCCGCGAATAAACAGTCTAAATCAACACTGACCATTTCTCAAACTTTTCGGTGAAAACTGAGCGAACTAATCGTAAAACAAAACGTCTGTCAAGTTCATCCGTATGCGTAGTAGCGTAAGCAACACGAGCTGCTTACTACCAACACATTAACATGGGCTCACACACACATTCTTGCACGGCCACTAGCTTCTGCAAAACAAACCGCACATCTTTCGCAGCCAAACACGAGGAATACACCATTCTCTCCACATGTAAGTTTTGTTTTAAGCAGCAACAGTTCTAAGGTAACATTTCAGGGTGGGGGAAGGGAGTGAAGAAAAAAAAAAACGCAACCACGTCGAGTCTAGCCACTGAAGATTGGGTCGCTCTTTGCCCTCGGATGAGTGAAGTGCGTGCCGGGAAAACAGGGCGACTAGCACACTACGGCTGCGAGTAGGGAGGCAGGCCGGCGTCGCCCCCTGCGGAGTAGTGGCTGGGGCTACCCGTGTCCAGTCCAGTCTTGGGCACGCTCTGCGTTGTGGTCTGGTCAATGTCGTCGTACTGGCCCCGCCCAGTGCTCACACCTGAAATGCAATAAAGAAACGGGGGCGCTCCGTCAATCTGCCAATGCATTCGTAAAGGCTCCCACCACCCTATTTCTGAGAGAAAAGGAGAAAGGGGAGCAGTAGTGAAGTTTACATCGTTGAATTTAAGGTAAGAAGTTGGGCTAGTTGGCTACGTGGTAACGAAGGCATCTTTCTAGTGCTTAACAAGCACAGGACAGAAGTAAACAGGACAAATGCAAATGCCCTGTTCACTCCTTTCCTGTGCAAAGTCTAACAGTGCTAGAGAGATGTTCTCGCTATTATGCCACTGCTTCACTCGTTTTGATTTTTACTTCTAATCTTTCTCCCTTCTACTTTTTAGTATTTCCACATTTTCCCGTCAGCCCAGGAAAGCTGATGCTCCATTTATTTTAACTCCAGTCCAGGGAGTAAAAATTGCTAATTCCGAGGCCTGCAACTGTATGAAGTCGATACCTGGCCTATTTCATTCCTTGATGGGTGGCATGATCCCAAGCCACTCCAAAAACTCTATTCAACAAAACGTTTCATGCCAATGAACCTTAGAAAACTGACCAAAAAAGAAAACAAGCTGCTGTTATAAAAAGCAACAGCCACACCTATTTCACGATAGTATATGTAAGGCCAGACTTCAATTAACACACGCCAAGAGATTTGGCCTTCTCCGAAGACACCTCACGATCCCAACTTGCTCCAACAGCAGGCCATTTGTAATGGTGTAAGCAACAAGGCCCATGGCTCCACACACAGGAATGGCAACTAGCTCTTGCAGCATCCCTCAGAGCGGGAAAATGATGTTTAGGAGCAAGTGGGGGCCACCATCATGAAAGGTCAACCTGACCATTTCATTCAAATGCCATTGGCATTTCAGAAGCGATCCACTTCTTTCGATGAGCTCCTCTTCGTCCTCACCTGTTACGATACCACTACACTTCAGTTCAGCCAAATCTTAAGCTGAACCCCCCCATCATTCATTAAAGTTCAAGCTCTTCCCCAGAGCCCATACTCAGTAGGTTAGAAAATTTTAGCGCCGGTGCACTGCGAAATCGTCTTGCAAGAAGGCACCCGACAGTCAAACGAGAGCGTGCTCACCGCCAGCGAAGTTGGGGATGCCCAGGTCAGCATAGCGGCCTCCCCTCTCGTTGAAGATGCGCAGGAGAAACACGCTGGACACGGGCCGGAAGAGCAGGTTCACGATGGCAATGCTGAGCATTTCGGGCCATTGAGGAGAACGTGCGCACGATGTGAAAAAAAAAAGCTGTGGCGCTATCTATTCTTTAACACTGCGGCATCAACCTAGACGCTTTCTCCACTGCACTCCATCTCAAGAGGCACGTTTGCATGGGGAAAAAGATGGGGTGGGGAAACTGCAGCCAAGCACACAGAACAAATCGCAAACAGATATTAATTATTAAGGATAGTTTAATTCGGATGCTATTTTTTTTTAATCTGGGTGCCTGACATCATGGCAGCTTAGCTGTTACAAAAGATGTCCCCCTTGTACAAATATTGCTTCATTAACGAAGTCTGTCAGGGCCTCAACACAGCGACAAAGCGTGAATCGCCCCTTTCGCTCTATGTGTGTGCCACACCCATACCTTCCTCCCCTGAAGCAACAAATACTAGAGTATTGGCCTTCACAGGTGGCTTTCATCCACGCAACAGGTCTCCACCATTGAAAAATTGTCGCAAGGCACACTGTCCTCAGATTGAGCTGCAAGCATAAGACGTGTGTAAGATTAGCTATTGCAATGCTGCTAAACGAAGCAGAATTCAGGTATGAAATGCTGGGAAAGACGTAAACCTCAGATTAGTACAGTAAAACATCGTTACAAGAGACACTTGGTTGTAAGAGACATTTGAATGAAGACTGTTTGGTTGATTTTCGTACGTTTGACATGTCAGCAACATTGCACCTTGCTTACAAAAGACATGTTTCTAGGGTTCCTTGAGTGCCTCTTGTTATGAGGTTTTACTGTAAGTGTTACAAAACAGGCACCAGGTGGCAGGTGTCATTTCAGCATCGATTTCGGTTAGACACTTTGCTTTAGTAAACAAGCAAAGTAAAAAAATTTATGAAGCTGGACACAGGTGCAACTGCATTTTCTTACTGCCAGCAAAGGTATCTACAACAAATGGAAACAAAAATGGGATATTCTTGAATGCTCATGCCACGCCCGGTAGTGGGGGTGGAGGAGGAACGCCACAATCGTGCTTCACTGCAGTGTGCAGATGCAGAGGCCCAGGTGTTTCCAAAAACAGCAAAGAAGAATACGAGACACTCCGTACCGTTGTTTATGAGATGGTTCAGCGCTAAAACTTAACTGATCGATTCAATTTGTGTTACTTCGAACTGTTTCTCTGAAAAGTCTTCCTAGAGTTCACAAAAAATAGCTACCTCCCAGTTCATAGATATGTCAGGCTTACTGCAACAGTGATAACCCACAGCACGATTTGGGGCCCCATCAGGTTTTACCATTACATCTCCCCAAGATGGTAGCATGAGGACCAGTGATTGTTTTCAAGCCCGTTCCTTCTTTTTTTCCCTGATCTGATAGATGCATCACATTGTCTACTCTGCACATCTAGGCAAGCAGGACAATACAGCCTGAATTGTTCCTTTGTAACAGTCACAATATCGACTGCACAATTTTAACATACAGTTTTAAATTATGAGAGTAAGAAACATTCTTACTCAAGGTTCCCAGCTTGAACAGCCCTTTAGCACACTACTAAACAGTGCCACAGTAATGAAAATTCAACACAAAACACAACATTACGCAACTTGTTCGGCACGCATTATCAAATCGAGCACACACATCAATATATTTTTTTTTAGCCGCAGAAAAAGGATACCCAGCACAGAATGTAAATTGGCTGGGGAAGTGCATTCCGAGTGTCACTATGTCCATTAAGATTGTACCCAGGTTTATGGCTAGTGCCTGAAAAAAAAGAAAATGATGGAACAAACACTTAGTGGTATAACAGTACAGCCATACTGGAGCATCTGGCACACAAGCCGCTATATTTCTTTACAGGGGTCATGAGGACAAAACAAGTCTGGCTCATTAAAAAGACTTTTGTCCCGACAACGAAGATACTAATTTCATAGCAAACTGCTAAGAAATAATGCAGATATTAAAGACATACAAAGCAGTGGCGCCTCCCCAGCCACTTTCTGGAGATTTCTCGATGACGTCACAGAATCTTGTTTGTGCGATTGATTGACTGATTGATTGTAGGGTTTATTTAATGTGCTGACGCTACGCAGGCGATGAGGTGCGCCGTAGTGGAGGGCTCCGGATTAATTTTGACCACCTGGGGATCTTCAACGTGCGCCGAAATCTCGTACACACGGGCGTTTTTGCTTTTCGCCTCCATCAGAAAAGCGGCAGCCGCAACCGGGAATCGAACCCGTGTCCTCGTGCTCAGCAGCACAATGCCGTCGCCACTGCGGCGGGTTCCGTTTGTGCGATTGGCAGCCCCCGACATAAGTCACTGGCAAGAAACATGACTGAGCAACTGTATTGGGGCCTCTAGATCCATTTTAGTGTACCACTTGAATGCTTGCTTACAATACATCACTACTGCCCTCATTGTGTCACTGCAGTGCAAAATCTGAAAGTGTTTTAATATTTTCCATGTTTTTTCAGCTCAAAGTGCGTCTCGTGGCTGGAATGGAGTTGAGTGAGTTACGAAAGACCAGCTCTTTCGAAATGACCGAAGTTGTGTTTTGTTTTTAAGGCCCCTTTAAAGATTCCAGTCCGAGTGCCAAACTCAAAGCAGGTGTTCATCGTGACACTTACAAATGAAAGCTGTCATGATTTAATGTGCAAAATATAAGAAGAGTGTATCAAAATTTTTGACAAAATTTCAGGATGCCGTGATAAACAGCCATCAGTGGCCATCTATTCAACAATGCACAGACATGCTTGGTTCACATTAGTTGTTATCTCTTTTTCGACTCTATGTTGTGCCTTTTTTCCACAAGCAGGATGGAACTTTCATACATGCATATTTGTTTATGTTGAAGACATGAGATCGTTTCAACTCTTGAAGGGAAAAAAAAAAAAAAAAAAAAAAAACTCCGAAACATTAACTGGAATTAAAAGCATAATATGTGAGGGGGGCTGTCATAGAAAAGGATAGTTATCGGTAAATTTAGAAGCACTTCCACTTAAACAGGGTGGCTAGCTTTTTATTAAAATACTTGCACTGCTTTCAATAATTTGATCGACTAATTTCAAAGCACAAAGAAAAAAAAAAAGAGAAAGCTACATTTGTAGCACGGAGTAGCCCAATAATGCTCATGATCACTGATCAGACACTACTCATTGGCTGGAATGTTTCGGCCATGTTTGCCTACACGAACAGCTTCACACAAGACGCACAGCTTGCTTCAAACTGTAAGGAAATGAGCTTACCACAACAAGCGTGTCACACCTTCAGATTATGATGACGCTTAAGCACTTATGACATTGCGATTGCAAAAGCATGTGTCCATTTGCTGAATGTGCCCACTCACTATCATCACCGTTATCCTTTTTCCTCTTCTTCTTTTTCTCCCAGTTACTGTGACTCAGCACTTACCCACATTGGTATGTGCACTTGGTGTATTAAACGGATCCTTACCCACTTGTAATCCCACTGAGACTGCATGACAAGGGTCTACTAAAGGGAGTAGACAGCCACAATCAATATGCACAGACAGATTATCCACAAGTCATATCACCCGACAAAATCTGGGGAAGTTTTACTAGAGTTTCGTACCAGCTTTCTTGTCATATTCTCCAACTTAAACTATTCGGTTTTTTCTGCAGCCCAGAAAAGAAAAAAAAAGTCTTTATACTTGCCATAAATACAGGCTCTTCGGAGTCCTTGTGATGAATCGCCCAAATCAGTGTCAATAAATAAATGAGGTTGTAGTAGAGATAAGCTTGCGGCGCCCATCCCTCTTGCAGGGGCCTAGAAGATTAAACCACATAAGTACCAGCACGATAGCGCACACAGCAGTGCCTACACGCGCAGCACACCGCTTTAAGTACTCACCATACTGTTAGGAGCATGTGGATAAGGAATATGGCCTGAAACGAGAATTGCGAGTTAGACTACAACCAGTACTGCTCTCTCCGCTATTTACCGCACAGTTTCAGAAACCTCTCCATAGTTTGAACCCGCTCACAGGCACTACATGCTTGCAAAGCCTCCTTGAAAAAATAAGCACGGCATTCCAACAAGCTTCGTCAACAAGCTCGTAAGCTTGTACAAGACCAGGGTTCACGAAGATTATTAAGGAGAAATCGCCTATCCCTTTTAGAGCATCAACAACTACGCAGCCGCGTTTCGGCTGCAGTAATTTGTTAACAACGATTATGTTTTAGAGTTCAGGGTACTTGCGCATCTGCGTAGTTTCAAGCACGGTCCCCAAAAGGTAGGCGGGGGCTTACCTTGAGCTGCGGGTTTTGGATTGAAATCATCTTTGTACAGGGGTACTTCGACCAAGCAAACTTCTATACTAATTCGCCCTACGCGCAGAGTATAATCTAAGGAAAAAGACTTAGATTAAGATAACGCTATCGCATGGCGTAAATATTTTTTTCACTGTGAAAGGAGCGTAGCCCGCCTGTTGCCCAGCGTCATCAACGTCGCTCGCAATAAAACGCCAGGGAGGGCGCTAGGAGCGCAAGTTTAAATTTCCATCATTTTACTTTCAAAACATGTTTAGTTAAAAAAAATAAAATCCACCGCTTATGTCGTGAATAGGTAGCTTGTTCTTGTGCTAGCTTTCGAAAGTGCAAAATCTAGATAAAATTTTGTCACGGTCGTGAACGAGTAACTCTGGTCGTGAACAACGGTCGTGAAGAAGATTGGTTTAGAACATTTTCAGCCAAAACAATCCTCCCTGTTCTGTGCCAAAACAAGCCAAGGCCAGCTGCATAGGCAGCGTGATGGCAGCGTGCGTGGTTAGTGGGTCCTAGCGAAACCCTTGCTTGTTGCAACCAACCTGGATATTTGACTTCATATCACTGCTCAAGGTAGGCTTCAACAGTCCACAATTGTGGTTTTAATGACTCTCGCAGAAAAACGTTTCATAATTCTGTTTAGCGCCTGGTTCTCTGGTTCGCTTGTGTGTGCCAGTGCAATTCATAGGTTTTGGGCTGTGGGGCTGCCAAGACCTTGCTTTATTTTACCTCACATTGCAGTTCCAACCACGCTTCGATGATGGCTCTAGCCCGCGCCTTAGCACGGGCCGCGTCCCGACTGAACCTGCTTGCAAAGGCTCCTGAGCTTCACACCGCACCACAAAGTGAGTCGTGCTTTAATTTTAGTTCTTGTTTTCTGCTCAGCTTTTTACTCAGCCTTCATACTCAGGAGACGTTCGTAATAATAAAATGTTAGTGCAAGCAGCATTTGGAACAGCGTTGAGAACTATGTGTATTCGTGCTTGACTCGGCGAAAGACTCGTCTGAGGTAGCCGGCAAAGAATTTGACCGTCCTGCGGTAGTTCACAATAACAACAAGGTTTTGCGCGGCTGTGTAAAGTTTTTTTGTTGTTTCTTTTCAGGAAGCCTAGCATATATTGCTTATCAAAATATCAATGTTCTGACCACAAACCTGCTTGGAAAAGGCGCAGCAGAGCACTCTCCCGCAACGTCCAGCATCGACCAGAGGATTGTGTACGTGCCACCAAGTACCAGAGAGCCAGTCGTCCTCCCCACTTTGAGGACTCCATGGGACTACACCCTCCCCTCTCTCGTGAAGCCAGTCATTGGCATCAAGGAAATCGTTGTTCCGTCGACGGACGCCAACTCTAACGGGCTTGAAAAAACGGATCCAAGCCCAGCAGGTGGTGTCAGCGAAAAGCGCGCCGTGAACATGCTGATCATTCGGCGTAAAAAAATGAAAAAGCACAAGCTTCGGAAACTGCGCAAGAAGATGTACTTCCTCTGGGCCAAACGGAGGTTTCGTCGTGAGAAGGCCAAAGAGCAAGCCTTTCGCGCGGAACTGCTCTCTCAGATCCACGAGGCGCAGGCCTTTGACGCGGAGAAGTTTGTCAAGGGAGTCTTCGACTCTATTCGCAACAGACCCAGGCCAGAGACTCGCGAAGAGAGACGGGAAAGGATGCTCGACCTGATGCGCAAGCACAGGAGCAACGTGCAGTATATCAAGCCGAAGTTTGACTGATGGCGTGTCACTGCAGAGAACGTTTGGTGTAGTGGTTTTCTGTATTGCAGGAGCGTTTGGATGGAACGATAAATAAAATTAGTCTGCCTATTGTCGAGGAGTGCTTCCTGTCTGCAATCTTGCGCAAGCTTGGTATAGTTTAGCTTCACAGTTGCTTCTCAGCTTGAAGTCTTATCAGTTGACCAGTGGCCTGTGGAGGTGTCTGAAAAACAACTCGAAACGGAGAGGGTTCTAATTTCTGAGACAGCCATTTGTGTTGTGTTTGAAGTCTGTGAGCAAGTGCCTTTACTTACAACCCTGTAACGTGCAGCTGCGGTGTTGTTGCCTGCATTAGTTCGGTGCTTACTAGGTTGCAACTGCTACTAAGGACAATAATTGGCCAGCTTGCCCAGTTCTCCATCAATTTGTGGCTCTTCTGCCGCTTTACTTTCTTTTGGACGCTGTGAGAAAAAGGAGGCACCGAAGATCTCCGTTTTTCAACTCTGAGATTTATGTTCTGGAAATTTTTATTTCTTCAGGTTTCTATTCAATAACTTTCATAACTTTACCTGACGCTGCAATTGCAGCCCAGCGCGACTGTATTTCACTTCTGCAGTACCTGCAGAGGGGGATTGGCCACAGCTTGGTAAATCTGCTAACCAGATTGTCGCAATGTATTAATTATTTCAATTACTAGTACCTTCAGCTAAAGTTTGCAACCACCCATGTGGCTGCTCAATTTTGTTCACTAAATAGTTTTGCAGCCAAGTAACAAGTGGTAAAAAGTTGCACTGCCAGTTGCAGACACATTTATAATCGGAACACCGTTTTTGCAATAGAGAGAAGTGAAAGGAAGAATAGTTTTTATTTGTTTTTGTGGTTTTTACACAGTGAACACGCACGAGAAATCAGTGATAATCTGGCATGGGGGGAGAGGTTAACAGATGAGATCAAACGAAGTCATTGCGGTGCGGGAAAAACAATAACAGCGAGTCAAAAAAAAAAAGTGTCTACATGCCACTATGCATGGCAACACACACAAGAAGAAAAAAAAAGCATCTTTCAACTATCACACTTTCCCCTACCCCACAGTCAAACAGAACAAGGGGGCTTGGTGGGAGGGGGGGAAAAAAACGTTCACAGAACTTACGACAAGTTACTAGCCCAGCCTCTGAGCCAGCACGCCTGCTGGGCTCAACAGCCATTCAACGTTTTGTCTCGCTTCCTCTCAACGCTACTCCTTCCAACAACCTGACTGCTTCTCTTGAACCGTGACCCAATCTTTCTTCACTCGCCCTCAAGGCTTCGCAGCTAGTCCGGTGAAGAAGGTGAACCCAGAAGCAAGAAAAGAAGTTGCAACTTTTGCAAAAATATTCAGTCGTCAAAAATACCAAGGAACTGGCAGTAAATATATATATATTATATATATATTTATATATTATATATATGTAAAAAATCGTTAACACGAGGCCCTTAACAAACTCTACAAGTGACTCCCTAGGTAGAAATTACAAAACAGCTATGGACACCACAAATGTATCGAGCAGAAAGGAGGAGACAACGGGGAGGGAGGGGGGGGGGGGGGGGATGGGCGCAACTGTAGAAAAATTGTTTTGACGCGCAAAAATAAGAAATCTTCGAATCTCCCCTCGCGAGGGGCTCAGGTAATTCACCGCTGCGGTGACGTACGGGGCTGCAGCAGTCGCGGCCGCGTATCGGCCGCCGCGCGGCTTACGGACAGCGCTAAGAACGAGAAGAGAGGAACAGAAGACGGCGACACCTTGTGCTATCACGATTATTCACATCTTGCGATGAAGGTCTGAGCACGAATATATATGTGTGTATATAGGCATGGTACTAGAGAGAGTGACAGAAAGATGGCAAGAGAGAGAGAGAGAGAACAGCACTGTGCTATGTTGCCGTGTGATTCCAAGGTGCATTTAGACTATCGGTTTTTATCTGGTTTGCCCAGCTTTTTTGTTTACCTGTGACCACATACTAATGCACCGAAATGCATGTGATCTCTATCATCTTGGCGTAACGTTATGGCAGCACACGTTCCATGATCCTTTTCAGACATGACATGAAGACTGCTGGGTAATCTTAATATAGACTGGCCTTAGATAAAATTTAGATGTGCTGGGTTGTGTACTGGCTATGTTCCTGCTGTAAAAGACCCCTGTCCTGAATGTGAAACGGACGTAATGGCAAAACATTTTCCCGCCTGTCATAACCCTGTCTCAGTCTAAGACTTCTGTTCTGTGGAATGCAATTACTGCAAAGTCGGTTGTGCGTTATAGCCATTCACCTGAAAATCACGCAGCAAGCTCTCAATTTCTTTTTGCAAATTTTATCACACTAAGATGCAAGCACAAGCCAGTAGTAAGAGATGAAGCAGAAGTAGTTTGCACAGTAAATACCCCTGCCCTCCACAGGGGCTCCTTGTCGCATCTTATGCTCACAGCACCCAGCTTGAAGCGTGTGTACAGAGTTAATTTGGCATGCATACGCCCCTGTCCACATTAAGTGACATTAGTGCGCACCAAATCTTGGCTTGGCTTGACTTGGACTAATGAAACACTATCAAGGCCAATCCAGTAGCATGTTTTGAAATCCACTGAGTTCGTACGTCATGCCACATTTTTATCCTGTAGCTGTGGATGCCAAGAGAGCTGGTGGCTCTAGAGTCATTTGGGTTGGACTCGCCTTTTTGAAACCTGCAAACTGGCAAAGTTTGACATGCGAGAGGCATGCTGGTTCCTCTTCGAAGCACATGTGCCAGGGAATCGTTTCTCTCTCTCCTTCTCCGCAAAGCAAGAGTGACAGTGACGACGATTCTGGGTTCCTCCACATCTAACGGCGCTCATGGGCACCCATCACACTTGGACTTGGGGTTGGTATTTGTACTGGTATACTTCACTTGAAGTAGAGATGGTGAGAGAATAGACTAGAGAGTAGTTATAGTAGGTAGCGCTTACAAGTGAAAGCTTTAAGAAAAGACAGCACTCTACCATGTCTTGTTGTATGCTTGTTTTTTTTTTAAACCTCTCCTCAGTACGTTGAGACTGCGTTGCTGGGGTTACAGCGTGACTACACGAAGTGTATGTACACAGAGCCCACTCCGCAGGCAGACAGGGGTCAGTGATACATGACTGCGCTGGGATGACAAGACCGTCGATACGTCAACACAGGTACGCACAAAGACGGTTGGGGGGAGGGAGGATGGGCGTATATGACCAGCAGCATTGTTTGTGGACAGTTCCTGGCAATGAGGACAGCCGACGGGGGAGGTCACCAAAACGTTCCGAGCAGATTTTCGAATCTCCATTGCCTGACGTTCGATTTCGCCCCCACCCATCGGAGACACCTCCCCTCCTCGTACTCCTCTGCACAGTGCACTCTGTAACTTTCCTTTGACTCCAATTCCTGTCCTGCTCAACATCGCTCTCAAAGAGTGTGAATTCGCGCAAGTCGGACAATCTGCGTGAACTTGTGTCTCGATTTGGTGGGCTCCTAAAGCAGGCTAGAAACCCAGGCAATGCAAGGGGATTGGTTAACTTAACAATGCTGACCACACAAAAGTGAGAAGAGATATCCTTGTCCTCAGTTACTATGCCGTGTGCCTCGCAAGGAGAGTAACGAGCACTCATCTTCATGAGCAGGAGGGTTAGTCAGCCGAAAAAATAGAGACAATCGCGAGAGCAGGTTCTGCGTGTGTAACGAGAAAAACGCGCTGTGTTTAGTAGGTCGCGCACACCTGAGACCTAATAATACAAAAGCTATACGGAGCGGAACCCAAGCTCCCTGGAGACGTCCTCACCTTTGCCCAATCACCTCCTCCGCAATGATTCGCGAAATACTAGTAGCAACGTTTCTCGAAGGTTGTAGATTTGGCAAGAGGAACACAGAGTGTACCAAGGCATCTTCCGAAGAAGTCGTGCTCTACATATACCTCTGCACGTGGGCCCTGGAAATGCTACCACTCACCAACAACTCTCAACCGCTGCCCCGTATGGCAGCACCGAGCGTTGACAGCTCACCACCGAGTGCACACAGCTGCGCACTCAGTTTAAGACTTCTAAGCTTGCGCTCGAAGCATGCTCTCGGTTTAAAGTGAGAACTAAGTGCGTCACTGTGCTCGCCTGTGGTAAGCGTAAACGGCGATCTTTTTGATTTTGCTTCAAACTAAAACCCACGACCACCTCTCGTTTGCCAGGCATACGTGGAGACACGTAGCTAAGTGTACAAGGCCTGGTTTTTGTTAGTTCTCATCCCCACCCACGCGAGCAAGCTCGCAAACGCGAAGCAAAATATGCGACCCCCGCCAACAGCACTCTTTGAAAAAGCAACGATCCCACGTGCAAGCAGACTCGTTTGGCCAGCTTGCTAGTGTGTAGTTTGTACCTATGGCACGGACATGTGACAACAGGAAAGAACAGACAAGGCGGTTACGGGAGCGTACATCATCATTGCACGGCGAGAAACAGAAACAGTGTCAGCAACAAAGATGTACCTTACAACACTCCCCCGTGTCAATAATATCGCAGGCACCACGGCCCAACGGATGCGCCGAAGCGGGAATACGTCAGAAGGAAGCCTCTAGCTAGCTTGTACGAGAACGGAGCGAGAAGTTTTATGACTAGAAAGGGGGTCAACTTTTCCTTTTCTCGTGGTCACAACAAACTTTTTCCTTTTTTGTCCCTCACAAGGTGCAAATTTGACTCAAAGAAGTACTGTTACGTACGTACATAACAGAGAGTGGGCACACACACCGCTCTGAAGGGATAATTTGTGACAATGTGTCCGTCGTGGCTCGGAGGAAAAGAAAAAGGAAACTTTGCGATGCGCAGCATTTGATGTTCTGTTTTTACCCATTCCTCGTAGGCTTGAGCCTTTCACAGGGATCTTGTGGGATGCACCACTGCTGCGATGCATTATGCCTGAACAACTTCACAGCAGCGAAAATTTCTCGTAACATACCGTCAAGCAAACACCACTGGCAACAGGAATATATGGATATATATATGCCTATATATATATGTATATACCACTGGGCTGGCACAGCAACAACAAATAAACCGAGAGGCAGACACATGCGGGGGGGCGTGTGTGTGTCCTGTTCGAGTTCACGTGGCGGTCATTGCACCGCGGGTGCGAAATATGGAGTGATTGACACTTCCGCAAAGAACCTAAAAATAAAGAACCTGTCTTAAGAAGGCAACACTGAGCTTTGTTCTTACAGACAACATTCAAAAACTCACAATGAAGATAAGTTAGTATAGTACTGATGAAACACGAACAGTCGCTACGAACAGTGCTCTTCGACCTTCCTTCCTTTTTTTTTTATTCCTCTCGTCGTGTCTTGTGAAGATGAAAGGCGCAGAGTAGAATATTTGTGTCTAATGAAGGAAGGAGAGGCTTCCATGGTTTTACAAACATTTGTACCATACTGCATTCTTTTGCGCGCGTGTGTGTGTGTGTGCGCGGATGTCTGCACGGTGTAAACGCAGGAGAAAGCTGTGAGCACGAAAACAAGACGTCTCAAAAAGGGGCGCTCGGAAACCAAGTGTACAGCTCAATGAAGTTTACGACACATAAAAAAAAGTGAAACAAAAATAATGTGGAGGTCTCGGCGGCAAAGGAACATGGGTTCATATTCCGATGAAAAAAAACCTTTCAGTGGTGACGTTTCGCTGCCAAGCAACGTACGATTTTGAGATTTGGGTGGAAACCTCAGTCAAATGAAGCACTGTGTAAAAGAGAAATGAAGATGCATACAGGGCGCACCAGTTGTGGGCATAAAAGCAACCTTGAGTAAGCATGCCTTAGTGAGAAACTAGCGCAAAAAAGAAATGAAACGGAACGGCACGGTGCACGTGTAAGAAAAGCTAATTGGCAGGACCTGCAACACACGGGTATGCAGAAAGCAATGACGCAGGTACAAGTCCAGTACGAAGAAAAACGAAGAAAGGAATTCCTGCAACAGCGAGGCCACTGCTGCGCGCTACGTCTCTCTCCTCAGAGCGTTCCTTTCTTTTCTTCCATGCACTTGTTGCTTGAGCTCACACTGCTGAAATGCACACAAGGGGGAAAAAAAAGACGGGAAGGAAATACTTGGTTAGTGTTTGCAGAGCACTGGACGAACAAGTCTGCGTTTTAAAAAAAAAACTCGTTGACATGTGTTTGTTCAGATTTGGAAGCACTATCAATGTTTAGCAGTAACAGTTATATGCACTATGAAGGACGTGGAAATGATCTGTTTTCCTGTACACTACCGTAACAGCATTAAACTCTGAGTATAATAATCATCAAGAGCACTCAACACATCCTCCCTGCTGTAAAGAAACTGCAAAATTGGCACTTGAAAACTGTCGATTGCAGTTTTGTTAGGCACTAAGATTAAGCATCCGATAATACAGTTGACGACCAATTTTTCGGACGCCTAATTTTTCAGACATGCTTGAATATTCGGACGATTTCCCGGCACCAGGACATACCTCATACATTCAATGTATTACGCAGGTCAAAATTTTGGACAAGCGGGTATGCTGTTTGATTTTTTTGGACTATCCAAGCGTCAGCTGGACCAGCTACAACACATACTGAGGTGTGTCACCGCTGTCTTGTTTGTTTCTTTTTTCCTCCTATAGCCTCAAAACCAGTGCTGGCCTTGCATGCCGGTATGTCCACTAGTATCCTCTGACGCTGGATTGAGGCTATCTTGCCTAGCAGCTTTAACTTCTGCAACAGTGTCGCTGGCGGCAAAAACACTCATGTTTTTAGCTTCGACTGCCTCTTTGCCTTTGTGTTTGCCATGCGTTTCACGTGTTGCCAAGCTTAGCGAGTAGGCCTGGGCCTAGTTGTGGTCGTGCTGCAGAAACACAAAAACCATGTTGTGTCGCTACTGTGGCTCGCATTTGATTGAATTGGCTACTGTGCTTCAAGCTGAAGCAAGCGGTCAGAACTGTTCTGTCGGCTTACGGCGACACGATGACTTTCGCCGAAATTCAGGCGGACCTGCTCACACGGAAGCGGAGCAAGGTTCAGAAGCGCATTCATCACTTTTTCAACCCACTCACTTAATAGTAAGCAATAAACTGAGCTTTTTGGGGGCACATTTGCTTTTTAGACTGCCTGATTTTTCGGAAATTTTTGCGGACCCTTAAGGGTCCCAATAATCGGTCATCGACTGTACTTGTGCTGCGCTTCTTTGGATGCTGCACTTGGTGCAATGGCTGCAGTAAATTCCCTTTACTGCTGAAATCTAACGCAGATGTTCTCTCGAAAAGCAAAAACTGGAAGGGCACTTAGGCTCAGCGTGTCTCACACTGAAGAACACTGCATTGGCGACAGTGCACGGCTCACCTTTCAGGCCTCCTTGAAGCTAGAAGGCAGTTCCTGGGATCTTGTGGGCAGCCGTGGTGGCGCTGGAACGACCACCGCTGGCCTCTCTCTTTCGGCAGCTAAGGCACGCTCTCTCTGCAATCTGGAAAAACGTGGCAAGCGAATCCACTCGGTGGGGAAGCTGCTGCACACAAGGCGCCCACGCCCACCGAGACACTCCTGAATGAGTTGCTGAAGTGCTAGTACACAAGGCACCCGCTGCGGGTCATTTCACTTCTGAGCAGTGCTTCTATGCAAACCTGAAAGGGCTGGGTTTGCAAGCACAAGAAGTCAGAAGTCGGAAGTAGAATAGCCACCGATGATAGCTACCAGAATAGCTACCAAAAAGAAGGGGGCCTGTTGACAGTTAACATGACAGGTTGGGTATACAGTTGAACCTCGATGTAACGAAGTCCGTAAAACTTGTACTTTACTTTGTTACACTGAAATTCGCGGTTAAAATGAAGTGTTAACCGCACGAAGCAGTTCCTGCAAACGAAAACGTGGTGTGCATACACGGCTGGCACACTGTTTGTTCGTCAGAGCTTAATTGTCTACGTGGGCATCAGTGTGAAACGCATGGGGCATTTTCTGCATGCAAAAACACACCTTGCGAGCCACAGGTGCACTGACGCAGCTGTGGAGATCACCCGCATGATGCGGGTAGCTCCAGCAAGCGCTTCTAACCGCTCGTTGAAATGCAACACGAGGGGAAAACAAAGTTCATGCGGGAAGAAAGCTGATAATGTGGGCGAAAAGTGCACTGTAGAACATCATACGCGCCGCTTAGGAAAGCGCCCCCCAAAAAAAGAGCTGAGCTGCGGGAGCTACAAAATACAATGTACGCTTGGGAAGAAGCACAATGAAGTTGCGAAGTGTAGCTCCTTTTCACATGGGACAAAAATCTACCTCGTTCAATAATGAACAGCCTAGATGACCTTATAATTGCTTACTTGTGCACAAGTAAGGAGAAAAGCACCAACGCATGTATCACCTCACCACTTGCGCCACATCACCATAAAAGAACAGTGAGATAGCAATGCAGGCGTACCACGCTGACTGTGCACGTCGTGGCATCACCGGCCTCGCGGTGACCCGCGTTTCGTAACGTGAGGCATAAAATTTTGGGTGCTACTTCTGGCCTGAAATAACTCGCATTCCGGAAGTCACGTGATGCAAGTAAGGTGTTCATTTGTGAGCAAAACAATACTAAATACCAAGAAAACTTATACAACATCAAAGTTGTTACAAAAATTACATTTAAATTGTAAGCTTGTGAAACACCTAACTTAAGCCCCTGTTTTCAAACAAGCGTGATTTCACATGACTGCGGTGATCATCCTTTGCCCAACGTGATGGAATCTGCTCAAGTCAGCTTGTTATCCAAGTCAGCTTGTTATCCAGTCGTGTTATCCATGGATGTTCTGGCATATATTTTCCATGTGGTAAGTGGCAAGTATACGAGTCATAACCTTACTCTTTTTGCACTTCTACTCTGCCCAGACAATAAAAATTTCTGAGCTCGCAACCGGAGAATGTAGTGCTTTTATCTGCACAAAGATGTGTAATTGGCGAAGCTAACCCAATCAATAGTTTTCATTGTGTGACTGTAGACGGTCGGTACCTTTCAACTTCGCAAGGAATGATTGAAATGAAAAACCAAAACAAAATCCTCGAGGCACTTTATTAAGCCTGCTTACATTTTTTGATGAAGGCAAAAGCCTAGTGTTAACTTATTAGCAACTCTTTTACTGCTACATCATATTTGCGTATCTTTCGTCGCATTTGTTTCTTCGTCTTGTGATGTGAAATACTTAGGGCAGCTTCTTCTCTACTACACCGTGTTCGCATCTCTTTCTTCCCTTTGATGAGCCCAAAGATGTGGTATTGATCCCGGCTGTGGTGGCTGCCTTTCTGATGGAGGCGAAAAACGAAAACGCCCTTGTGTTGAGATTTCAGCGCACATTAAAGATCCCCTGGAGGTCGAAATTAACCTGCAGCCATCCACTACGGCACGCCTCGTAGTCCAAGTGCAGCTTCGGTGCTTTAAAACCCGAAATCAATGAATCAAACCTCTTTCTTCGCTTTCGTTTCTCCGCCTAACGGTGCAAATAGCGTCTTTATGCATTCAGTTTCACGTTTTCAGTTCACAATTTTTCGGATTTTTGGAAGCGGGCGCATCAGTGCCCCGAAGCTCCCGATTCCTGGCCAATCCCTCTCGTGATACGGACCACAGAAACAACACCAACAACGTTTGTTCCACCGAGTTTGAGCGGCCCATTCTCTAGTGGGGCAAGAGAGAGAGGATGAACGTTTTTGTGAGCAATAAATTAGCAGAGTGGCGCCTTGGCGCCATGGCGTTTTTGCCAACAAAGATAAAACCGTTGCGGGGAAGAGGTATACAGCTTTGCCGTAAAAGTCTGGTGTCTTTGAAGCACGAAGCGTTCTACAGCGAGGTGTAAACGAGTGTCCCGGTATTTTAGCACTGTGACTACATGAGACGACGGTTACGACGACGACATGAGACGCCGACAACATGAGATACCGACAGTCCGAGCCCCTAACGGGCTTTGCCCCTTTGGCGGGGCCACCCAGCATCCTTGAGCACTTCGAAGCTCCCGCCATACGGTGCGCACCTCCCCATTGGTAAAAGTAGTCTGGCACCTCCTAATGCCGCGTGCGGCGCGAGTCGCTTTTTGGCCGAAGCATAAGCCGCTGCCGCCGGGCGTGAGAAAAACGTGCGCGCAAGGCTCATAAAGAACCACAAATGCTTTGCTGAGCACTTGCCGGAACGATGGAACCCAACAAGCATGAGCAAACTGGAACGAAGGGCAAAGCGGGGGCATACGGCGGCGGCACCATACGCACTTGTAGGCAAGGGGCTCGCTCACGCACTTTGTGGCTAGCTGCATCAGCGGCATTGGGTGGCCCGAGTCGCCGTTCACATTTTATCGAGACCCCGTTTTGGCGCTTGCATCTTCCAAAATCTACTCCTACAATTAAAATTTCGTGCCTAGTTGTTCATGAAACTTCGTTACATTGAAATTTCGGCAAACGGGACTTTGTTACATAGAGGGTGAAAATACATGGTGAGCATACACTTGAAGTTAAAAAAAAAAAATAATAAGTGGTCCGTTACATCGAGACTTTCGTTACACCGAAGTTTGTTACATCGAGGTTTGACTGTACATATATGTACACTTTGTGTGCAGCATATGAAAGTGGCACAGAGTGAAAAAAGGAGACTGTAGAGGGAGAGCAAGAGAAGAGCACTCACCACTTTCCCATGTAAAAACTCCCACATGCTGCTTTTGTGTGAAAGTTAAAAAGGAAGAGAAGTGCTGTCAGCATACTAAGCAAGCCCACGTGTGAATAAGGGAAAGGGTGGGGGGGGGAGCAGTTGGCAGTACAAGCTTTTTGATCATACGTATGAGTGCATAAAACGAACCGTTTATGTCGGATGTTAAAATACTAATCAAACAAAGTGGAGAAGTTATCGTGCACATTTATAACCACAGACCCTTGAAAAGCCACAGTTAGAGGGATAGTCAAGTTTAGGTTAGCACTGAGCAAGTCTCGTATGATACCAAAGCTCTACTAACATGTATTTATTCTCTTTGCTAGCTTTGGAGCATATTAGTAATGTTTTTAGTAAGCTTCAGAACGAGTGAGAAAGCACTCAATCACTGGATTTCTTAGCATGCAGATAACATTCCACACATGCACTTGCACCTGACATGACCATTTTTTTGCTGACAGAAATACAAGCGAAACTCTCGCAATGGGCTGCGATGCACAGTTATAACGCTCAACGTTTGTTCAGGTGGGTTCATAGGGCACATCTTTAGGCACTCGTGCGAAGCACTTGGGGGCGTTATATTTTTTTGCTTTTATCTAAAACAACAAAAAAAAACTTTTTAATGTGTATGCACCAGATTTGACAACGAGGGTATCAGTATCAAATTCCGTTGACGAAACAGAAAGTTTGTCCTGCTGCAAAGCATATGTCATCCTTCTAGCTCCTCTGCAAAGCACTCACCCCCATGCTACTTGTTCCATAAAAAGCTGCAAAAAAAGAAAAAGAAAGAAAACAGTCCCCCATAAACTGTACATACATAAACAAGCTTAGATACAACACCATTCACGGCTTGAGTCAAAAACCTGCTCTGATCCACCCCAGGCTCACTCCAATAGCTTGCACGCCTTGCACCAACAGCCACAGCAGTACAGGGAAGAATGCAACGTGCCGCTCAAAGAGTACACTCACTTGTTTTTCGACTGTCTCATGAACTGCTGGATCTTCCTAGCGGCCTGGTGCTGACGCCGCTGGGAATACGTTCGCCTGCGACGGCGGCAAACGACGACGAGGTCTTAGTAGTGCCGAGAATACGGGTGAGGAGAAGAGGAGAGGGAGAAAGCACATACCTGAAAGCCGAGGTGGTGGGAGTGCCCTCCCTGCTGGAGAGGGAGGACGATGCCCGGCGGTCGTCGGAGGCATAGCAGCCCCCCCGGTGGAAGAAGCCCTGGCCCGGGCTGCCCGCCTCCCCGTCGGGGCTCTTCTTGAACCGCTTGTGCTGCTCGCACCAGCCATGGAAGCTCTCCACGGCCACCTTGGTCATCTGCTTGTAGTACATGTACTGCGCAAGGTAAGAGGAAGAAGACACGAGAGATCGTGAACGTGGCTCTTGCATGGAGTCGAAACATCTTCTCTTTGGTATAAAACTTTCACTGCCATGTGCATTCCTGGCCAGACAGCTTTCCGTCAAGCTCTTAATTTTGAGATGGTTACTGAGAAGTCATCCCTTGAAAGGGTGAACAAGAAAAACTTTCACACGCAAAAAAAAAAAAAAATTTGCACCGAGCGCAAATGTTCCTGGTGCGGTCACAATAATTGTAGACTGGTGGTAAACAAGCTTCCTTCCCTCTCCACCTTTCAGGTTTCCAAATTAACAGTTTCCAGCTCCTGTTGCAAGCAGGAGTTAAATGACAAAACTCCAGGTAATTGAATCATTTGCAAGCAATGTGCAAGTACAAGGTGCCGTTTATGTGCAATGTCTAAAAATTATTCTGGGCAGGTCTTCGTGCCAATGACAGGGATTTTTTTCTTTTTCAGTAATCACAATACTGAAATCATTTTATTAACTGAAATAGCATTTGTGTGGCGCCATTCATGTAATCAGGCCTTCACATGAACACTGGTGAAGCCTAATTTCATTTGGGTGGGAGCATGCACAAGAAAAGGATGAGGTGGTATACTCACTGGGTGGCTGGAAAGGAACCCGGGAAAACATATGGTACATTATCGAGAGCTGCATTGACAAGTTAGAAAGTATTTGTCTTCTTAAAAGTAACTTAGCCTCACCTTCCTGTTTTTTTAATAAAAAAAAGAAGAAGAATGTTGAGATCATTGGTACCAAAATATACTATGTTTAAATAGTACATACTTGGCAATAAACAGCGGCCGTGACGAGAACATGAACTGCATTAAATATGGGGCAACACAGGCCCACTGTTTACTTATTTATAGTTACATATTTTTACCTAACCCCACCATGTACCGCATTTTTGCGCATACAACCCGCACCAAAAATGCAAGAAGTTCAGATTACATGCGAGGTATTTCCTTCAGTGCAGCTTCACGGCAATTCAGGCTATGCCACAGAGCCCCTAGCTACAGCAGAAATAGCAACTCAGCCACTTTTATCTCACTTAGTGCTCACTTTTCACACACAGCTCAATAATATAGCGAGTACCCGATAAAAATATTGGGCAAGTCAGCTAGAGTTTTCCACAAAGGAAAAGCGCCATTCAAAAGTAAGGAGTGTAAGTGTCAACACTCAAAAACACTACGAAAACACCACTCCATACTACAATGATGATAGGTATCCGTTGAATTTTGTTTAAAATGAGATGGTGGCTTTCGCCACCACACATGATCTATTTTTAATGCCTAATTTAATGCAAACTGTTTCTAACTTTTACGTTTTTACTGTATAATAATTGCATTCTGCATTAATGTAAGAATGTTAGGGGGCGACTACTCTTGATGTTTCATTGAATAGACCATTCAGGCTCTTGATGTTTCGTTGAATAGACGATTCAAAGCACATGTCAAGCGTCTTTACTCTGAACGGATGGCTGAAGGTCTCTCTGACTTAACACCGACAGGCCGCATCCGTAGGCCTGACATTGCGCTGTTTCGTAAGTGGAGCGTCAAGGCATGGAGGGGGACTCCAGGTGAGATGGTTTGGAAGAGCTTTAAGAAATGTTGCGTTACAAACGGCACAAATGGCACAAACGGAACTGAAGATGATATTGTGTATGACAGTGACGACTGCAGCCCAAGCGATAGCTCTAGCGGAAGCAGTGGAAATGAGTGATTGTGGCTCAGGCCGTGCAGAAAATATATTCAGTATGCAAAGCATAGGTACTAGTCGACCAGATTTAGGGGAAATCCCCAAGGTGGAGTAAGTTTCTGCGAAAAAAAGTTTGACATCCACCTCAATGCAGCCATACGGCTACAGAGGAAAGCTATACAGCTTTCTCAGAAACTTCGCAGTTGAAGAAAAATTCGTCCTGGTTCAGGATTCGAACCTGGGACCACCGCTTAACCGGAGCAGTTGCTCTACCAACTGAGCTAACCAGGAGGCTAGTTGTTTGTATCACGAGAGCGACCAGGGCGATTTTCCTTCAACTGTGAAGTTTCTGAGAAAGCTGTATAACTTTCCTTCGTAGCCGTATGGCTGCATTGAGGTGGATGTCAAACTTTCCTTTGTAAAATGTAGGTACGTCTCTTGCATCAACAAATGTGCCGTGTTGATTCAGCCTTTCCTGTATATTTGTGGGCAATGCGTGGGCATATTTATTTTTTTTATTCCTGGACTGAAAATAGGGGTGCGGGTTATATGCAGGGGCAGGTTATACACAAATACGGTAGTTAATCCTGCTATCTTCAAGTTTTACTGATATAGATAAAGCATTGAAACGCTGTTTTTTGTTTCTCAGTGCTATTTCACTCAGCCGTCTTGCTGCCCGAACCACTCACTGCGATATTTGCTGGCCCCGTGAGTGGCACGTTCTTTCACCTGGAGGGGTGCTTGTTCCGCGGGTGCACGTACCTGCTTGTACCTCCGGTAGTAGCTCTGGATGAGCACGGCCGCTGCCCTCTCTTTCTCTTGCTCCTCCTGGCGTTTGCGCCCCTTGTAGGAACGGTACGCCTTCTGGATTATCTTGGCCGCCTCGTACAGCTCTCGCTGCTCCTTGTCTGGGGAGGAGTGCAAATATCATCATCATCGTCAGCCACTGCAAGACGAAGGCCTCTTTCACAGACTTCCAGTTTGTTTGTTCTGCAACCAAGATAAACATGCTTTGCTTGACTGAATTATGCATCTCAAAGCGAAACTGATGCCTACAGGATTGTCGAGGGTTTTTAAATACTTTTGGTGTGTCTTTTATCTTGGGCACCAAAGACCATGCATGGTAATGTGCACGACGCAAATTTTGTAGAAATCTGCGTCGACAGCTAACTTCAGCATAAGTATAAAAGGGAACAAAATATGCGCAGATGATTTTGTTCCACTGCCAGCTAATAAGATTACTAACTTCGCAGCAACGGTCTGTAAAATAAATGAATAAACATCAACTGATGTGTAAACATATCGCAGTCATCACTGAGTAATATTGCGATACAGAAAAGAGAACAGCATGAAAGCTTGCCTTTATCTGTTTCCTCCTTGATGGCATCCTTTTCAATTGCAAAACATTAAACCACCATTCTGGCCGACCTTGAATCCTGTCCCCATGTATACAAAGGACTTTGACAGCGCAAACGTCTCGACAGTTAATGCCAATCGATAGGTGCTGACATGATGCAATTGATCAAACTGCTTTGAACATGTTGTGCTGTGCTGTCCAAACTGTACTATTACTGTACCTTATGCAAAGAGTACGTTTCCCAAAACTTGCCTCCGTGTTGATTGCCTTACCCGAAAGAGTGAGGTTGGAGAAATCCCTCTCCATGATCTTCCCGGATGCCTTGAAGAACTCGCAGAAGTCGGCTGTGGTTGGCGGCGGTGAAGGAGATTCTAGGGTGAAACTTCCGGGACTCTGTAGGCACGATGACGAGGCTGGGCTGAGGGAAGAGGATGGCGTTCCTGCTTCGCAATACCTGCACCAAAGAGAGCACATGCCGAGATTTTCTGGGGTGACAACAGTCGTTTTAATTAGTTTTGAGTGCGCTAGAGGCCACGTTATGGGCTCTCCCTCCTTTTGTTGTTGTTGCGAATTTCCACATAGCCTTCTTTTTTTTTTTTGAAATGAGAAGTGTGCATTCTAAAATCCAAATTCCATTCCATCATAATCCTTACATAATTTGATGACACTGACCACGATAACAATCCCGACCATAATCTATACACAAGTCTACAGGTTTTAAAAATCATGTTTAACAGATTTTGAGCAAATGCCTTCTATAAAGTGTTCCTGAACATCATCATCATCTGTACTAGTAGTGAAAATCAGCTAGCAATAAAACTGTGAGAATTGCAGTACCATCGAACTACATTGTTGACTCAAGTTCCATCTTTGCACCTAGTGTTTGAACTGGCCGCTGCAAGCCGCCCCCAAATTTTCCTTCTACCCAGCATTAGATATTGAGCTACGTACAAAATAAAGGGTTAGACGAACTGAGCTACACAACTCTGAGCAAATTGAGCAAACTGAGCAAACAGAAGCCCTCCTTCCATAAGACGCTGCTGTCTTGATGGGTGTGGTATGCATACCTGTAGTTGTGGTCGCTGAACTCAAAGCTGAAGTCGTCACTGAGCAGCGGGGGTGGGGGGTCATCCACGGGGCACATGGGGCTGTGGGGTGCCCCTCCCTCAGGCGACGAGAGCAGCAGGAAGAGCCCCTCAGCCTCCATCGAGTCGTCCTCGTCGAGCACGCGCGGCGCCGCCTTGATGCGCTCGGGCAGCGCCGCTATGATCTGCTCGGCCAGTGTCAGGACCCGGCTGTCTGCTGGCACATGTGCCCCATCTGCCGGTCCTCCAACCGACGTCGAAGAGCCCAGGTCGCAGCCTAGGCCCCCGTGGCTCTCTCGCCGACGACCCAGGGGACTAGTTCCTGTGCGATCAAGAACGTGCCACAACATCCAGCTAAGTTTTGCCAGTTGCCTCCTCCTCCTTCTCCTCCTGCTCCCCTTCCTCCCAATCACCATTATCGTAACCACCACCACCACCACGTCGTAACAAGAATATATTTGTCTCATAACACCACCACCATCACCACTGCAGCAATAACCTTTGTCGCTGCTACATCAGTTGTTGCCACCATAGTCATCCTCATCCACATCATCATTATTTGTTAGACGTCCACTCCGAAACAGAGACCTCTGTCATGACTTCCAGTTTGGTGCTAGCATTCTGTATCATACTGCTTATTAAACACAGCAGTATTTAGAGGACTTATTTGTGTGGTAGACTGCAGCTGAAACGAAATTCCAACCAAGTCTTTCTTCACACTTCTCTTCTGAACATAGTACCTGATGAAGCAAAACATTGTCGAGTGAGCTGTGCTGCAGTAATTTCGCTTACTTTCAGGTAGGTCTTACGAAGAGGAATGCTCTGAACACATGAAGATTATTTATGTATGTGCACCAAGAAGATCGGAACACCTCGGCAGTTACACAGAGCATGCATCTGGTTGCACTACTGAGTCCCAAGAATTACAATGTGCGTTACCAGTTGCTACAAAAAATAACTGCAAAAAAAGCTAGGCTTTCTAATTAAGGTGGTGTGCTTTGCCAGTTGCTGCAAAAAATAACCGCAAAAAAAAGAGAGCTAGGCTTTCTAAGTAAGGTGGCAAAGAGAGGGCCTTAGCTGATAATGTGCCTTCAAAGAGAACTCACCAGATGATCGGACAGGATTCTGCATTTCTATTTCTTCATCCGACACACCGACAACGTCAATAAAGGGGCTCTCGCTGTTTCCCTGCGCATCTGAAAAAAGGTAAAGCGGAAATTAAGCACGCTGATAGTTGTTAAAGAGACACATAAAAATCAAATAAGCCTTTGTTCTAATTGAGAGATCACACTACTTTCCTGCTGCTTTCTGCGTTTGATTGATGGAAGGTGATGCCTTGTTTGTTCAGTAAATTAATTCATTAAAGTTGGCTTTTGTCTCCACTACTACCTGCCCATATTAAAGACGATCGTCTTTCTTGGGCTACTTATACACAGAAATTTTGGTCTGTCTGTCTGTCCGTCTGTCTGTGACTCCATTCAGCCACCCGGCCAAAGTGAAATCCCATTTGCCCAATAGTCTTTTATACTCACAGCCAAATCTCAGCGTCTAAGTCTGGTGTCAGTGTTCATAATTGTCAACATTGTTGAACAAGATCAAGATATTACTATGCAAATATAAGGCAGAAAATCAATACACAAGAGGTATTCACCATGTTCTTTATTTAAAAAATTCATAAATGCATGGTTTTTGCGATAGCAAATGAAATAATACATCAACGGCAAAAAACTGCCGCCTGCTGTTGCCAGCGCTACCTCCTGGCGTCATTTAAGAAGTGAAACGGCAATAGCAACGAAAGGTTCCACTATATGGGATACACGTTCCGCTTGGAACGCTCGCACAGTAGCAACGTTTCTAGATCCTTTGAATAGATCTAGTAACGTTGCACAGTAGGGCATCGTGGTTCTACAAATGTTGCAGTAGGGCGCCTCAATTCACGCACGTCTCCGCCGTATGGCAGCGCTGTAGCATCGAGGCACCCTACTTGGAGCAGTAGAACGCGGTAAATTTAAATGGACTTGAGCAAACCTCTAGCGTGCTATCTTGGGAGGAACGAGACGGGAACGGAACAGCATGAGAGGTGAGTGGGAAGAGAAGGGAGGCCTTTACTTGGCCGGGGTGCCAGTCGACTATCGTCTTTCACCGACAATTGCAACGAAAGGAGCCGATACGCAGCCATTTTTTAGCACGCACCACTGTGGTGCCTGGTACAGGGGTTTCGCGGCGGCAACCCCAGCAGAAAAAAAATGGTTAAAGTGTGAGGGGCAGGGTGGCATGCGCTGCTAATGTGTCATCCAGAATTTCAATTTCAAGGGGGGTAGGGGTGGGGTGCTGGGGGCTGCTGGGGGGGGGGGTGTCAAAATCCTTCTGGGGGGTGGGGGTTGTCAAAATCCTTCAGGGGGTGGGGGGCGGGGGTGTTGGAAGGGAGGTGTATAAAAATCCCTGGCATCATCTCCCAGTGCGTCGCCACGGCAGTATGTCTCACTGCCTCCCCTTCACACTTTCCGCCATGTGTTGCCGCCCAGGAGCGCCCTCCCCCTCACACTTTCACCAGACGCTGTTCCTTTGTGTGTGGCTCATCTGAACAACGTGAAATTTGCGTGGGAGGTTCCAACATGATTTGCAATAACATGCTTGGCGGCAGCGAAGCGCTGCGAGATAATAGCAGAGTAGCGTGCGCCGCTGTGTGTTCGCTGATCACGTGATCACTTCCTGAGACGCAGCAGATATGTGCCATGAACAAGAAGACTGCAGTTAGTGCTGTGCACAAATTTACCATTAGGGAGTATAGTAATTGTCATTAGATTTTTTGCCATTGAAAAGAGCACGTCACAAAGTGCTAAGAGTGGGACTATGCAGGCACATACTCGTAAGAGAATTGATGTTGGGCAACGACACCTGCTGTAATATCACAGAAAATACACTGAGGTCCGCACCGCCCCGCTGTTACATCTAGCCTTTCATTTAGCATTTATCAGCAATGTTTTAAGCAGATATTAACATAGCAGCACACAGCTCTTGATTGCCGGGTGTAAATGTCAGCACAATGCAATAATAGACATTCACGGCAGGCTCTCATCAAAATTAAAACATTCTGGCTGAGTTTCTGAACACACCGATTGGCAGCACTTTCAACACTTTCAAGCAGCACTTTCAAGAAGGATACCAGAATACCAGAAGAGCATGACTACGGGAGCTAGCATAAATGACCTGAAATACGGAAAATTCAGGAAGTTGGAAATAATGTAAACACGGGGAGAGCATGAGTATAGGAGCATGGATACGGGACATAAACTGAAACACTAAGCTTTGAATGTTCTGCATGCAAGTGGTGGCACTGAAAATGTATGACACTGATTTATCGTACCTGGTTCAAGAACAGCGCTGCTGAGGTCCAGTTTTGAGACGAGCCGCGAGGAGAGCAGCATCGATGATGACAGTGATTGGGAACCCTCGCACATGCCGCTGTCTATGGAGGAGCGCTTGGAGGACTCAGCGTCGGTGGAACAGCCTCCGCTCATGTTGCCGTCTGCCGATGCCCGCTTGGTCAGTCGACCATGCGATGACGCTGTTGAGCTACCCATCTTAGAGCTGCGCGTGTGTGGCTGCTGCTGCTGCTGCGGTTGTTGCTGTAGTAGCTGGCAGTGAGGACTGCAAACAATGAGGCGCCATTGCATAGGTTGAGAACTTCAGTAGAAATATGAGCACACAAGGCAGCGTGCTGCACGGACTGCACTGATACGAACCGTAATCAGATGAAACCATTAAAGCGGATGCAATGGTATACAAAGAAGCAAGATACAACAGGCTTTCTCAGAAAAAATTGCCAAACATGTTCCCACATCTGTGATATACTGCTTGAAAAAGTGGGCGATACTGTCCGTGAAATAGCCTTCACGGTTTAAAACATGCAGTGAGCACTTTCCTCTAGTACAAAGGGAATGCGTGTAACTCCAGTACATCCTGGTAGATCAATGATTATTAGTCTCACTTTATTCTATTTCGTTGATCATGTGCTTATTGCCTGCAACCAGGTCATGTGTTTCAGATATCTTCGTGCTACAGGAGTGGGCTTGAGTACCTTTTTCTCAGGGTCGCATTAGCCACCTGTACTGTTACTGCTGTTGTTTGCTGTCCAGTTAAGAAACTAAGTGTTTCAAAAGCCGCATTTAGTCATTTTACTGAGTGCTAGCCATTTTTACAGCTTCAGCCTATTACCAAGGTACTTTCAAATTTGTAGCTTAATTAACATGTTGGAGTATATATACGCCTCGGCTATACACTGCAGTGGAAGGTGCGATCTACAGGGACCTTAACCTACTATCGTGCACATGTACACTTGCGCCTTTTAATTTCACCTCCACAAGAATCCCAGCTACAAGAAATGACCTTGTGGCTGTGTTCATAGCAAATGATTCTGTGCCAGCTGACACTGGAAAATGCTTAAAAAGCTTTGGATTGCTCACTTTACTGTAGCACTAAACCAGCTAAAACAGTTCAAAAGCAATTAATTCACAACCAACAGCAAGCAATTTCCTGCTGGCTGCCCAGTACGTTGTGTGGCACACCTGGTGGCGGCGTCTTGCGTGTGGTGCTGCTTGGCAGCCACCTGTTCGAGTTCCTCCGCAAGACTGCCGTGCCCGCTGTCCCGGGCGACGGCAGTGGGTGTGCAGCTGTCGGCGTTGGACACCTTGGCAGCGGAGGCATTCCACTGGAGCAGCAGCAGGGCCACCTCTCGCTGGCCCCGCGCACATGCCCAGTGCTGTGGTGACACGAAAGGGAGCAAGGCTGTCGCAAGTTTCGCACATTCTGCCGACACGCATATACATGGTGATCATGACGACGATTTAGCGGAAAGGACAACGATGATGACAAAGGCGATGATGATGATGGAAGTCATAATGATGACAACGGGAGGATGATGACGACGCCGACGCCGGTGATGACGATGGCTAATTGTGTGCTTCATTGAAGGTTCACGACCAAGTTCAGCTTTGACCCTCAAAATATAATTTGGCGTTTTCTCAGAGTGCAGAGTGATTTTCGCAGAGTGATTTTTCCGTGAAATGTTTCCATTCTAACCTGATTTTGAGAAATGAATTCCTAAGCCTTTCTTGTGCTTGTGCAGAGTGCTTGTGCATAGTGGTAAGATAGAAAGTTGACTCTGAAAGGGGTATAATATGACTTTGAAAGGGCACTACTTTGAGAGTGCACTGCTTCAATCTCGGCTTGAAACATGCTGTTTTTTGGATTCTCAGAAAAATGGCAAGCCTTTGTAGGTGGTGCAAAAAGCACAGGATGCAAGCTCAAACGATGATTCTGGGAGGTATGAGAGAGGCTGATGACAGTGAGGATCCAGCAGGTGGTTGTAAGTAAGCGCCATTCCATTTCCAGATAGGTACAAACCAGGAACTTTGTGTACGCACCCCAACTGTGCCACCTACTGGTTCACTTGACACACTCCTATTTTTTTTGGACAACTGTTAAATCGAGCTCCACTGTTCGGCCTTAGTAGCCAAGAGCTAGAGCTTCCGGCTAGAGAAGCGTGCTGACCTGGTGCTGTCAGTGATGAGAACAGTGATTTGGGCATGTGACTTGGCCACACCACTGTTCTCCCGAGTAAGAATGACGAGTAGCGGAGTCACAAGTCTCTCTTCTCTTCAAGAGGAATGATGGCACATAATCCGCTTGCTGCATCCGAGAGGAGCTGACTGTTAAGCAGCATGTATGTGTGTGCGCATACAAGTACACTCATCACCTGTCCTGATATTCTGCGTAAATAGGAATTACAGTCGATCCCGCTTATCGAACTCTAACGGGATTGCAGAATGGTTCGATATACAGTTCAACCTCCATATAACGAACTTCAATGCAACGGAACCCTCGATGTAATGAACCACGAAATTTTTTGTACCTTCAAGTGTATGCACACCATGTATTTTCACCCTCTATGAAACGAAGTCCCGTTTGCTGGATCGAATTTCAATGTAACAACGTTTCATGGAGAACTAGGCACGAAATTTCAGTTGTAGAGGTAGATTTTGGGAGACGCAAGCGCCGAAATAGGGTCTCAATGAAACCGAACAGTGACACGGGGCCACCCAATGCCGCGGATGCAGCGAGCCACAGAGTCTGTGAGTGAGCCCCTTGCCTACAAACTGCGTGGGGTGCATACACGACTGGCGCACTGTTTCTGTCGGAGCTTAATCGTCTACGCGGGCATTAGTGTGAACCGCAAGGAGCGTTTTCTCCCCACAAAAACGCAAAACGCGCCCCGCAAACCACAGGTGCGCTGACGCAGCTGTGGAGACCACCCACGCGGTGTGGGTAGCTCCAGTGACCGCTTCTAAGCGCTCGCTGAAACGCAACTAGAGGGGCGTGTGTGAAAAAAAGCGGATAACATGGGTGAAATTTTCACTGTAAAACGTCATACGCGCCACTTACGAAAATGCCTATCAAATATCCTCCGCGGTGGTAAGCCTAATTGCCTCTGGCGGGGCCGCCACCGCCGCCGCATGCCGCCACTTTCCCCTTCTTTCCAAGTCCCCTTGAAGAACCTTACTTTGTTCGAGTTCGCTCGTGCTTGTTGGCTTTTATCATTCCAGCAAGCATTTCTGAATCTTGTGAGCCTTGCGAGCGCGTTTTTTTTCACACCCGCGTCCGTGATTGCGCGCCGGCGGCGGCTTCTGTTTCAGCCAGGAAGTGACTCCACAGAACAGGGAGGATTGTGACTCGCGCTGCAGTGGGAGGAGTCTGACCAGCTTTGCCAATGGGGAGAAGTGCTCGGGGATGCCGGCTGGCCCCGCCAGAGACAATTAGGTTTATCGCCGCGGAGGTTATGATGGGCGCTTTTGTAAGCGGCGTGTATGACGTTTTACAGCGAAAATTTCGCCCACGTTATCCGCATTTTTTCTGGCATGCCACGCTCGTTTGCCCCTCGAGTTGCATTACAGCGAGCGCTTAGAAGCGGTTGCTGTAGCTACCCGCATCGCGTGGGTGGTCTCCGCGGCTGCGTCAGTGCGCCTGGGGCTTGCGGGGCGCGTTTTTGCATGGAGAAAATGCTCCATGCGGTTCACGCTGATTCCTGCGTAGACGATTAAGCTCCGGTAGAAACAGAAACAGTGCGCTAGCCGCGTACGCGCGCCACGTTTTCTTTTGCAGGAAATGCTTCACGGGATGAACACTTCATTACAACATCGAATTTCAATGTAACGAAATTTCATTGTAACGGAGTAAATTACGAATTTTACCGACTTCGTTACATTGAGGTTTAACTGTATCAATAATCGATATATAAAACATTTTCTCTTGCATAAGATTTTCCAAGGGGATGTTGGGACTGTTCGATATATGCAATAGTTTGATATATCTGGGTTCGATATATCCAAGATCGACTGTAATAAGTTTCCGGTCCTCCTGAAGGCTTAACCTGGCCCCAAAGAGGGCGGGCAGAGGTAGCACAACAGCACCAGCAGCACGCACCAGGGGCGTGCATTGGGCGGCGTCCCTGGCCAAGGCATCCACCTCGGCGTCGAGGGTGGGCGAGGGGCTCTGGAGGCGCCAGCGGAGGAGACAGCGGGCGAGCCGGGAGAAGCCCAGCGCGGCCGCCAGGTGCAACAGGCTGAGGTCGGGCCGGGTGAGGGCACGCACGGGCGAGCAGTCGCCCCCGCCGCGGGGGAGCCACGCCCCCCAGCGCAGCTCCTGGCAAAGCGACACCAGCCGCTCCTCAAAGGGACGCTGGCGGTCCGCAAAGCCCTGGATGGGGACCATTGAGGGGAGAACGTGTGTTAAATGTGGCTGTTGCTGCTGACAAGACAGTACAAATCCTGTCAGCTGTAGGCAAAACCAAAGTAGAGTGGAAAACGGCATCGGTCATCCCTGCCACTGCTGCGGTGCTGAGGCTAGACGTCAACTAGAGGCGTTTGAAGGAGAGGAAGAGGGATACAGAAGAGGACGTTACTCGGAGAAGATGACGAGGGGTTTGCCTGCCCCCTGAGGCATTGCTTTTTCTTTTTTTTTTAATGAGGAAGAATTTCTATGTGAACTCAACAAGGAAATCCACCTGCCTATCTGTAACATTTCATGCGTCACATGTTCACTGCACACAAAAATGCTACATTTGTGTACAGTAGTGACTCTGACTTGGAAGGGACTCTGCATATAGCACTTCATAGGGATACATGAGGTCCTATATGTTTAATGAAAAGCCATAGGACCTCCGCCCTTCGTACTTTGGCGTCAGACTGTTCATATGGTGCCTAAATAAATGTCTTACTAGCAATGCATCTGTGCACAGTGGTAAAGCTAAAATTTAAGGAGTACGGCTGTATAGCAGAGTGGCTCATCCATTTATCTGAGAAGTCCCAGTTGCAAGTTTCTGCAATTTTTTAAATCCTGGCCACCTCAGTTGCCTTTTATTTCACCACATGCTCCTGCATAAACTTTCACCTCATCTCCCATCATTTCCTTTCATTGCACTACCAAAAATATTCCTCATGCCACTGAGCAATAGCTCTATAAAAAGTTTTTGCACATTACAACTACGAATTAAACCTCTTTTCTGTGATATAAAATAGCAATCTAAACCAACTTATTACTTTTGTCAACTGGAGTCAGCATAATGTGTTTCTTCGTCATGAGTTACAGCATATGGACCATTTTAGCCTTCACCGTGCATAATACCTTGAAAGTTTCATCACTGTTTTTTTATTCACTACAAATACACTCAGAAAAAAAAATGTCATGGTACTCTCTTTCATGCTTTAATGGTTCTTTTGAGTTATTAAAGACGATAGTCTTTCTTGGGCTACTTAATCGCAGAAATTTTGGTCTGTCTGTCAGTCTGTGACTCGATTCAGCCACCCGACCAAAGTGAAACTGAATCAGCGCAATAGTCTATATACCCACAGCCAAATCTAAGTCCAGTGTAAATCTTCATACTTGTCAACATTCTTAAACAAGAACAGAACATTACGCAAATGTGAGAGAGAAAATAAATTCATAAGTGATATTTGCAGTGTTGCTTTATTAAAAACTTAATAAATGCTTGGTTTTTGCGATATCAAATGAAATACAACTGCAGAAAATCGTCGCCTGGTGTTGCCTGCACCAGTATAGCTCCTGGTGGAGCCATAATCAAACGGCAACAGTAACGAAAGGTTCCATTAGATAGGTTCCACATTCCGCTTAGGACGCTCATGGAGAAGGGCAACGTGGTTCTATAAATTTTGTATTAGGGTGCCCCGATTCACACGCGTCTCCACCGTACAGCAGCGCTGGCATCGAGGCACCCGACTTGGAGCAGTAGAATGCGGTAAATTTAAATTGACTTGAGCAAACCTCTAGCATGTTGTCTTGGGAGGAACGAGATGGGAGAGGAACGGCACGAGAGGTGAACGAGAAAGATAAGGGAGGCATTTACATGGCAGGCTTGCCAGTCGACTATCGTCTTTCATTGACATTTGCAACGAAAGGAGCAGATACGCGGCCATTTTTGGTCTTGGAAATTTACGGTTTAGGTAATCTGTTCGAGCTCCTTTTAGTTGCGTAACTGATATGAATCGTTCTGAAAAACCAAATTGACAAATCAACCCCTTCAACTGTCACACACTTGCCTGGGCAAGAACACCGGGGAAAAGGGTACCGCCTTTGTTTCCCAAGGAGAGCCTGGCTTCAACCATTTCCAGCCGTTCCAGCAATGAGAATTTGAGAGTGCCCTCTGCAAGGAAACGGAAAGACAGAGAAGGAATTACGACTGCAGGGCTCCTGCAGCACTCGCATGCTGTGGGATTCTTGAACTAACTGTTTTTATGACTTAAGTCATTGATTCACATCCAGCCACAAGAACAAAAAGAAAGGTCTTACAGCTTGGCAGTGTAACTCACTTGCACAGAAAGAATGTAGGAGATATATAAGTACCCGGTAATGATTGGCACTTGTTTTCTGTCCTGTTTTTAACAGCGACTCATCGGGGTCTGCTAGAATGTGCCTCTCCCCCTCTCCGCCACTCACCGTCCACCCCAAACCAGTCCTTGGCCTTCTGAGTGGTGACGAGCGGCTGCTCCCGGTACTCAAAGATGACTGAATTGGATATGACAAAGCCCTCACAGGCCACCTGGAGTGTCACCAGACCAGCTTCGTGAGCTGGAAAAGAGAAAGACAGAGAGAGAGAGAGAGAGAGATGGAGGGATGGATGGATTTCGGATCTACAGACCTTATTTGGCAAGATGGAAGTGTGTCTAGTACTACTTAAACTAGAATTCTAACACTGCTCAACATAAATGCTGCTGAGAAAGGGAAACTAACTTTATTCTGTCATGCTGTAAAAAGCCTATAAAAACACAAGTAGTATAACAGAAATCTAAAAATATGTCTAAAAACAGGAAAAAACTTCACGAGAAATGAATTTCTATGAAACAGAACAAGCAAGTTAAGGGCAGTTCTACAGGTTTTCGTCTAAACATATGGCTTTGCCATTTATGCATGTTGTCATTCGAAAATGCAAATATGTGCAAGTTCAGCATTAGTGGTGACCCAAGCAAGTAAAAATTATTGTTACAGTAAGAATTGAACAATTGAAAGACGAGAGTTTTTGCCAAATACCAGAACTAGACAGCATCGAGTTACTTGGCGTTTGGGGATTTAAAATTAGCAAATACGTAGATGAAATTTTAATTCATGCCATGCTTAATATACAGAAAAAACCCAATAATATGACTTTCAAGAGACCAACCGAAAGCGTCGTACGACCACCATGTCGTATGATCGGGGTACAGGTAAATGCTGGCCTAGTAGATGGTCTCACATGACACGTGGACTAAGGACATATTTAAATTACCACATTTAGCACATTTTCACGTAATTTGCAAACCCCTAACTAAAATCGCAAATTTCTAAAAAAAATGCCTATTTTGTGCCCCTTCCCCCCCCCCCTCCCTCTCCCCCCGCCTTCCTGCTGCGTCTGCACTAGCCCGCCAGCCCTGCACCTCGCACGCGCGAGATTAGCTGCAAAGGCCGCCGTGGCCGAGCAAACTGAGAGGGAGAGAGGGCGAGAGAGTGAAACTGCCAAGGCCGCAGCCTAGTGGCGACGGAAGGGGAAGCGAAATGAACGATCGTATGAGGCGGCAATGGAAGGAAGGGCAGGAGAGAGGAGCGAAGCGACAGTCGTCGAGGAGTATTGCGTCTGTGTTGTCACGTTTGTTTGCTCGATGGTAGCTTCAAATTGGCAATCCGCCGGCCACCTGGACTTTGACTTCTCGTGGTTTGGGCATTGGTGCTCTGCTGCTGCATAAGGCCATCACAGGTTAAGCTCCCGCATGCCAGTACCTGCCTACTTGCTTGAGTCTCTTCAGCAAGTGGTCGGTCCTGCCACAGACTATTTACCTTTGCACATCAAGCCGCGTCAAATGGGGGTTATGAAATAGACGTCGGGATGACGTGCCATAACAGGTGGGAAAAACGCCGGTTTATCGCCGTCACCGCCTGTCGTATGAGGCGGACCGCGTGCACCCAAGTCTCGTATAATCGGGGTTTTTAATGCATTGTTTCTATGGGGAGCTTGCCGGGGCCTCAATGATCCGTCGTAAGATGTGGGTCGTTGGAAAACCGGGTGACGTATAATCAGGGTTCCGCTGTAATGGCTCCACTGAAAAATGCAGAGAAGCTGACCACGCATATTTGCACATTAATTCCTACTAATGTCCGGTCACTTGCAGTATATATTCACATGTGCAACTTTGCATTAGCTCAGCAGCAATGACAATGATGAACAATACTGATTAGCTTTGTGAGTGCATTGCTACTAAGCGCTTATTTGGGAGTGCTAAGTTAGTGGCTCACCTGGGCAGAAGCATCGAAGCACACCGCTCTGAACGAGAGTTGTCGGTACACTGACTCCATCAAAAAGAATCATGTATGGTGATGACGATGAGTACCAGGGCCCTGTGATCAGGACTTTTACACCACCCTGTTGACAGGAAAAACATAGACACCTAGTAGCTACATACGTTTGAAACCAAATCAAGCTAGACATGTGGGAACAGTGATTTTTTTGTTTTGTTTTCAAGCAAATAATTATTTTGTTTAGGTTGGTTTGGATCAAAGCAAATATTTCAGAACCAAAACAAATACTTTGCAATCAGCAGAGCAAAAAGCGAGATTCGCAATTTCTCAGATCTGTGCCAGCAACGGGTACATTAAAAGAAAATTAGACTAAGCTAAGAGCTTTGTAAAAATGTTTCTGTCACGTAAAACACACAGGGCAACGAGATGAGACGAATACTTTTTGGTTTTAGCTTAGCTGGTTGTTTCTTGAGGCAACTACCATCTCTGAATGATAAGGACTGTGTTTTTAGTCGAGATGTAGTACTCTAAACTCAGTTATCACTGTTGCTATTTCTGCCTATCACTGTTTTCATTGGCATTTTATACAAGTAGTATTTTCTATTACCATTTTCATTACTACTGTTATTACTACAGTTAATCAATGCCACAAGTGTCAGTATTGTAAACTTTCATCGACTTTCTAGGAAACTTTGTAGGAAAGAAGCTAGCCAGGCACATATGCCACATGGATGCAAAACACAAAAACTTCGGCCAGATTTTTAAAACCTCAAAGGAGCTCCCTTGAATCAGCTGCTGAGTGACATTGCGGTAACACTTCTCTTTGGAGCATTTTATGCATAAGCTTCTGTTGTATATTAATGATGCATCAATTTTATATTTTTAACACATGCAAATGTCCATACACATGCACAATGTGTAATAATTTCAGGATGAGATCCGCTAAGGCCACAAGCGTGCCTAATACATCCAACATAACACAAAACACAATACATCCAACATAAATGTTCGAACATTTGGGAACAGGTTCCATAAAGAAATTGCAGGCCTAAATTTGATAACAGGTCTCACTAAGGGCGTGTAACACCAAAGAGAATTTAATGCCTAACGTGTTGAGACTGCTCCATAATAACTGTCAGCAACCTTCACCACACCATTAGCACCTGTGTATCAAAAAGGCAGCTTTCTCATGGCATCACAGAAGTATGAGCTTTGGCAAGTTTACCGTTCTTCTAGATGTCCTAAGTACAAAAAGAAGGGACTATTAAACTAAAGTGCCAAGGAAATTGCACATCATCTGACCAAAATAATTTTGGCATGCTTGAACGTGGTCAAACCGAGTTTCTGAAGCGATAGCTTGTTTTTTTGCGCCGAGAGCGCAGTAAACGCGCATACGGTTGTGCCGCATGACATGCCACTCGGTTCAGTCGCCGCTGTTGGCGTGCATGCGCAGTGAACTTGAATGTAGCCAGCATCTCCTTGTATCCTTTTCTGATGGCATGTGCCCTTACTGTTTCCCATATTCCTCTCTTTACACCCGTCCCCTTGGAATGAACGAGGGAGGTGCTTTCACTGCACCCACGCGAGGCGCTGGCTTGACCTTCGCTGACCTTGAAGGTCAGATTGACGCTACCAGGTGTTTTCTGAGTTTGTAGCTGAGTAGCAGAGCTTTCGCTCCAAAAAGGTGGGCCTGGGAAGCAGTGCATAGGCTTTCTTATCTGGAAGGTTTTGACCGGGCCTGCACGTGGGAAACCACATTACGTGCACTACAGTACACTATACGTGTGCTGTTGGCCCGAGGCTGAGAGATAGGCAGCTCCCCAGGCCGCTTCCTTTAATCATCTTCCAGCCGCGAGAGAAGCAACCGAGGATCGCCCTCCTCCCCAGTCAGCGTAGACACACTGCAGAGAAGCCTGTCATTGCTACTGAAGGCAGCCACCGCCTGGAATAGAAAAACAATGCACTACCTGTTCGCGGAGTATACAGAGAAGGCGCTTTCTGTTTTTCTTTTCATTCCTGGCTGTGGTATTTACCATATTTCCATGGAAAATTGGCTCCCACAACATGGTGAGCTGTTCTGCAATAACACAGGGTTTACTTCATTTGCAATTTTAAACTGCCCGGAACTTCTCCGGAACAGTGCGTATTTTTTTGCCTTTAGAATTTTTATTGCAACAGCAGTTCTAGACAGCCAACGAAGACCCAGTCAACTATTACGAATTGGCGATTCAAAGAGACTTACAGTATCAATAGTGCAGACCACATTTTAAGGCTGCTTGCATTCTGTTCGCTGAGACTGAACAAACTATTTACCGCGTTTTATCGAGGAGCTTCCGAAATTGTGCTGAACATAATAAAGAAGGCGTCCGAACGCTTCCCCGCCAACTGCCACTATCCGTCTCGTTTTTGGCGGCGCCTAATTCCGAGAGTATCAATAGCTGGCTGCCCCCTTGCAAGGGTGCTTCACTGCATCTACAGTACGTATGCGGGGAAGCTAAATGAGCGAGAGAGGACGCAGACGGTAACAGCCACTTCCAAGCAGCAAATTTTGCGTGGAAAAAGTAGGACTAAGGAGAGAAAAACTAATCGGCGAGAGTTCACGAAACCTCATCCAGTCGCCACACGCAGCCTTGTTTGCTCTTTTTTTGTACGTACTTTTTTTTAAAGCAGTAATGAAACAAGTGACTGTTGCACTCCCGGCATGCGCTGGTCGCTCACCTCGGTGTAGGACCAGTCGGGCGAGTAGTCCGTGATGTTGGCGGTTCCCTCGCGGTACGTCATGCCCGAGTGGGACGACTGCGTGCTGGGCGTCTTGTGCGCCAGCGAGAGGGACGCACCGCCGCCGGTACCCAGACCCGCAGAGGAAGAGAGGGCGCCACCTCCTCCGCCACCGGTCGACGAGGTGGTCGTCGCGGTCGCTGCCAGGTCCGAGTTGAAGTCGTCCCAGTTGGGGAGGTCAGTCAGCATGTCGAAGGTATCCAGGTTGAACACCTGAGGTCGCGAGCGGGGGGTGCATTGCTGAATGGCACACCAGGGGTGGTGGGTGATTGGGTGACCGTTATGGCACAAGAGCCGCGATGGCTACAGCGCTCGAATATTAGGTTTTCATAAGATGCAGGCCGGTACGAGCTGAGTACAGACGTTAAGACGACAAATTTAAAGCATAAAATTGGGTTGACTGGCACTATTAAGTGACTGGAAGCGAGCGTACCTCTTCGTCGGGCGTGGAGATGTCGTTGTCGATGAAGTCCATCGGATTGAGGTCGACAGTGTCCGCGTCGGCGGGGCCATTCTCGCTCTTGACGAGCACCCCGCCACCCGACGACGAGTCCGACGAGGGCCGCCTACGTGAAGAGGCGGCCAGGTTGGCCGTCAACGTCTTCTGGATGCCGTCATGGCTCAGGTCGAGGGAGTCGTCGAACAGCCCGCGGCCCTCGGTTCCCGACGCCGCGGGCTCCTTCGAGTCCTCGCCCATGAGGCTGCTGCTGCACAGCTCGGGGTCCCCCCGGTCGCCCCCGAACTCCATGTCCTCGCCGCACAGGGCGCGGCCCGAGTCCTCCATCTTGACCTCGGTGCGCGTCGTGGTGATCGCAGCCGTAGCTTCGGAGCTGCCGCTGCTCGAAGAAGAGACCGAGCACGGAGTCGACGAGGCCGCCGCTCCGGAAGACGCCCCGCCGGACGACGACGGCGCCTCAACAGCCGCTGCCGGCTGTTCCTTGCCGATGCCGTTGGCCGCCGCCCCCGCCGAGCCGCCGCCCTCGGTCGAGGAGGCCTGGGCGGCGGCAGCGGCGGCGGCTGCGGCTGCCGCCGCGGTGCCTCCGGCGCCGCAGAGGAGCGTGACGGGCGTGACGGAGGCGGACGTGAGGCCCGTAGCGGCGGCCGCGCTGTTGAGGATGAGCAAGCCGCCGCCTCCCTGCAGCTGCGACAGGTTGAGGATGAACGAGGTGGTGGTGGCGGCAGCGGCCGTGGGCGCGCCACCGGACTCCCGCACGGGTGCCGCAAGGATGACGCTGCCGCCGCTCGCGGCGCCGCCCGAGGCTGCCGCGGCGGCGGCACGGCCCTCCTTGCGGCCCAGGGCCACGAGAGAGCCGCCGGCGGCCGCCACCACCGAAGACGACTGCGGCACGGGCGTCGACGACGTGGCGGCCGCGCAGCGCGTCTTGGGCGAGATGATGCGGTGAAGGCTGTGGCCGCACTTTTTGGACGCGCTGCTGCCGCCATCGGCCGCGTTCGCCGTCGTGGGGGCTGCCGGCGACGGCGTCGACGAAGAGGCAGCCGACGAGGCCTGCTGCGCGGCAGCCGAGGGAGGCGCCGCCGGCGGCGGCGTGGGCGTCGAGGCGGGCGACAGCGACGTCTTGGTCGTCGAGTCGCAGGGGCACTCGTGGGTGCGCGCCCCGCTCCCGCCTCCGCCGGCGTTGCCGCCACCGCCGCCCTTGGCCCGCTGCTTCTCCATGAGCTGCTGCACGATGGCCTCCACCGTCTCGGCCGTCTGCACCACCCAACACCACGGCTCTCAATTGGGGGCCCGGAAGAAGGCGCGCCAAAGGCACAAAGAGACGACGACACGATGGTGGCAAACGCGCGCTCATTCCGCGAAGTCACTGCGTTTCTCGACAAGCGAACGACGGTGTAGCCAAAACAAGTACGGAAGCAACTTGGTTCGCAAGCCACACCGCTGTATCTCCGATTCCTTTTGACATGCCTTCGGTGCACTAATCCGGCGCACAGCCCTAATGGGCCGGTTTGGCAGAGAGTGACAAGACCGCAATTTATAGCACAGTTCTAATGCAACTCTTCTCGCTCCATCATTCTGGCCATCGCCTGATTTGGAGTGGCAACTCTTGCGCATCACGAAGGCCGGTCGTCACCCGCATCAATGGAGGATAGCGGCCCCCCCCTGAATTCGAACACACAGCACGGATCACCATTGCCACGCTGCCTGCGAACAAGGGCCCCGACACGCACGCTGAACAGCGCCGCCTCAGAGCCAACGCTGTCTTCAGAACTGTGCCGACCTCGGGCTCCACGCAGCACATCCGCTACGTTTACGTTTACGCGCATCTTGGGGAACACAAGAGGGGAGCCATGGCACTTTTTAGACTTCTAAACTATGAGCTCGTCTCTCTTGAACCAGACGTACGCGCTATCGGCGACCTGGAAACGCGTCGGGCTGCCGAATCCATGAACGCGGCAATGAACAATGATTACGGAACGAATAAGAAAGTGAACGTTTCACTTCACAGGAACCAAGACGTATATATATTTTAAGGTTTCCCGACACTGACGGTAGTACGATGGCGCAACGAAACAAGCGATCAGATTAGCTTATGTACTCACCGACACCTCTAGCTCATTGTTGAGGTCCGGCTCGTTTTCGCTGTAAACTGCGGATAAAAAAGAAAAACAATAATTTGATCAAAACTCGAATGGCCAGGCAGTTAGCAATAAATGTGCACGCAGATAATGCCCCATCTTCCGCACAAACAAGCTGAAGCTTCGCCGCGCACACATACGGAATTGAACTGACTGAGGCTGACTATGCAATCAGGTACCTCAACATTCGACAAAGGTGCGCCTGTTTAATTAGTGACACATTAAAAAGTTAAACAAGAGCTTGAGCTCGTTACAGCTGTTCCCACCAGAGGGAGCTTAAGAAGCCTCCAAAAACGGGAATCCCGTCATAGTGACCTGACTGTTACGGAACTAGTGGAGGCATTCCATACGAATCTAGAGGGTAACATCTGCGTCAGCAAAACCTCTGTGACTCCGCATGGAAATGAGTGTGCGGTAATCGCTTTCATGTTCGTGTAATCTTTGGCTTGCGGTTCTTGTACAAATTTCGCGGGTGTTCACGAAGTCTTGCAGTTGAGAATAAGCACTTGTTTGCGTCCCTTCCTTCCGCCTTTGTTACCGTGCACGTTTCGTTTTCCGCTACATGTACCAACTAGCCCAACTATCGGCGTTGCTTCGAAACCTGCGCGGTAAGAGAGGGGCTGCCCTCTCTTTAATGCGGAAGGCTTTGTGCACGGACTATACGCACGAACTAAATCTACAGTTTGTACAGCTTTTCTTCGAACCATCGGTGGCAGTAAGCTCTATCTGGACGGGCGGAAGTCCCCAAAACAGCGCAAAGAACTCCTTTGCACGTATGACCACGGCATAATACTGCTGTTCTTTTTCGACCTGACACTATTAACTTGCCTAAAATACTGTGAAATGCCGCGAAAGTTTGCTTATTTAGCTGTTTTGTGCCAGACTGTACTATGTCTTGTATAAGACACGATCCGTTGCGCTGTGGGCGTCTTCTACGCGCACTTATTTTTTTTCTCCGTCAATAGGAGTTCCGCTCGATGCATCCAGGTCTAAACCGCCATACAGAAAATTTGAATTTTTTCTTACGTCACTCACTAAAGAATACTAGTATAAAGATGGCAAAACTTTCCGACTTACCGACCATTTCTGACTGAACTCAAAGTTTCCAAACAGACGTCTGGTTTCATTTGAATTCCTGTTGCCATTTCACGTAATTGAATTCAAACCTGACAACACCAAATGACATTTCGCGCCATTTCTTTGGCATGTAAATAAAGTAGGTTTACTCTCAGTTCTCAGGAGAATCCGTCGAAGTAAGGTTTTACCTAGATCGCCGCTGCGATGGCGGTTTTGCTCCGGTACAATTACGCGTACGAGTTAAGGCGCGAAGCTAGGTACAATATTCATTTGAACATAGTCGACTCTTCGACAGTCTAGTCGACTATTTGACAATCAAGCAACCGTGACCTGCAATTTATATAAAACTTTGTGGTCGATCCAGCCAGTCTATCCTGCCCACAATAGCCGTCAACTACTTATCTTTTTTACTCTCTGTGTTGTAGAAACGTTAGGCCAGCCTACATTTACCACAGACTTAGATTATAATAAATGCGGCAGCTAGTATGTGAGCACATTACATTCTTGTTAACGTCGCATTATAAATATTCATAACGGGGCGTCACCTTGCAAGGGTGCTTCACTGCACATGTGCCTTTATTCAGGAGAAGCTAGCACAACGAGGGAGACGGGAATTCTGGCTACCTGCGCTAGCTGTTAGCTACCTGCGCAAACTAGAAGTGCGCGACTTATTGAATAATCGAAGACGCACTTATTTAACTTCTATTATACGCGCATAATATATATTTAGATGAATCCGCCTTGTTTCCCCTGTAAATGATTCTTTGCGACGCTCAGCACGACATCTGAGGATCCATTTCCTCGAGAGGGCAAAAAAACAAAAACGGGCGTGCTTACGTGGCTTACGCGCGCTAGTTGAATAAACCCCAGAACTTAATTGAGTTGAATTCGCTTGAACGCGGCGCCATGCGTTCGGAATAACGGCACTCGCGCTGCTGCTGCGCCTCCTCTCGGAGCAGGTGCTTACACATGGGCTTGAGCTGCGAGACGAGTTCGTCCTTGGTCCACTCCTTCTTGTCCGCGCAGTAGCTCAGCGTGGGCGCGATCACCATCTTGTTGTCGTCGCTGTACGGCACGTTCAGGTAGTGCACAAGCACTATGTCCGGGTTCTGCGCGCCACACGGAGCACGGTTAAGGGAAATCGGGCTGGGTACACGCACTTTAAAGGGGCGGATTGATTAGGATGATGATGATGATGAGGAGGAGGAGGAGGAGGAGGAGAAAGAATAAGAAGATGGTGATGCTGATGAGGAGAAGAGAAGTAGGACGAAAACGACAAGAAGGAGAAGGAGGAGGAGGAGGAAAGCGAATGAAAAAGCCGGGAAATTGACCAGGTGCACAGCCAGGTTTGCTACGCTGCACCGGGGGTGTACGACTCGGAGGGCAGGCGACGAGGGGGACATGTGAGCCGAAACGGCCCGTCCTCACGGCCCTCTTGTCAGGCACTAAAGTCATTCGTGTAAACATGTACCATTCAGAAAACGGAGATGAACTTTGCTCGCCTATTGTGAACGTGATGGTGGGGACCAGTGTCCTACGATTGCGACCAATATCGCAATAGCGCGGTGGCCACGTGAGCGCCCTAGTGAGCACAATAAAAACACACATAGAAAATACGGGTACCCGCAGTAAAACTATATATCCCCAGGTCAAAAGCCAGCTGCATTTTGCTTTCTTTGTGTACTTTTGAGGGCGTAGCAAGACAGATGCCAGGCTCGGCGAATATCGCCAAAACCGTTCGAATCTAGATTAAGTAGACAGTAAGCCGCATTCTCTTGGTTCGTTCCAATTCCGAGTTATCTGTTTTCTGCCAGCTTAAGCAAGAAGCCGACGCACGAAGCCCACAGAAACAAGCGCAGCTGTGGCTTCCCACGGAAAGCACGTAGAGAGCGCGCAAGGGCAACGCGTCTAGAGTTATCGTTTTTAAAGTCCAGAAAAGTTAAACAAAACAAAAACATCCTTCTTTGAAACTAAACAAGCATCGGGTATTTTTTGTACTATATTTATCGTTTGTGGTATTTTATACTGAGTCGCATTCGACGAATACGTATATCGGTTCTATCAGCAACGAGCAATAAAATTTCTAAAACGAAAAGAACGAGTAGAAATTGCACTTTGTTCGGCTGCCACCAGCGTAGAACTTTGAGCATGCCACATCCACCCTTGTTTCCGATCACCTAGTGATCGTTGAAACGGGAATATGGCCGAAAATATGGGGGATAATTGTTCCCGCTGATTTTATTCTCGTATCCATATAGCTACGCTAATACATAATTTTTACTATTCTGAGAAATCATAAGATAAGATAACAATTTCCTGAGAGCTGCTCAGTTGCCTTTCGTGACGTGGATTTGTATAGTTTTTAAATAAAAAATATAAATCTGGCTCTGCAGCGCAGAATTTATAATATAAAATTAAAGACTAAATGCGGAGGTGGTATTTGTTTCTAACTTAGTGTCTTAAAACCTAACCTAAGTGGCCACAAAAAACAAAAAAACCCATCGACGCTTGAAAGAGAAGGCTGCCGAAGCTTCCATTAGCAGGTTCGTGTCGGGTTCCTACCACCCCTAATGGCAGCTCAATGTTTTCGTTTTTCCGGAAACCCCTTGAGGTGTACAGTTTCCGATTTCAGAGACAAGAGAGAGATGCTGTGTGGGAGAGCAAACGACAATCCGCGTATCGGCATACGCTAGCGGCATTCATTTGTTCAAAACGAATCCGGAGCAACAGAGACCGAAGGCAATAACGATAGGGGCTGGAACCCGGCAAGGCCGCTGGCGGTTCCAAACGAGCGCGGCGGCCCCGAGTTCGAAGAATATTCATCAAGCCGGACGTTCGCTCCGCCGCACACGGGCCATTCCCGTTTCATCCATCTTCATTAGTTCCGATGTCCAACAACAACGAATCGGGTTCCGTCCGCCGGCTCCCTGAATGCCGAGGAACGTATAGGAACGCCAGCGGCGGCGGCAGCTCCGGTCGTTAGCTGCCGCAGCGGCGTCGCACGCGCTGCGCAGACCGCATTACTAAGTTCGCGCACAAGTTTACCGCCAGCCTCTGGATCATCAGTTTCAAGGGTGGCTCTTTACCGCGCAACTGGCGGGAAGAAATTGCTGCAGGCCCGCAATAATGAAGACTGATAGATCCACGGCCGAGATTTAGAATAACTTCTTTTTCGTCTTATCAACGCTGAGGTGCCGGAACACGTAATCATCGACCGCGAACGCGGGTACACGCCGAAAATAGCTACAGTTCTGGTTGACAGTCACTGCTCCTGCCAAGGCCTCTGGATGAATGCGCGTGGCGCTGCCTGCCAAGTCGCGCACCCTGGCAATAGCTGTTATAAATGGAATTGGCACTTGTTACAGCAATAGCGCTACTTTTTCGGGAAGCTCGGGAAACGAAGGCTGAGGCGGTGAAAAGTCGATAAGAATGCCAGCGGAAAAAAAATCCGCACTTGCTCTACTGGAGAATCGCAACCACTCGTTCTCTCCAGAAATATCACACGTATCATCGAAGGAATGCTGGGAATGTCGACGATTTTGCAGGTAACGGGCTGGCGCTCGTGAAAAGTTTGTTGGGCGTAGACTGTACCCTTTCGCTCGGCATAGTTTTCTTCGGGTCATTAAAGAAGCATGAAATATCTGTACCAGCTTTTTTACTGTTTGTAAAGGTTGCACGTAACCAAGTTTATAGCACGACACTGCTGGAATGCAAACAGGGCTACGCGAGCACTAACGCCATTCTACATAAACATAGTCCTCAAAGGCCGCAGTAAAGAAAAATGTGGTTCACACAGCAACGAACGCAGCGGTACACCTCAACCAAGCTAAAGTAGCTCACCGCAACATTCTTTTACTCAAGTCATACCTGGAAATAAAAAGAATCAAAATTTTACGCATGCGTCGTCCGGAAAGTTGACGAAGCAGTGGCCTCAGTTTTTGAACGTACCTGAAGGAGCCAGTAGCAGCGGCGGTGAAAGGTTGGCAGAATCGCAGAGTGAACATAGCACCCGTAGATGCACTGAAAATAAACGAAGGGAAGGAGTGCGGGCACTTAGCTACCGCACAGTTCGTGCGAGGCACACCACGTCCTGTTACAAGTATATATATATATATATATATAAATATATATATATATATATATATATATATATATATATATATATATATATATATATATATATATATATATATATATATATATAAAGAGAGAGAGAGAGAGAGAGAGAGAGAGAGAGAGAGAGAGAGAGAGAGAGAGAGAGAGAGAGAGAGAGAGAGAGAAAAGCACAGGAGATAAAAAACTACACAAACAACCACTGAGAGAACGACTGAGTTAGCCGCACAGCTGAAAGAAAAAAATTGAGGCAGTGACGGATTGCTGCTTCGCAACTTTCTAAAACAAAAGTGGTTCAAGAAAATATGTCCCGTTTCATAGTCTGAGGCCAGTAGGTACCGACAAAACGATACGCGCTGTCGCTGAACAAAGTAGCCATTCCCAAAACAAGTCATCAGAAGTGACCCAAACTAAATACCAATGTTAGCATTTTACTTGATCCAGTGTGTTTACTTCAAGCATTTTACTAGAGGGAAATCAAAGACGTCCGCTTACTTGAGTCATCAAATAATGTCTTGTCGTGATAAGCTATGCATGGTATTGACCGGCATGGACCATGGAACCTTTCAAAGAGAAGTCTGCACGGCAGTACAATTAAGAAAAATTAGCTTTTTACTGGCGCGTGCAGCTAGTTTTAAGTAATTATTGTGACTTGAGGCCGATTGTGTTTCATTACCGAAGAGCGTTTTTAATGTTTGATATTAATCTGTGTTATTTAGCAGTATTTTGGTTGCTTTCGGAATAACTTTTACATATGCTTTTGGAGAAACTTTGTGGAATTTGCAGGAGAAGCTTTGCCATTTTTGTATTCCCCTCTTGAAACATAGCAGTAGAATTCGATATGTTGAAAGTATAAGTTATATAGTGTGGTGCGACATTTGAACCGAATTTAAAATTCACTAAGTGTCCAGCCCTTCATACTTTACGCCTGTTGCCAATATATGTTTATGATTATTGCTGTCTTCGAAAGAGCGAATCGTTTCGTAGTGCCGCATTTAGCGAGGGCCGACTACAACATTTTCTCCGACGCGAGTCAACGGTGATCCAAAGTACTAACAGACATTACGACTTCGCGACTTCCCAATCACAAATTCCATTAGCGAGGGAAGTGAATTACTCAACATCAAAGGGCATTGCTCATGAATCGCCCGATTCTACCACGAGTCACACCAGCCCAAGCTGCCATGCCGGCCCTCGGCGGCATAAAATTTGAACTTCGAAACACAGTCACGTATTGGTTCTCCCTCTGGGCTATTTACCTCGCTTACGAATGGGAAAATTCCAAATCCCCATAGATGGGTGCGCGCACTTAGCCGTAGGTTTATTACCCGAAGCCGAGGATATCAAAAACTGTTTATCCATATGTAAATTGCGCACAAGAGAAATAAAAGCACTCGTTTCTCAGAGAGAAGTATCTAGCTTATTGCGCTAACGGAGGGCGAACTCAAGCAACAAAAATCAATGAAGCATTTTATTAAATTTCCCCGTGATCATTTATAGAATGACGACAAGTTCCGACAAATGGACGAAGATCTCTTAGCAGAATTCACGGGATTTCACATTGTGCGAAACCAGCATTCTCGGTTTCAGGCAGCGGTACGCTGCACTAGGCTGAAACGATTTTCCATTTTGTGGAGTGCCTTTGAACAGTGACTCCTTACACAGCTCCTTGCAAGGGTACTTTGCCACATCAAGGGTATCAATGCACAAAAGCCAGCTTTCAGTAGGCGAACTCCCGTATAACGTGGCTCAAGAGAGCGAACAAAAAAATTAAAGCCATTTCAGTCAACGTGAAAGCTGTCGGAAGTGCAGAGCAGTGATTCGCCATAATGGGCTGTGGCGCCGTTATCCACTCACTGCTACCACCCATCACGCTCGTCGCCGCCCTGTCTCACTCCTCTCCTGATGAATCTAACGGAGGTTTGTCCAACGCATTTCACATTTGCCGCTCTCGCAGTGCTTGCGCGCCCACTGCCTGAAACAGCGCGAGTGGGAGTTACGTTATTTTGTGTGCTTGCTTTTCATTCCGCACGTGCCGGGGCCTGACTGCACAGTTTGGAACACGCCATTTTTTTCTTGCACTGCCACTTTTTCCCGCTTACTATCGTAGAAACCAACCCAACGAGCGTTCCTAACTAAATGAACTCGGGGGTTGCCGGCTAATTACATGTAAAATGCCTCCCTTCACATTCCCGCTCACCTCTCATGCTGTTCCCCACCCGTCGCGCTCCTCCCATGGTAAACATGCTAGAGGTTTGCCCAAGTCAATTTAAATTTACCGCCTTCCACTGCTCCAGGCCGGGTGCCTCGATGCCAGCGCTGCCGTACGGCGGAGACGCGCGTGAATCAAGGCACCGCACTTCAACGTTTATAGAACCACGTTGCCCTACTCCACGTGCGTTCCAAGCGGAACGTGAAACATCTCTATGCATTTTACCGGGACCCGACTGCGCCTGCGCCCGCGGACACGGCGATGAGGACACCCCCCACCGTAACGAATTCGCCGGCATGGCGAGGGTCGTGGAACTAATCCACCCAGCCAGAACGAATGTTCAAATTCCCAGTCGGGTCCCGGTAAACACAGCACGAACGGAAAGACGCAAAAGACGGAGTGCTGAACTCTCTAATGTCGATGTGGACGTGTTGAAACCATTCCAACGGCAGAGGCAATGCTCCGGGAGGCGTAGTGACCTGCCGGTTGATTTTGACGCATTAGCATTGGATGCAAGTGCGTGCCCAGGTGCGGCAGTCACGCTACATTCGGGGCCGAACGTAGCGGTCAATCAAGTAGAAGCCTAAATGGCCGAGGTAGTGTAACTGATTGAAAAGGCTGCGGCGATGCAGTGGCACGTAAGGTCTTACTCGTCCGGTGGATATGTCGCAGTGGAGACTTTCTGTCGACTAAGGACAGCAACTTAATTGTTGAAGCTGAAGAGAACAGCCATTCTCAAGGAGCTGCTAGAGTTCGGCGTCCGTTTCTGGGCGGCAGCGAGGGCGTCAGTCGTTACGGGCAGAAACTCGACAGCGGATACACGGGAGAGCGCACGTGGGCGACCACATTATCCTCCCGCTGATTTGCCCGATGTCTGTGGTAAACTGGGCGATAAAGGACAGTTGGTTCTACTAGACCGGTGGAAGTTTATCGCGGCGTTGCGAGCAGGTGTAGGTGATAGGTTTGTGGTCGGTATAGATGGTGCAGCGCTGTGTTTCAAGGATGTGGCACAAGTGCTGAACCCCCTCGTAGATGGCAAGAAGCTTCCTGAAGTAAACTGGGCAGGTCGCCTCCGAAAGAACCGAGGTTGTATCGGCGGAGCTACCAGAAGACGAGGGCGTTTTTGGGCTGAAGAGTTCGTTTGAAAAGAACGCCAACGGGAACCAGTATTTGTCCACGCGCTGCATGAGGGAGGCTCCAAATGGCGGCGCTAGAGGCATCAATGAACAGCCATAAGGGAGCACCTGGCTCGGGATGAGAGAGCAAGGTGGCGTTGCAGAGGGCAGCTTTGCAGTCTTCGAACGCTTGCATTACAGCTGGTGTCCAGGTGCCAGATTGGTTGCCTTGTAGGCTAGCCAACGCGCCGTGGAGACGTAGCCTGATATGTGGCCGCTTTAGGCATGTAGCACCTGTAGAAGTTGAGCATGCCAATAAAACGGCGGAGGTCCCTTGCGGTGGTAGGCCGGGGATAGTTTTGCAGGGCCAGGATGCGGTCAGGCAGGGGTGTGGTCCTTTCTGAAGAGATTTGATGGCCGGGGAATGTGACGACGGGGGTGCCGAGCATGCTCTTCGGGACGTTGATGACCAAGCCATGGTCGCCGAGGTGCTGGAAAAGTTGGCGAAGGTACTGGCGGTGGCCCTCCTCGTTGCGAGAGAGGTCAAGAATGTCATCTAGACAGACGAAGCAGAAATCTAGGCCGCACACAGCGCCGTCGATGAAGCGTTGGAAGGTTCGTCCCGCGCTTCGGAGGCCAAAACTCATGAAGCAAAATTTGAACAAGCCGAAGAAAGGCTTGACGATTGCAGTCTTCGGGACGTCATCAGGGTTGACAGGAGTGTGCGTGCAGGTCTTTACAAGATCAACACCTGAGAAGATGCTGCTGCCGTGTAAGCGGTGGGCAAAGTCCTGTATGTGACGGACGGGGCACCTGTCAAGGATGGTGCGGGCGTTGATGGCGCTGTAATCTCCTCAAGGTCGCCAGCCATTGGTCTTCTTTGGCACCAGCTCTCCGAGTGGCGGGCGGTTGCTTCGGGGAGCATGGCTTCAAACTCTGCTTGGGCAATTCGCAAGCGGTCCGGAGCTCGGCGACGGGAGCAGTAGGAGACCGGGGTGCCGGGAGCGGTACGGATGTAGTGGACGGTTGTGTGGCGCACGTCTCGGGGAAGCCTGCCAGGTTGCGTCAAGTCGGGAAATTGTGCGAGAAGGGCATGGTACGGTGATTGATCTTCAAAGGCACGCAGTTGAAGTTGTTGCACTTGTTGGCGTAGAGCGGCGCGGGCTTCTAGATCAGGCATGGCGGTGCGGTATGTTCAGTTTCCGGGTCACCAGACATGGGAAAAGCACGCTTGTAATATTTCCAACCGAAACACATTACATCAACTGAGAGTTTTTCGGGGTACGCACACGATCGTTTCTGTACTAAAGGCGCGCTTAGCGCACCGGTATGTACTCAAGGTCACCTTCTCACGCCCCGCCGATTGCGAGGCTGCAGTTGCCGCAGCCAGCGCCTGTATCGAGTTCTTGTTTTCTCAGGCACTCCTCTTGAGAAGCGCCGACGCGGCGCCGTATTGTTTCGTTTCGCCACACCTCCAACACGCATGCCCTGAACAACTACAGTTACACCGCAATCACGCTTACAACGCATCGCAGTATGCAACTCGGATATGCAAGGCAGTAATGCATTGCGGAGCGGCTTTTAAAATATGGTGGCATTCAACAATTTCTCTCGTTTGCTGGTCCTTATGTGGAAATAAGATGACTGGGCGCTGGAACAAATGGAGGCACCCAGGGAGACATGCGCGGCAATGGGCGGGATCGCATTTCTCTTTTGAGTAATCGTGTTCCGTTAGCCTGGTGTTTACACAACGCTCTATATGCCCTATGTCCCGCTTTCACGTGGCGAAGTATGCATAGGTCGCACGGGGCGTTGTGTAAACACCAGGCTAACGGAACACGATTGCTAAAAAGAGAAATGCGACCTTAGCCATCTATCCTCTTATTGCCGCGCATGTCTCCCTGTGTCTCCATTTCTTCAAGCGCAGTCATTTTATGTCCACATAAAGACCAGCAAACAAAAGAAACTGTCGAAGCCCGCCATATTTTAAAAGCTGCTCCGGAATGCATCAGACTGCCGTCTACTGCCTTGCCTATCAGAGAAGTTGCATACTTAGAAGCGCCGTAAGCGTCATGGCGGTAGTTGTTCACGGCATACGTGTTGGAAGCTTGTCCGAGGTGCTATCTGCGATGCGGTCATGTTATGCCGTCTTTTCGTGCCCTGCCTTCAGTGTTTCAAAGATTGTTACATTTGCTTTCCGTATGTGCGGCCGAGTGCGCTAAAAATTGTGAAGTATGTAGAGCGTGCCGATTGGCTGCTTAGGTATTTATACTCACGATATGTTCAATGAGAAACCAGTTGCGAGTCAGCGCTTGTTGTGTATTCTTGCGTTCCCGTTCTGTTTAGTTTGCGCGCTGTTGTTTTAAAGATGCATTTCCGCACAACACATGATGATGTCAGCCTGTTAACTTCACAGTTCAGCAGCGCTGTCGACTGGTGCTTGTACATGCGTCGATATGATTTCGCATAGAAAGGGCTACAGAAGGTATCTTGTGCGAAAATAATTTTGCACCAAGTCGGTGGTCGGGTGACAGAACTCAAAAGTACAGCCGCACGCAGATCAACGGGCAGACAAATACGAATATGGCGTCTCCTTCAAAAGGGACCCTGAAACACCTCCGATAAGCGCTTTCACGCTTTCCTTCGCGTCTAGAACCACTGCGAAATCTAGTTATCGCCAGCACGGAGCGGAACTGCGTGATTTGCTCATCGCACCCCATACACCTTCCATTTCTGCTTTGCTTTTGTGGATGTTTTTTTAAGTTGCTATAGAAAAGCGTTCATTGCTGCATCTGAAGAGAAACCGGCCAACAGCCGCTACATAGCCTTAGTGACGTAATTAGAGCCGTCGAAGAACGTCAAGACCGGCAAAGAAAGAAAAATCTTTTGAGCGAGTTTACAGGTTATCTGATGGGCATAGAGCAATAAATTGTTGGCTGAGGTACTTTGCAACACCCTAATATAAGTACTGCGTGTGTTGGGTGACTACGTTCTGCAAGAATTTAAGATTTCAAAAAAAGTTGAAAAAAGTGTTGCAGGGTCCCTTCACAGGTGGTGTGGTGCCCGCCCAGGAGAGCGTTGATGTAGCTCCTCGTCTTCTGAGAACTTCGTGAACTTTATAGCATGAGTACTGAGTAGAGTACTTAACGTCGCTCTTGCAAAAAAAAAAAAAAATACTGGTTGTAGGTTTATCTCGAACGCCCTCGATTCCTCGACACACCTGCTGACTTCTTATAAATTCTTGCACGAAGGTTTTTTTAGTTTAGCTTTAGCACTAAAATAAGCGTCAACTTTGAGCTTATTCGCTATATCTTTAACGCGGAGAGAGATTACGCGAAGATGCGGAATAACCTCCAGCCTCTTCCCTTCTTTTTCCTTAAGCGGTTGCCCTTACGGTTGTAGCTTGTTCAAAATATTTTGTGATGCAGAAACACAGTTTCAATCAGGAAAACCTGAACGCTTTAAAAGTTGAACTTGAGGCTGATAGCTGAATGCCATTCTGCGTTCAGCGGACTTTGTTAATGGAGAAAGAAGTAGCTAAATCTATCCGCGCTGTTTTAATATGAATTCTACTCAAGTGATCCATATTTCCTTTTTACTGAAGAGCTTTCATGTAATTTACGAACTGCATTAATGTTCGTGACATCGTCGCACTGATGAAACCGGGTACAGGGCGGGCTATATAATACAACAAATACCTACAGCAACACGCCGTTAGATCAAGCAAGGATTCTCCCATACACTGAACGATCCCTGCAACGTCAGCACCGCGGTAAGCAAAAAAATATAAATAAATTACACGCAAAGAAACCGCTCACTTCCATTTTTCGCTGCATTCATCACAACACAACGTTCAGTATTTCTCTTGATGTTGTTTCCGGCCGCTAAACTAAAACTAATGAAAGCCATACATTCGCCCCAGTCGCTAACACAAAAACTGGTACCAACTTTCGTGGGCATATGCCAGCGTTCAGCTCACTTTTCACTCAGCGAGTTTATGTCCAGGTGAAAGCAGCCACATCCGCCGCTCTCACGCGGCGACTCCCTGTGTATAAATCAATTACATTCTTCGGGACAGCTTCATGCTCGGAGAGGCCGACGCGCGCCCTAAAATACTCTCCCTCGATGAGGAGCGACAGCACGAAACGAGCGGGCGAAGAAAGCTTTTCCGAGTTACGGTAAGTAAAGGCCCACTCCCTGCCGTATCACCACGTCGCCTTTCGTAAGTGCGCTCTCTTCATCGCGGCTGTCCGGCAAGTAAGGCACCACGCCAACACGGCGGGAAGAGAACGGGGCGCGCGGAGAGCGGGGAAAGAAACGGGGGCAGCGTCGGGGAAACAGAGTAGGGAAATGGGGACCCAAAACGCTCACCTCGCGGACGAGGGACGCCGTAATTCCCCGCCTCTGCGGGATCGTGGCCGCCAAAGCCATTTAGGCTAATTCTCTTCGCGACGGGGGCTTTTCCCGCGGAATATCTGTCAGGGGGCCGGCTCCGCGACGCGTTTCGGCACGGTCGCACGTCGGCCCTAATCCAGAACACGCTTGATCGAGAGAGACGCGACCGGCGCGGGACAGGGCCCGTGCGGAATGCGACGATGCGCGCGCTTCTCCTCCCCCGCTGGATCTCAAATCCCTGGCCTGCCATCATTTCGCGTGCCTCGTTGCCGCGCAAAATGCAACTGCGGAGCTCCTTCACGCTGCACGCGCGTGCCGGCGCGACGTTAAGACGAGCGCCGAGTCGCTTTCTCATCAGAAAACGAGGACGCGCTTGCGCCTATTTAAGTGGTCTCTTCGCCGGCGACGGGCGAACACTTCAGGCAGCCACGTAGGACCACTTTTATGATGAGGAGAAAGATAGGTAAGGTTAGTTGTTTACGCCGGCGTCAACGGCTGAGGAATTAAAAATGTAAACCTAGCACCGGCGGTTATAGTACCATTGTCTCCATGCTTTGCCATGTAGCGCACGATGTGAACGCGAAGCACGTTTGCAAAAATAGCAACCATAACAAAGTCATGACGATTGCAGTGCGATAGGTGGAGTGCAACGAACTTTTATCGCGCAATAACCTTTTTGCTTAGCCATTCTAAGCAAAATTACGCAGTGTGTACCCGTTCCACTGCGCTCCTGCCCCCTCCCTCACAGCTCAATGTTTGCTTCGTTAAACTCTGCAACACACTTCTGTGACAGATCTGCACTGCAAACTATCAAAATAAGGTTTGGGTTTCACAGGACTCAACAATGAATGCCACGTGGAAGGGGGTAAAAAGGAACAGCGCTCGCTACCATACCTGAACGCAGAAAGCACATACGCAAAATTAAAAAAAAAAGAAAAGAAAAGAAAAGGGGGAAGGAATTCAGCCACTCCTGTAGCTCAATTGGTAGAACATTAGAAGCATTATCTGGAGGTTGTGGGTTCGAACACAACTTGGAGCGTAAAATTTTCCTTTTCTTTCCTATACCTCTCCGAAACTCTCATTTTTAAGCCTAACAGAGATGAACTACTCTCCTATGAACTAATTGGCGTTCTTTATTGTTGACATTTCTTACTATGTGCATTATTCAACGAGCCCCCACCTCCCATTCCCAATTATCCCACATACACACACTTATGTATAGGAAGGAACGTTGAAGAGCGAACGTCAAAGAAGGCCTATAGTGGAAGTCATCATTTGATTTTTTATGTCCGGATACCGCGTCCACAGCTCTTACCAAATGAGCTACAGGGGTGGCGGTCCTCCCTTCCATTTTCTGGTTTATTTATTTTAATGGGAATGTACCCCTATCTTAAGGGTGATATCCAACGCCAGGATGGGCAGCCGTTGTGGCGGCACATTCGCATGAACGAGTCAGTACACTTCCCAAGTTTGACGATGCCATGAAGCTAAACAATGCAATCCTTCTTTTACACAAAACTATTTGTAAACTTCAGAAAAAAAAAGTCGTAAGAAAGGATGAACCGAGGAGCAGCGGCTGACTGCAAAACGAATGTGATGCGGCGGGATGCGGGAGAGAAGAGCACGAGCGGAGGCGTTCACCTTAACGTAAGGTGCGTGTAAACAATAGGAATAGGAACAACAGAGCAGGAAGGAGAGGTACGCTACAGCTGGGTTTTCCACATCGCCGTCAAGATGAAAGGGGAAAAGCTTTAGTGCGTGGGAACGGAGAGCTTTGCCGCCCGAGGGAAACAAAAGGTTCTCTGTAGAGGCAGTTTGAAAGGAACCTGACGCACTCGGGAGACTTGGGCGCTCAACAAAGTACACAAGCGGCCGGCTAGAACCACGCGCTCTATCATTTCAGGCAGAGCCAAACTCGAATGAGAGAGTTGCAAGAGTCGTAGTAGCGTGTCGAGTACTCAGAAAAACAGAGTCGAAAGTACCAAGCATGTGCCGAGACTCTTCGTGGCAGATAGTCACTGCGCCCACATATCTCGCGTTACAAAAACGCTCGTGGGCGCACTTCCGCCGTGCTCACTATGGCACAGATAATACCGAGTACAAGGTTGAAAAAATTCCCTCGCACTTCCCCGAGGGGGAGAGTGTGTAAGTGCGAATGCACGGTTGTTGATTGCGCGATTACGGTGGATATCGTGATCTTGGAGTGGAGAGGAGGCGCCCAACACCCGCAGTCACTGAGCGGAGAGAGGAGGAGGAGAGTAGCGCCCGCCGTTACGGCGAGGGCTACACGAGCGCCGTCACTCGTTGGAATGCGGAGCGCCCGCTACGCGAGCGAGAGCTCTCCCGCCCGAAGTGGAGAGGAGGCGCCCAACACCCGCAGTCACTGAGCGGAGAGAGGAGGAGGAGAGTAGCGCGCGCCCATCTCCCCCCGTTGCTAGGGAAGACGAGGAGGAAGACGAGGAGCGCGCGCACCCGCAGCTGTTGCTATGCGGACTACGGCGGCGGACGATTCAGGCTCGCTTAAGAAGTGCATTCGCACTTAAAACAAGGAGTTAGTGAGAAAGTTGAATTGAGTGAGACAAACACGGGGGCTAACCGCAGTATGCGGATGTTTCAACGCTTGACGATTCAATCATACGCCCCTTCAGCTTATTTCCTCCAACATAGAATCTAAACATAAAGACTATGCCATGACAGCGTGCCACATAACTACTTCGCGCAAAAAAAAAAAAAAAAAAAAATAAGAGACCGGATTTAAATGCCAAGCGATTTGTAATTTCCCAACCATTTGCACATCATCCAAAGCTGCTGACGTGAAGCAAACGGGAAATAGGCCAAATTTACATTGAGGCGTCAAATTCTTGATGACTATTGTAAAGAACGATGTATTAGGCTATGTTCAGACTACCGACGCAAAAGCCATATCGTGATCTATGGACGTAAAAAAAACGGCATGTCACGCAGTTCGGTTGGCTGAGACGTGAAGTAACGTCATCCTTTAAAGTTATTACAAAAGTTGCGGCAACAGTCTGAACTCGGCCTTAGTCACAAAGAACGCTACGGTATGGAGTGGCGTGCTACCGGTTTTTATTTTGTTTAATGGCTAGCTTTCCGTTATTTTTACCGGCCGCGGTGGCTCAGTGGCTATGGCGTTGTGCTGCTGAGCACAAGGACGCGGGTTTGATTCCCGGCCGCGGCGGCCGCTTTTCTGATGGAGGCGAAGAGCGAAAGCGCCCGTGTGTTCGAGACTTCGGCGCACGTTAAATATCCCCAGGTGGTCAAAATTAATCCGGAGCCCTCCACTACGGCGCGCCTCATCACCTGTGTAGCGTCAGCGCATTAAACCCCCCCCATTCAATAAATTCCGTCTTTGGGACTTGAAAAAGAAAAATAAACTGCCCCTCTGGGAACGGTTATAAGCAAGCTATGAGGCGTGCATTAAAAGGGAAAGGCAAATAAGTCTACAAACCGTTAGTATTGCCGCGAACCATGCATTGGGTTTATTTGTGTTTTTACTTTTACCGCCCGGCTGCGCCGGTCTGTGTTATCTCTGTGCCAAGGGAAGCCCGTGTTCCATTCTTTCTTTCTGTGCCGCATGTGTTATCTGTTCTGATAGGGAGAGCATTCCGATCTAACGTGAACAGCCCAGAATAATCTTCTTGGATCTACAATGTTCTAGATGTGAATCGACGGTTCGAGAACCACGCGCGCCGAAAGATAAAAAGCCTGCAGAGCAGACGCCGGGGTATTCGACTCGCCGTAGCTCGCATGCGTACGTCACTTTGTTGACTGTTGCTTCGCCGCCTCTGTATTCTTTAGGTTGTTAGGGGAGCACAAGTTCGCTCCAATAAAGTTATTTTCTTTGAAGACAACTGCGTCGTCTTTGGCTTCGTGACAGTATAACCGTCATTGCCGCTGTTCTCCGGGCTAACACTCTCGTCACAATTAACGCTCGTCCAAATGGGCACGTTGATCAGATACGACTCGCGAAGGTGGGCGAACGAAAAGAGAGCGCGACCGCCGTAGGTAAACACAAGGAAGCCGCCACGACACGCAGCAGCCATTACCAGACGCGAGGTGGGAGAAGAAAAATGCGCGCGAAGGGGAAGGCAGGGGACGGAGGTAAAACGGAGAACAAGACGGAAGAGCGAAGAGATGGACAGCAAGATAGGGAGAACCGAGTGAGACAAATGCGGGGCTAACAGCGCACAGGGTTGGGGATAAAAGTGGTGACCGTATCGTCACTTAGGTGGGACAACGGTGCGAGCACGGGTCCGCAATCCGGGATGGGAGACTAATTCGAGCGCAGAGCAGGACCACGGTATGTCTCGGTGCCGATAGGAGCAGAGAGAGAGGGGAAACCCAAGGGCGCAGAAACGGCCGTCGCAGTTGGCAACGATGCTGGAACGAGGGAACGGGAAGGGGTTCTCGCCAATAGCTTCGAGAACACTAGCACGATAACGAGGGCGATAAACTCGACAGCAAGATGCGTACTGGGAAGGTTACGCGCGGAAAGACTGCGGCGAAGCCGAACGAGGGGGCAAAAAAGGCACAAAGGAAATGGGGCTGGAAGACGGAAGCGGCGACAAAGAAAATAGGTAAATCCTCTCACGCTGACGTCAAAAAAAAAAAAAAAAATCAAAAAGAAAAAAAGAAGCTCGGCGTTCCTATAGGCAATGTCGGTAAGTTTCATGGCGCGAGTAAATGCGGAAACACCGTCTGCGCTGCGGAAAGTGTTTGCGCAGACTGATCCCGACGCCAGACACCCGAGTTATCCTTTTTTCGGTACATGCAGTACTTTTCTTTCGCCTTTCGTGGTTTATATTCCTGGTAAGGTTTCCACGAAATGTTAGTACAAACGTTTTCCAAGAAACGTCCCACGCATTACTGCGCCATCGATTGCTTTAAAAAGTTGCGTTGCGCCTCGAATGCTGGCAGCAACTGCGCCGAACAAATGCGCAAATCCGAAGCGAAAAAGTCATCGGAGAAAACACCGCGAGATGCCGGGCGGCGGAACAGCTTGGTTTGCTGCTGTCTCGCATCGCAGACGCGGTAAAAGAAAGGGCCTTATTTTGGAATCGACGCGGTGCTCACTCGTGCGGGTTATAATTAAGCCCCCCGTCTGTTCCTTTATCGAGAACAAAACAGGAACAAAAGAGTGGAGGAATCACGACCACAAAAGTAGGGCAGCGAGACGCAAGGACGGCTCATAAATGAAGGGGCCAAATTGCGCGGAAATCTGCTCGGAGGGGCAACACAGAGGAACAACGGAAGCGTTTAGGGCGGGCCACAGCTAGGGAAAAGAGTTTATACGAGCAACTAAAGAAGATGGCCTGGGGTAGGAGCGAAAGTAAAGAGAAACGGAAAACGAAACAGAGTGGGAGCGAGCAAGGGGGGGGGGGGGGTATGTGGGGGGGGGGGGGGGGGGGGGCATAGAGCGAATGAGGCAGCGGCATGGAGGCGTATACGGAGCAGCATGCGCTGCTCGTCGATATCCCGAACGGCCAGTAGGGCCTGAGACAACGGCTGCTCGCTTCGCTATTCCGGGCGGGCGGGAGGCCCGGACGGCTTAATTATCTCCTGCCGGCCTCCCATTTTGCCGGACGCCTTTCGCCGGCCCTTGGTCACGTGACCGCTCCGCTCGGCGCGTTGGTCAGGGACGAACGCACCCGCAGCGAGGACTCGGCTGACCTCGAACGAAGGAGAAAGTGACGCGATCGGCGAAGGAGAAGACAATGCCGTTGCGTGCCACGTAAAATAAAAAAAGAAGCGTGCGTGAAGCATCAAATGTTAACACGAAAGAGCAAAAAAAAAAAAAAAAGAGAGAAAAAAGGGGTCCATCGGCCTGCACCGGTCTGTAATGAATGACGGCTTGGAAGTCGTTTTTGCGCACGAGCTACTGTACTAAAATTTTTACGAAAAGACCGAGAGTATGCATCGGCCCAATCACAAGGAGCCGCTGTCGTTTCGGGAAAGACGCTCACGCGTGAAAGAACAACGCGGCAAGCGGGCCTAATGTCTCCCGGGTGGCCGAAAGTTTGGTTAGTTTGTGTAGCGACTCGGTGTACCCTACTGGACGGCACAACAGATGGGACGTAATGGGGCACAACAACACTGGCGCTTTTTTTTGTGTGTGTTCTGCGCTGTGTAACATAGTGTTGAGATCCTTAGTATACATCATCGGCGTTTGTTTGCTTCTTTCTCGCGCGTTGTTTCGACGCTGTTTTCCATGCTTTAAGCACAGCCTCTAAAGAGCTAAGGTATGTGTTTACTGAGTCGAAGCCTTCTCTGTCTCACTCATGGCGAATGGCGCGTCGGAAACGCACTGCAGGAAAGCCAACTTTCCCCGAAGAAGAAGATGACGATAGTGGGTGGAGTGGAAGGAAAAAGAAACGCTTCCCGTGGTCGGAATCGAACCTGTGTCCCTCGGGTTACGAAGCCCACGTCTTTACGATTGTGCCAGTAACGTCCGCTCGAAGCAGTTTGAATTTGCAAAGAGGCGTATGGACGTACAAAATTAGACAGAAAAATTACGCGCCCCCTTCGTCTGACGACGACGCCGACGGTTCAACGCGGAGCTTTCTTCGCGCCAAATCGAGTGGCGAAAGGTCAAAGTCGAAGCCGCTGCGATAAAAAATCCAAACTGCGTGCGAGTCAAAGTCAAAGCTCAACGATCCAAAGTCTAAACCATCTGCGAGTCAAACTCCAAATTCAGACGACAACCGAAGACTGCCTCGCGAGAAAGCTGCGCGTTCAACCATCGTCGCCGTTAGACGGAGGGGTGCCGAGATCGCTTTGTTGTGAGCACACGGGCTTTTAGGTTAATATGCGTCACACGTTAGTAAATAAATTAACCACGAGCAGCCAACCTCACGCCTTTCTTAAACTCTTATTCGGGGAGGCTTTTAGTATTTCACCCAGCTATAGTGCGTTGATAGCACTTCTTATTTTTTTATAGACGCAAAGTGCACGCCATCGCATTTTTCCCTTCCATCGGCCCAAATTCTTCGTTGACGAAAATGTACAATATTTTCAAAATTTTGTAGGCCCGCCAAAAGTTTCTGGGCCAAAAAGAATTTAAAGCAAAAACTTAAACTGCAAATCTGACCGAAGTATTTTATTATCACAAGAAAGAAAGGTGTTTTCGGCAGCTTTCCGGCATAAAACATTTTAGGTGCACCCGGGAGTTAAGCTTGTATTATGAATTATTTGTGGCCTATTAACTTTTTGGCATGGCCAGAAAATTTTGACAAAGAATGTACGACTACATCAACATGCCTCTTTAGTGAACCCGGGAGTTAAGCTTGTATTATGAAATATTTGTGGCCTATTAACTTTTTGGCATGGCCAGAAAATTTTGACAAAGAATGTACGACGACATCAACATGCCTCTTTACTGAGGCTGTACTCTGTTACGGTCGCAAGTACCTAGCCCAAACTGCCCCACTAACGTGCCTCGGAATTTCTCCTTCGGCGATCGCGCCTTTATGCTCCCTTAACGGCCTTGACGATATGGGCGATGCAGTGAAGCACCCTTGCCAGGCAGGCTTCGAGGGTTCAGGCGTAGGACGGCGACGACGTGGCGTCCGGAGCGGCCCCGCCCTTTATGAGCCCGGCACGTTCGACACAACGTGGCACCCCCGCAGCGTCATGCCGCGTTTAATTATACACAGCAAACGAGCACGGAAGACAGGGGAAGGGACGGGGCGGGGACGCGGGGCCAGAAAAGACGGCCGAGGATGAAAAATGTAACCCGCGCTGGGAACACAACAGAGACCTCTCCGCAGAGAAGTATGAAAAATAGGGGCGATGCGGAGAGCGAGATAAAAAAAATTGCGCTCTGACAAAAACAAAGTCGCGCAGAGCTGAAAGAACGTGCGAGAGCACGCAACGTGAGAAGGATGAATTCAGACCACAACGTAAAACTGCTCGACGTGCGTTAGCAGTTCATTAGAAGTGAAAAAAAAAAAATGGATACGCAGCGAAGACACACGATACAAACGGAAGATACAGGCACAGAGCTTGAATACGTGACCTAATTAACGTTAACTGGCGTTCAGGTAAGAAAGAGAGAGAGAGAGAGAGAGAGAGAGAGAGAGAGAGAGAGAGAGAGAGAGAGAGAGAGAGAGAGAGAGAGAGAGAGAGAGAGAGAGAGAGAGAGAGAGAGAGAGAGAGAGAAGATGGCACGTGCGTTAACTGGCATTAACCGGCGTGTTAACGGCAGGTAAGCACGATTCACTGTTCCTTTCGATGAAAGCTTTGTTTTAACTTGATCCCTAAAATGTCCCTTGGACTAAGGCGCTATCATGTCTGATTTTCGTCACCGACAACAATACGAGCGGCTTTAGGTGGAAACCATAATGCCGGTACGCGAGAAGGGGAAAATGATGAAATCGATCGTCAGCCTCGGCGCGATGACGTCAGACCTAAGTGACGTCCCCCCTGTTACTGTGCAGGGTGCATCATGTTTAAGGACTTCGTTAACTTTTACACAGCCCTACGGTGACACTCAGTGCCGACGACGTATACCAGCCTCGAGAGCGTTGTTAATGCTGCTTCGTCCGCAGCTGCCCGTGCGTCGGGTCGTCGCCCACTCCTAGCGCGCAACCACGCGAGCACGCTGGCGAGTATAATTTCAATCCCATTACCGGGAAGGCAACAGCGCTTTCCGCATACACTGGGGCAACTCGAATTGCAGAAGCCGCTGGTGGCGGCGGCCGGGGAGAGAGCGAGAGGGAGCGTCTCGAGTGCTCGGTTGTTGCGTAATCGCCAGCGCTCTTCTGTCCCGGGGGAAAACTTTCGCCCTAATTGCGTTAGCTTGCGCCATGATCCCAAGCCTCCGGTTGCCGTCTTCGGCGTCGCGTGTTGCAAGGCCCCGTAATCGAGCGAGTAGGGCAATAGCCGTGCTGCGAGCGCGCTCCAAATAACACCGTATACGAGCGGCCGACATCGTTCGGTCGTTCTTAATCAAACGACCGAATGCCTTCCACATGTAAACGACGATGAACGCAATGAATGCGTTGTTAGTACCCCGATGACATTTCGGGCTTAGAATATCTGGTTTACAGCTCATTTGCGTTTCGCATCACAGGCGAAGTAAAAGGCGAGACTATAGTTGCGTTTACCATACGCATGCAGGAACGTCAGATATGACCATCATCTTAATCAGATGCATCACCGCCATCCCGACCCACATCCCACGTTAGTGAGGCGTGTTAATGAGGGACAGTAGCGCATGAATATTCAATGAAGTAGAATGACTCCCCCTATTCGCTCTTGAGCAGAGGTATTGTAATCAGTCTTCGCAGATGGCACAGTGATGATGCGGGATCAAGCGAAATGAGCGAAGCGCTTGTACAAACAAGCGAAGCGCTTGTTTGTACCAATTCCTTACAAAGAGGAATAAGCCCCGGACTTTTTTTCTTCAAAAACCAGGTCTTTTTTATGCATCAAGGTGTGAGGAGTATGCTTTGTTATGAAGCCCTACCGTCATGTTCCCATTGACCGCCCATGGGCGTTTACTTTTCCAGTATGCAGTCGATCCGGTTTGAACGTCGTGCGCACAGGGACAGGTCACCTACCTGCACAGGAGTGCTGACTATTGACTATGGACCCCACATATAGCGCAAACATATTCTTCCGAAGCTAGGCTACCACAAAAAAAAGAAATGTTTCAGAACTTTTCTTATAGAAAACGGAGAGAGAGAGAGATAGAGAGAGAGAGAGAGAGAGAGAGAGAGAGAGAGAGAGAGAGAGAGAGAGAGAGAGAGATAGATAGATAGATAGATAGATAGAGAGAGAGAGAGAGAGAGAGAGAGAGAGAGAGAGAGAGAGAGAGAGAGAGAGAGAGAGAGAGAGAGAGAGAGAGAGAGAGAGAGAGAGAGAGAGAGAGAGAGAGAGAGAGAGAGAAGACAGCAGGGCAACAGACAAATCGAAAACTCGCTTTTTTTTGAAGCAAAATTTCTTGCTTGGAGGTTAGCAATATCGTTTCCCTTATCTGATTATGATTACGAGGTTTAACGCGCCGACGCTGCACAGGCAATGAGGAGCGCCATAGCGGAGGGCTCAGCATTAATTTTGACCACCTGGGGATCTTTAGCGTTCGCCGAAATCTCGAACACCCGGGCGTTTTCGCTTTTCGCCTCCATCAGAAAAGCGGCCGCCGCGGCCGGGAATCGAACCCGCGTCTTTGGGCTCAGCAGCACAATCCCCTTATCTGTTTACGCACTGCAGTACACAGGTGTAAAGGAGCTTTGATTATAAATTTTACAGTGTAAATTTCCTTCCCTTCTACGCTATTGCCAGAGCTCGTAGAAGTGTGCCGCTCCCATAATTCAGGGAAACTTAAAAAGATGACAAACTGTATGGCTGCACCAACCAGCGAATATCATGCGAAAGCGGCCTATATTCCTCCTTATAAAAGGGCTGTCCAGTAAATCACAGCAGCAGTGCGTTACCCTGTGAGTATATGACATTTTGCTAGGCTTTACAGTATGCACACAGCATTCGCAATAAGCGCCCGGATTTCTTGTGGATGTCAACCCACATAGCGGCTGCGCTATAAATAATGGATTGATTGATTGATTCGATTTGATTCGCCCCTTTTACAAGGCGTTGTCCAGTACAGCTCTGCAGGCATGTTGCAAATGTCGGCGAGCTTGATTGGAGTTGCAGAGGACACCTATGTTTGTGTCTTAAGACGGGGACATGAAAACGTCCACATTTCTCTTCTCCATTACTATGACTAAGAGCCTTACTTATTTATTTAGTTATTTATCTATTTATTTATTTTAGTTCACAGATTCTCATGTTTTCGTTCATTCATATGGCGTAGCATGCTAAGCGATATGGCTCGGCTAACCTCGGTTTTACCATTAAATGCATTCTCTCTCTCTCTCCTCTTGGCCGATCGCCCTTGGTATGCCTACGTTAGGTTTGACGTTTGGCAGCCACCTAACCACCTGCCAAGCAACGTTAAACTCACTGTTCGTCAAGCTGCATACACCATTTGACAACGCTAGACCTCGAAACCGTAATGTTAGGCCTAACAAC